>NC_138754.1:31071313-31626313 GCF_965113315.1 Podarcis vaucheri | reverse complement strand
CACCGCATTCTTAATTTCATTAAGTTCTCCGCAGACAGAAACAGACTGCAAGACTTTTGTTCTCCATAGGAAGAACATAAGAAGAGTTTGCTGGGTTAGGCCAATGGCCCATCTATTATTATTATTTTATTGATTTATTATGCAAATACAAAACAAGGGCAAAGCATACATACATCTGGCAAAAATAAAGACAAAAAAAGAGAAGAGAAGAAACATACACACACCCCTACATACAAACAAAAACAAAACAGGTACAAAAATAAATATGAAATGAAAATGGAACAAATTCAAAGAATATAAAAAGCAAAGTAAACTAGGAAAGACATCCCAGGGTGCCATTTCTCTGCTGAGGTACTGGCTTTTCTGGGATGGATTCCATTTGCTTATTATTATTATTATTATTATTATTATTATTATTATTTTGTTTTTGACTTCCGTCAATCACACAGCAGTTCATTTCCTGTGACTAAGACATTTTATTATATTCCTCATCTTGGTATGAGGAGTCATATCCTCACTTACTGGTTTATTCTAAACACAGCCAAATCCTGGTTGTTGAGCTTTGATTTGATTAAATAAGTATTTAGGCATTCCTATTCCTTCCGGGTAGTTTTGTTAGACTTATTTCTTAAGGCTTCGGTTAGCTTAGCAAGTTCCAAGTACTCGCTCAGGTCAATGACCCATCTATTTCAGCGTCCTGCCCTCACAGTGGCCAACTCGATGCCTGTGGGAAGTACGCAAGCAAGATTAGTGCACAAGCGCACTCTCCGGCAATTTCTTGCTACTGGTGTTCAGAAGCATTACTGCCTGCAACCGTGGAGGGAGAGCGTAGTCATCGTGGCTAATAGCCACCGATAGCCTCGTCCTTCCATTAATCTGTCCGGTCCTCTTTTAAAGCCACCCAAATTGGTGGCCTCCTGCTGGAGAGAGTTCCATAGATTACCGTATTTTTTGCTCTATAAGACGCACCCGTCCATAAGACGCACCTAGTTTTTAGAGGAAAGCAAGAAAAGCCAGCAAGTGCCGCGGATACGCTCGCTCTTTAAAGATAGAGCGGCTCTTGCTGGCTTTTGCGGGAGGTGGGAGAAGGGACTGACGGGCTGTCCTCCGTCCCTTCTCCCACCTCCCGGAAAAGCCAGAGCAAGCTGCGGTGCTCTGCTGAACCCAGCAGAGCAAGAGCGATAGCTGCGCAACGGCTTTTGCTCTGCTGGCTTCCCAGCGAAACAGGATGAGGGACGGAAGGGGCTCTGTAAGGGCTCCCTTCCATTCCTCCTCCCGCTTTGCTGGAAAGCCAGCAGAACAAAAGGCGCTGCGCAGCTCTTGCTCTGCCGGCTTCAGCGATAGCTGCACAGCCTGCACTTCTTCCATAAGACGCACACACATTTCCCCTTACTTTCTAGGAGGAAAAAAGTGCGTCTTATGGAGCGAAAAATACGGTGACTATGCTTCGCTTGAAGAAGTGCTTTCTATTACCTGGCTTAGTCCTTCCTTCACAGGACGTCCGTGACTTCTGGTGCTGCGAGAGTAAGAGAAAAAACTTCAAATTGGCACACCCACAAACCCAGGACTACCGGCGAAGTCTGGTCCATTTGGGCAAATGGAGGACTTCCTCAACAACCTCAGCCAGCCCCATCTGCCTGCACACTTACAAGCATCCAGAAGGGGGGGACATGAGTGGAACTGCCTGTTAACCTCCTCCAGCTTAGCCTCAGTTTTCCCCTAGCAAAACTCAGGAGGGTGGGACAAAACTAGCTTGCTCTGCCTGTGATTGGTTGCAGCTCCAACTACTGCTGGTCTCTCTGCATACTGGCCCATGAATCCCAACGGGCAACAGTTGCTGCAGATTGTTTCGTACAGTGGTACCTCGGTTTACAAACAGCCCTGTTTACGAACTACAGTGGTACCTCTGGTTGCGAACGGGATCCGTTCCGGAGTCCCGTTCACAACATGAGCAGAACACAACCCACGTCTGTGCGTGCGCGGGTCGCGATTTGTCGCGTCTGCGCATGCGCGTGATATCATTTTGTGTGCGCATGCGCGAGCGGAGAAAACCCGAAAGTAACCCTTTCCAGTACATCCGGGTCGCCGCGGGACGCAACCTGAAAAAACGTATCATGAAGCAAATGCAACACGAGGTATGACTGTATTCGGTTGACGAACTCCGCAATACCGGATGTAGTGTTCCGGTTTGCGAACTTTACCTCAGTCTACGAACGGAAGCTAAACGGTGGAAGGGCACCGGCGACAGGAGGCCTCATTAGGGAAAGCACGCCTCGGTTTAAGAGTGGATTTGGTTTAAGAATGATTTCAGGAATGGATTAAGTTCGTAAACCAAGGTACCACTGTACTGAGGAAGGCTGCATTCTCTCTGTTCTGTGTTGCAGTCGCTTGTTATACAATAGCCGGTGTCGATTTAATCACCAAGACATGTAAAAGGCAGTAAAAAGGTAAAGAAGCCCTGGGCGGTTAAGTCCAGTCAAAAGTGACTATGGAGTTGTGGAGCTCATCTCACTTTCAGGCCAAGGGAGCCGGCGTTTGTCCACAGACAGTTTTCCAGTAGTGGCACCTGCCCTGTGGAACACCCTCCCACCAGATGTCAAAGAGAAAAATAACTACCAAACTTTTAGAAGCCATCTGAAGGCAGCCCTGTTTAGGGAAGCTTTTAATGTTTAATAGGTTATTGTATTTTAGTGTTTTGTTGGAAGCCAACCAGAGTGGCTGGGGAAACCCAGCCAGATGGGCGGGGTATAAATAATAAATTATTATTATTATTATTATTATTATTATTATTATTATTATTATTATTCCAGGTCATGTGGCCCACATGACTAAACTGCTTCTGGCACAACGGAACACCCTGACAGAAACCAGAGTGCACACAAACGCTATTTACCTTCCCGCTGCAGTGGTACCTATTTATCTGTTTGCACTGGTATGCTTTCGAGCTGCTAGGTTAGCAGGAGCTGGGATGGAGCAACGGGAGCTCACTTCATGACAGAGTGATCAGCAAGCCCAAGGGGCTCAGTGGTTTAGACCACAGCGTCACCCACGCCTACTTGTTATGCAATAGCCGGTGTCAATTTAAGCACCTGGACATGTCGAAGACAGTGTGCCTCTGAGCACACCGGTTGCTGGGAATCACAGGCCTGGAGAGCATTTCCACCAGCAGGTTCATTGGGTGAATTTTGCCCATTTATATTTTTTTTGCCCGGCCCCTCCTGTCAGCATCCTGTATCCCCTAAGCATCCTTAGTCCACATTGTTTTGTAGAAACTAACCTACTGTACAAGGCTTGCTCCATTTTCCATGGGACAGCCCATTAGAGTTGTTGAGCCAAATGTCCCCTGAACAGAATGGCTGAACCTTAATTTGAAGTGCTTTGGACTCTCAAAAGCACCATGCAGATGTTGTCATTACTATTACTGATGCTACTACTACTACTATATCAGAATTACAGGTGATACCCAGGCACCTTTCTTAAACCCCATGCCAAACTTCGGAGAAGCAAGAAGCACGAATCTTGCACGGCAGGGAAGGCTGGATTGTGGACACATTAAGCAAGTGCTTTCATCATTCACCTGGAGATGAGAGGACTTATCTCTGCAAAGACTCCTTCCCTCCATAAGCCCTTCTCTTTGCTTCCATCGCAGAGGCTTTCTCTTTGATCTGCATCCTTTGAAGGAGGAGGGAGCTGGAGACACCTGTTGCGCTCAGAGAGCCTGACAAGCAGCTTGTATTCTCCCTTCTTTGGCGCTGACCTGACAACAAATTCGAGAGGATCAGGAGAGGGTGGTTTTTAAAAAAAAAAAAATACTTTTTTTTTTTTTTGCTCCTGTTATTTCAGAGCTGTATGAATAGTTTCCCTGACAGCATTGCGGCGGATGCAGCCAAGAGGGATTTAGAAGTCCTTCTGCTTCCGCCGAAGACAGGCGACAGCTTTTCGCGAGCTGGGAAGAGCCCAGAAAGGAAGCTTTGACTTCGGGAAGAGACTTGGGGTGGAGATTCTGGCTAACTAGCAGCGTCAAGTAGCAAGGGTGGAGGGTATTCTAAGTCATGTGTACATAGCTGTCAACTTACAGATTTGAAAATAAGGGACCAGCAGCCAAAATAAGGGATTTTCCAAGCACAGGTATGCTCACTTTCTGAGCCCCTCCGAGCCAAAGGCAGAAAGCCCAGCCAGCAGCCAAACGAAGCCTCAAGTGGTGGTTCCCACAGCGCAGCAACCCAGCAAAGGGGATGCAGCAAGGAAAACCACCGTCACCTCTCCGCTGGGAAGCGCTGAGCAAAGGCGAGTCCCCAGGCAACGCGGCCGAATTGATTGGCACAAGGCATGCAAGCTCCACCCCCCAGTCGTTCTTAGACTCCTTATTGGGTGAGCAACGCAGCCAAGCAACACAGTTGGAGCCTCCCAGGCCGGCAGGGAGGGAGAGGAGTTGCTTCCTTTGAAACCCGGGAAATTTAAGGGACATAATCAATAAGGGACAGCAGCGGGACATGGCACTGGGATAAGGGACTTTCCCACCAAATAAGGGACGGTTGACAGCTATGCGTGTAGTAAGACAGGGCAAACTCCTGTATTCCTTTCTTCCTGCAAGCAGAACCACGGGTCTCCCACAACCCAGTGCTTGAAAAAGAATTAAAAACAGCAGGATTTCTGCCAGTCTCCTGGCATCCGGGCCATTTCAGTTTATGTTTTCTCGCTAAAAATGAAAGGTTTTTGTTTTTTGTATGCTTGAGCTGAAAAGGAGGGGGTGAGCTTTGTGAAACAATTTGCCTTCCATGACATTTGCTTCCTTCCACCTCCCAGGAGGGAGTTGTGGACTGAGATAAAAACATCCGCCTATTCAGAGGGAGGGCAAGAAGCATTTCCTTCGCTCTGAGTTAGCTTAGCGCTCTCTTGTAAGGAGATGGCCATTAGCATTTTACCTCCTGTGCGGTCTTCAGAAAGGCTATGGGTCTTATTTCACAGAGACCAGTCTGCTACGTCTAGAAGTGCATAGACCAGGAAGAGGGAACCTTTAGCCTGCAGGCCAAATTAGACCAGAGGCAGAGGCAGTTTTAGGGTAGCGTGACCAGTTCAGCCACACTGGAAGCAGGTTCTGCTGCAGGGGCACCAAAACAATGATCTAGAATGGGCCGAAAGAGGTGGGGGGCATCAAATTTTAGTGTCGCACAGGGCGCCACTGAAATTTGAGAGCCCCAAGTCTGCACTGCCAGAAGTCATAAGTTTTGTCTGCCAAGGATCTTGCGAGGCTGGTTTTCCTCCAGTGAGAGTCAGTGTGGTGTAGTGGTTAAGAGCGGTGGACTCGTAATCTGGGGAACCGGGTTCGCGTCTCCGCTCCTCCACATGCAGCTGCTGGGTGACCTTGGGCCAGTCACACTTCTTTGCAGTCTCTCAGCCCCACTCACCTCACAGAGTATTTGTTGTGGGGGAGGAAGGGAAAGGAGGATGTTAGCCGCTTTGAGACTCCTTCGGGTAGTGATAAAGCGGGATATCGAATGCAAACTACTCCTCCTCCTCCTCCTCTTCTTCTTCTTCTTCTTCTTCTTCTTCTTCTTCTCCAGCCATGCTCACCTTCCTCCCACTGTTGGGATTGGTTCCACTCAGGAGCTCCCAGCTAGAGGTGGCAGTCAATGTGATAGAGGGTTTGGAGTGTTGGACTAGGAACTGGGAGGAACCCGAGTTCAAATCCACATTCAGCCATGGCTGCCATTGGGTGACCTTGAGCTAGTCACTTCTTCTCAGCCTAACCTCCCTCACGATGCTGTGAGGATAAAATGGGGAGGAGGCGATCTATGTAAGGCTCCTTGGGCTATTCAGAGGAGCGGTGTGATACAAATGGTGGTAATAGTAATAAGAATAATGATGATGGGTGATGATGATCCTAATTTGAGTGAGTCCTTGCAGGAAGAGGTGCTTGCTTTTAAATTTGGTGCCAAATGCAAGTACAGTGGTATCTCAGGTTATGTATTTAATTCGTTCCGGAGGTCTGTACTTAACCTGAAACTGTTCTTAACCTGAAGCACCACTTTAGCTAATGGGGCCTCCTGCTGCTGCCGCTGCGCCACCGGAGCACGATTTCTGTTCTCATCCTGAAGCAAAGTTATTAACCTGAAGCACTATTTCTGGGTTAGCAGAGTCCGTAACCTGAAGCGTATGTAACCTGAGGTACCACTGTACGGATCAGGTCAGTTCGTATCGAGAGTTCGTATAGCTCTACTGTTATTTTGTATTGCTATCATTCTTTAACTGGCTTAGAATTCACATGGCTAAGAATGACTTCCAAGGTACAGTCATACCTCGGCTCCCGAATGCCTTGGGAGTCGAACGTTCTGGCTCCCGAACAATCGAAAACCAGAAATGAGTGTTCCGGTTTTCGATCATTCTTTTGGAAGCTGACCGTCCGACAGGCTTCCTCAGCTTCCGATTGGCTGCAGGAGCTTCCTGCAGCCAATCAGAAGCCACACTTTGGAAGTCGAACGTTTCAAAAGTCGAACGGTCTTCCGGAGCGGATTCTGTTCGACTTTCGAGGTACGACTGTACTGAACCACTTAAAAACTCTGACCCTCTGGTGTACCTTTCAAGGTTCTTGGTTGCCATTGTTGGTTCTTAAAAGGAAATGCGCCCGGGAATTTCGTGTCTGGCCTGTCCGCTTCTTCCTCTGTCCCACCGGCCATCTAGCTTTGAATTGGAATAATTTGTCACTGCAGCTGAATAAGTAAAATGTTTTAGGAGCTGGGAACGCCAGCGTGCGGGAACCGATTAACTTCTCCTCTGCAGTACTTGAAGGAATCCAACGACAGAGACAAATCTTGGAGGCCTAGTAGAAGAAAATGTCTATTTTCTTGTGAGCTGCCATACAACAGCCGGGGTGGACTTTTTGGGGTGGGGGTGGAGCTAATATAGCCTGTTCCTTGATTTTTTTTCTTTTTTAATTGAAAATGTTATTAGACAAACAGATTCTTAAAATACATGGAATACCAACCAAATAACATGTTATAAAGATTATAGAGAATATAATTATGAAAAGAACAGAACAGAAAAAAGAAAAAACAAAGAGAAAGAAGAAGAATGAAAGTGTGAATAAAGGCAAAGACATAATGATAGCCACTGTTTGAATGAGTAAAGAAAAGAAACTTCCAACTATACCCATTTATTATCACAGTACCCTTTGAGATATTCCTTAATTATTGACCATTCCTTGTTTACTTCTTGTGCTGAATTTCCCGTGTTGAATTTACTTACAATTAGCAAGGAAAACGGGGGCAGTGAGAGGAAATTCAACACAATATAGCCTGTTCCTTGAAAGAGGTCTCTGGTCTACTTTTCTTTGTGATTTTCTGTGTTCTAACTAAGCCACCTTTCCTATCCATCGTTCTGAGCTCTTTGCTGCTGGGTCTGCCTACCACCAATTAACTTGAAGGAAAAAAATCTCTGCTCACTTTCTTGAAGACCCCACCATCACGTCCCCCAAATTCCGTTTTATCTCAACATTCTGATTGCTGGCAGACGAGGCGGTGCGGAAGTGCAGGATACCGACCAGGAGTAGCAAGGCTGTTGTTAGTTTTGTATTAAAGGTGTCTTGCGCTAGTAGGCAGGACTCTTATAGAGCAAATCTGCACATTTTTTGTTGGTCAGGGGGAAGCTTTTGTGCCATTTGCATCTTTGGAAAGGGCCCGGCTCCTGCTTTAAAACACTTTCTATTACAGTCGTACCTTGGAAGTAGAACGGAATCCGTTCCGGAAGTCCGTTCGACTTCCAAAACGTTCGGAAAACAAAGTGTGGCTTCTGATTGGCTGCAGGAAGCTCAGCCAATCGGAAGCCCCGTCGGACGTTCGGCCTCCAAAAATAGTTCGCAAACCGGAACAGTCAATTCCGGGTTTGCGGCGTTCAGGAGCCAAAACATTCGAGAACTAAGCTGTTGGAAAACCAAGATACGGTTGTTGTATTATTATTATTTATTAAAATTATGTATCGCTTTCCATTCAAAAATCACAGGGCGGTTTACAACATAAAAACCCAAAATACATAGCACAATAACCAAGAAAACAAACCACTAATCCCCCCATGAACACTAGTTTACATCTCTTTCCAATTTGCAGAATAGTGAAATATATCCCTCTTTGCAACTGATGTTGCTAGTGCTTCACCTGGGGAAAAACAAGCGTCCAAAATCGGCTACGTTTTCCTTCATGTTTGTGCAGTGGCGTAGCGTGGGGGTGCAGGGGGGGTCGGCCGCACCGGGCGCAACATCTGGGGGTTAGGGTTAGGGGGCGCAAATCCACGGGTTAGGGGGTGCAAATCCATGGGTTAGGGGGCGCAAATTACTTGCCTTGCCCCGGGTGCTGACAACCCACGCTACGCCACTGTGTTTGTGGTTTTTGTTGATGTTGAATTTAATAAAATGGGATGTTCTTTTGCTTTTCAACTCACATTTTTCTACCTGCTTAGGGTTTGCCTTCTCTTAGGGCTGCCTTATGTCTAGAATTTCCCAGACATTCGTCTGTTGCAAATGGTGTCCATGCAGAATTTTCGAAAAGCGGCTATAATGTCTGAGGAAACCCAGGCGTATGGAAGCCCATATTGGAAGTGTCAATTTTTTTGTGATTTCCCTTTAAAAATGGGTTCAAAAAACTTCCCTTTTTTGGGAGATTTTGAAAAAAAAAAGAGCCCAAAACGTTGGACTCCCTCCCCCAAAAATTTACTTTTTGAAATATGGCAACCGTACCTTCTCTTCGCAAAACATGCTACTCTTTTAATATATGTGTGACCTTGCAGAAAGAACAGGCATCTCTGCTTTTGGATTCCGTGACTGCCATCTGGTGGTTGTCCTTTGGTATCTATTCAGTCCGAGTTTGAACTATAAACCTTAATAATAAAACAAACAGACATTCTTTATTACGGTCCGAAGACCCGCAAAACAATTTCGAAAGCAAAGTAGAGCAAAAATGTGGAAGAGGCATTACTAGGCAGACACAGTGTTTTTGTAAAAATGGATAATCATCAAGCTGCGAAACTTTGGGGCATGTGCCGTTAACCATATCAGACCTGAGGCCCACCTGTCAGCCCCAGCTTTCAATATGGGGCCCCTTTTTATTTATTTTTACTTTTTTACTGAATTGCCCATTCCTCGTTTTCATTTTTTTCTCCTTTGTCCAGTCTTCACTTATCTCTTAAAGGCTTAGGAATCCTTCTTGGGGGGAAAAAAAGACAACCTTTTCAGGAGTTCAGCCATGGCAAAGGTGGGCTCAGATTAGCCCCATAACCTGATCAGTTGGCTGTCTACCGTTCTTATAAGAGTCCAAAATCAATTGGGCTGATCATGTACGCTTAAAATTAGTGGTAAGCCAGATCCTCACTCATTTCCCCCCCTCACCCCCCCAAAAAAAATCACTGCCAGCACAGGACAAGATGTCAGTAATCCACCTTGGAGGGAAAATGAGATAGAAATGCAATAAAAGATTGTTGTTGTTGTTGTTGTTGTTGTTGTTGTTGTTACATGGTGCTTTCAAAATCTTGGGTGCTTTATTATTATCATTATCATTATCATTATTATCATCATCATTATTATTATCATTATTATTATTATTTATTAAATTTATATACCACCCTTCATCTGAGGATAACAAGGCGGTTTTCAAGGCGGTTTTCAAGGCAGTGTAGTAGCAGGTTATTAGTACAGTGGTGCCTCGCAAGACGAAAAGAATCCGTTCTGTGATTCTCTTCGTCTAGCGGTTTTTTCGTCTTGCGAAGCAAGCCCATTGAAGGATTAGTGGATTAGCGCTATTAGCGGCTTTTAGCAGCTTATCTGCTGATCGGATCAGCTGATAAGCGGCTTAGCGGCTTAGAAAAAGTGGGGGGGAGGGGAAAAAACCAGCAGGAACTCGCAAGACATTGTCATCTTGCGAAGCAAGCCCATAGGAGATTCGTTTTGCGAAGCACCTCCAAAACGGAAAACTCTTTCGTCTAGCGAGTTTTCCGTCTTGCGAGGCATTCGTCTTGCGGGGCACCACTGTAGTAGTACTAGTATTCAAGATATTTATATATCACTTACAATTAGCATTCTGTTACTGCTCATAATTCTAGTAGCCAATTTATTATTATTATTATTATTATTATTATTAGCCCTAGCAGTTATGGTTGCTAGACTTGTGTCCTGTGAGATACTTTACATGCACCAGACCTGCCTGTATTTTAATTGCCGCAACAGACCAAGCAACAGAGCAATTAGCATTTTGTTGATTTCTTTTTCTTCTTTTTTTCTTCTTTTTTGGTCTCATTGGCTCATTAGCGGCATTGATTGACCTTTTCGTCTCTTCAAAATTCCATGGCGCGTTAAAAAAAAGAGAGAGACACGAAACAGAAAGCGGCGGCAGACAATTAGCCATATATTACGCAAAAAGTAGCGAGTATGGCAGGGGGGGAAATAATTAAGATGATTTTGAAATTAAGAAAATGGGTTTAAGGAGAGAAGCAGGTGCTTAATGGGAGCCAGAACAGCTGTGCCTTGCAAGGATCTGTGGCTGAAGGTACTTCAAGGAAGGGTTTGACGGCGCCACACACAGCTGGAAGAACCATTGCAATAATGAAATAAAAATCCCTTCCGCAAATGGGGCAGCTGGATTGATGGCGCCGGAGAAGTCGGTGTATGTATGTGCCCATGTCTTTGGTTAGGTTTGGGATCTGTTGTGATGCGTCCAAAAGGGGTATTTGAATCAGCACGTCTACTGGTATAGCGTCAGCAAGAAATTGCTTTTTCAGGGCTGGAATGGGGACTGGGGTAGATGATTGCTGGTCATGTTCTTCTCTCACACGATCCTTTTCATTGGGGCAGTATGTCAGTTTGCATTTCTTAGTGCAGAAAGCATTGATCTGATGTGTTGAGTTCTTTCCTATTCTAATTACCGTATTTTTCGCTCTATAACACGCACCTGACCATAACACGCACATAGTTTTTAGAGGAGGAAAAGAAGAAAAAAAAATATTCTAAACAAAACAGTGGATGTATGATTTTTGTGGTTCATGCTGTGGCCACAGACATGTGATCTGACAGTGAGTTTGGGGTAGCCCAATGCAAAAATCCTGAGGATCCATGTGGATCCATGCTTTGTAACCGCGTTTTTGCACCACTGCGGCCCCAGGCAACAGTGGGTGCGTGATTTTTTTGGTGCAAGCTGTAGCCATGGACATGCTATGTGATCTGATGGTGAATTTGGGGTGACCCAGTGCAAAAATCCTGAGGATCTATGTGGATCCGTGCTTTGTAACCAGGCTCTCTGTCCCTCTCTTCTCCCCACTCAGTGGCTCTTCTCCCGCTTTGCTGTTTCAAAGCGAGCCACAGAGGAGGGAAGGAAGGGGAACCATGGATCCTCTGCTCATGACTGCAGCAGACCCCCCCTCCGCCACCCGTAGGCATTCCCTCCATAACACGCACAGACATTTCCCCTTACTTTCTAGGAGGAAAAAAGTGAGTGTTATGGAGCAAAAAATACGGTAATTCCAGAAGGTTCTGGAAGCTTCTGGAAGCTTCTCTGTGTAAAAGAAACAAGCAGAAGGTTCATGGTGTTTGGGTTATTTGCAGTGCCGGATCTACGTATAAGCTAAACAAGCTGTCAGGGAACTGACATCAGAGGAAAGGGAGTTGGTAGGGCTCCCAGAGACTGGGAGAGAGTCAGCAGCTAAAGCAGGGACAAGGAGGGGGAGCGAGGGGTCTCTGGAGGAGGATCTCAGTAATGCTGAGAGAGACGCAGCAGCCCAGGCAGGAAACAGCAGGGGAGAGAAAGGGGTGAGAGACACATCCAGCGAAAATAGCGGGGAGGTGTCAGAAGCAACTGCAGGGAGACCCATGCTTCGCCGGAAGCTGCCACGTCGTGAGTCCAGGAGACGCGTTTCCGTTAAGGAACTTCTTTGCTGGAAGCGCTTCCGCAGGCAGCCACTGTCAGACTCTACTAGTGACTAGAGCAGACATGTCTGAGGAGCTCTGTCACACACAGAGGTTTGTGGGGCCGCACAAACTCTGAAGGGGCACAATTTTAAGCACAAGCAGCTAATCATCCCCTCACAGCAGTCTGACAGTCTTTGTACGCTGCCTGTGCAGGAGAAAGCATCATGAGCAACCCAGCCGGAACCGGAGAGGCAGGGGTTGGAGCTGGTCCAAGCTTGGAAGAAAGGTATCAAGCTCTGGAGGTCCAACTTGCGCTGCAGACGGCGAGGCTCGAGGAGAGAAGGGCTCAGGATGCTGACAAAAAGGGGAGAACCACTCAGTTCCCCAGAAAGGTACCAGGATTGGTGCAGAAGTTTGGGGGGGACCCCAAGGATTACCATGCCTTTAGGACCGAGATGCAATATGCCCTGAATGTGCAGTTTGATGAGTTCCCTGATGAGGAATCGCGAGTTGCTTTCGTAATTGGGCATCTTGAGAAGGGGGCGCGGGACTGGGTTCGACCCCTGATGGCAACGCACAACGATATCCTAAAGGACACTATGAAATTCTTTCGTGCAATGGATATCATGTTTTCCAGCGATATTGAGGAAGGGGTGGTGCGCAGACAGCTAATGGCTTGCAAGCAGGGAAGCAGATCTGTCCGTGAGTACTGGACTGAATTTACCATGCTGATTCACAGATTGGGGTGGGACTTATCGGCAGCACCCATTCAGATGCTATTTGAAGAAGGTCTTTCTTCGGCTGTGAAAGACGAGCTGTCCAGGAGCCCCAGGGCGGTGTCTATGGATCAGCTGACCAAATCTGCGCTGACCATTGGAGCGCGCCAGGAGGCAAGAGCCTTGGAGAGGCGGGAAGGGAGAGGGGAACGTTGGAAGGAGTTACGCATTCCAGACATTCCTGAGCCAGCTTTCCCGCCGGCAGAGCCGATGGAAATCGGAACAGCCCGCGCGCGCGCAGTTTCAAAGCCCAGTGAGGGGGCGAAGAAGGAGGGAAAGGGAGCCCGGAAATGCTATCTCTGCCAACAGCCAGGCCACTTTGCCAGAGTCTGCCCCCAGAGGAAGGAATGGCAAGGGATGGTGGGAGCAGTTGAGGGGGGAGAGCAGGGAGAAACGGAGCAGGTAAAAGCCAACGCCTGGTTGCCAACGTCAGGGCACTGCAGCCAGGCCAAAGAGCAGTGAAAGTGCCCGTGCCAGAAGCTCCTCGACCTGCTCTAGTGATTGAAGTGTCGCTAGAGCTGCAAAATGGACACCCCCTAAAAATAAAGGCGCTGTTGGACTCAGGCAGCTCCTGCAATTTTATGAGCAAGGAGTTTGCTGCTGAACATCAGATACAGACTATCCCTTTAAGCAACCCCCTGCAGGTGACCACGATCGATGGCAGGGAACTGTTGGGAGGAGGAGTTAGCTTGCAGACCGTCCCAATGATAATGAGGGTGGCAAGGCACACAGAACTGATAGCGTTTAATGTGGCCACCTTGGGAGGCGCTCCCATTATTTTGGGAATGAGCTGGCTAGCCTTACATGATCCGCTGGTGGGCTGGCATCAAAGAGTGGTTTCCTTCGGTTCAGCACATTGCTTAGAACACTGCAGGGGGGAAAAGGGGTCAGCAGGGGCCCAAGCCACCCTGGCAGGGACTGAAGTAATGGGGAAGGGGAAGGTGCCACCACAGTATGCTGATCTCAGCGACGTGTTCAGCGAGAAGGAAGCTGACCAACTACCCCCGCATAGGCCCTTTGATTGCCAGATCAATTTACTCCCTGGAGCACAGCTTCCTGTAGGCAAGTTGTATGCCATGTCAGACAGGGAAATGCAGGAGTTGCGAGCGTTCATTGACAAGAACCTGAAGAGAGGCTTCATCAGAGAGTCCAAGGCAGCGGGGGGTAGCCCAGTGTTTTTTGTGGATAAAAAAAACACGGACAAGCCGAGGCTGGTATGTGACTTTCGGCGGTTAAATGCAGTGACAGAGCCGGCGGCTTTTCCTATGCCCAGGATTGATGATATTTTGACCAGGGTGCGAAAAGGAAAGATTTTTACAAAGCTGGACCTAAGGGGGGCGTACAACCTGATACGTATAAGGAAAGGGGATGAATGGAAGACCACCATGTTCACCCCTTTGGGGGCATTTGAATACCTCGTTATGCCTTTTGGATTACAAACAGGCTCCGCGTGTTTTCAAGCCTTCATGAACCACGTACTGGGGCCTTTGCTCTACAAGAATTGTGTGGCCTTCTTAGATGACGTGTTGGTGTATTCGGAGAATGAGGAGCAACATGTGAGAGACGTCAGAGAAGTGTTGAGCAGGCTGCAAGCCAACAGACTGTGGGTGAAACTGGAGAAGTGTCAGTTTCATACTAAGGAGGTGGAATTCCTGGGGTACCGCTTGTCAGACAAGGGGTTGGCCAGGTTCAAGCGGTGCTGGAATGGAAAACACCCAAGACCAAGAAGGATGTGCAGAGGTTCCTAGGGTTTGGAAACTTTTATCGTAAGTTCATCCGAAACTTCGCCCACATGACGGCGCCCATCACGGACTGTCTCAGCAGTAAAAAGAAGTTTGTTTGGACGGGGGAGGCGGAGCGAGCGTTTGAGGAACTGAAAAGGGCCTTCGCCTCTGATGAACAACTTCTACATGTGGATTTACAAAAAAAGCTGAGGGTCGAAACAGACGCTTCTGACAGAGCCATAGGGGCGGTGCTTCTTCTGCAGCCGGGGAAGGAGGGGTCAGAGTGGCGACCGTGTGCCTTCTTTTCGCGAAAGCTGAACAAATCTGAGAGGAACTACACGGTGTACGACCGGGAACTTCTTGCGATTCATGAGGCCTTCCGGAGATGGAGGCACCTGCTAATTGGTGCACAACAGAAGGTGCAAGTGTGCACGGACCATAAGAATCTAGAGTATTGGAGAACTGCGCGAGTGCTCAACCAACGGCAGTTGAGATGGGCCCAGGAGTTCTCCAAATTTAACTTTGAGATTTGTTACGTACCAGGCCCGGAGAACGTTAGGGCGGACGCTCTCTCACGCAAACCTGAATATTTGGAGGGAGAGGGTGCACCCGAAGAGACCCATGTCATTCCCGAGGACCGCTGGGTGTGTGGGGCGGCATTGGTGGGGCAAAGGGAACTGGTAGAGGGAACGGTGCAGGATGAATACGCCCAGGACAAACTCAGGGGTCTCAGGAGGGAGGGAGACAAACCCGGGGGTTTTGAGGAGAGAAACGGGGCGTTGTACTACAAGGGAGCGTTATACATACCTGAAGGGGAATTGAGGGAAAAGGTACTCAAGCAACTGCACGATAGCCCCACAGCAGGGCATTTTGGGCAACACAAAACCATGTGGCTGGTTACCAGGGAATTCTGGTGGCCCAAGGTCAGGGAAGATGTGCGGGAATATGTGAGAGGGTGTGACCAATGCCAACGAGCCAAGGGGGAGAGGCGGGCACCGGCAGGTTTATTAGAACCACTACCCACGCCGGAAAGGCCATGGGAGGCAGTGGCAATAGATTTCATGACTGATCTGCCCAGGTCCAAAGGGAAAACAGCCATCATGGTTGTGGTAGACCTGTTAACCAAGATGGCCCACTTTATAGCCTGCTCACATGCGGTCACAGCGGAAGAAACAGCTAAATTGTTTGTGGAAAATGTGTTTAGGCTGCATGGCGCCCCCTTGAGGGTGGTTTCTGACCGAGGGAAACAATTTACTTCCAGGTTCTGGAGGAAGCTCATGAGCTTATTGCATGTAGAGGTGAATTTCTCTACTGCCCGTCATCCAGAAACCAACGGGCAGGCGGAAAGAGCTAATGGTGTCCTCCAGCAATATTTGAGGTGTTATGTGAATGACAGAGAGAATGATTGGGTGGAGAAGCTGGCGTTGGCAGAATTTGCCTACAACAATGCAGAGAACGTGTCCACGGGGATGAGCCCTTTTTTGGCTAATCACGGGTGTCATCCCCGAGCCTTCCCAGGGGGGGAAGGGGAGAACTGGAGCGTTCCAGCCGCAGAACAGTTCGTTGAAGAAATGGAAGCGATCCATCGCCAGCTCCAACTTAATTTAAACAGGGCGAAGGAGGAATATAAGAGGCAGGCAGACAAAACCAGAAGGGAAGGGGAAAGCATTAGGGTGGGGGACCAGGTGTGGCTGTCCACCCAAGGGTTACCATTCAAAGGAGGTTGTAAGAAGTTAAGACCCAAAAGGCTGGGCCCATTTGAAGTCACGCAACAGGTCAACCCAGTGGCTTTCAGACTCCGGTTACCGAACCACATGAAGTTGCACCCAGTGTTCCACAGGTCGTTGCTGTCACCGTATATAGGGGACAGAGAGGGGAGGGTCAATAGGGGACCAGCTATGGAGGAAAAAGAACACAGCTACCATGTAGCGGAGATTCTCGATTCCAGGTGGAAGGGAGAGCAAGTAGAGTATTTGGTAATGTGGGAAGGGGAGCCGGAGTCGGAAAACACCTGGGTCAGGGCAGAGGATGTAGATGACGAGGTTTTGATTGAAACTTTTCATCAGAGATTCCCTCGTAAACCCCAGCCAGTGGCGAGGTTCCGGAGGGAATACTTCACCACCACCGACGAAGAAGAAGAGTTGGAGGGGTTCTCTGATTCCGAGGTGGAGGAGGATTCAGCGAGTCGGAACGAAGACCGATGGAGGGAAATGTTTGAGACGTCTGAAGATGAAGAGGATTCTTTTCGGGGTTTCAGCTCCTCACCGCCCAGAGGAGAGAGTAGGGGCGGGGGAGAAGGGGGCCCTGGAGGGGAGGTGGATGTCAGGGAACTGACATCAGAGGAAAGGGAGTTGGTAGGGCTCCCAGAGACTGGGAGAGAGTCAGCAGCTAAAGCAGGGACAAGGAGGGGGAGCGAGGGGTCTCTGGAGGAGGATCTCAGTAATGCTGAGAGAGACGCAGCAGCCCAGGCAGGAAACAGCAGGGGAGAGAAAGGGGTGAGAGACACATCCAGCGAAAATAGCGGGGAGGTGTCAGAAGCAACTGCAGGGAGACCCATGCTTCGCCGGAAGCTGCCACGTCGTGAGTCCAGGAGACGCGTTTCCGTTAAGGAACTTCTTTGCTGGAAGCGCTTCCGCAGGCAGCCACTGTCAGACTCTACTAGTGACTAGAGCAGACATGTCTGAGGAGCTCTGTCACACACAGAGGTTTGTGGGGCCGCACAAACTCTGAAGGGGCACAATTTTAAGCACAAGCAGCTAATCATCCCCTGACACAAGCTATAGCTTAGGGCCCGACAGCAAAACTTTGGCACCAGTTTTGAAGGGGTCCCAGATTTGGGGGTTCGTCGTTAATGAAGCTTGCCCATGTTAAGCCTGTAAACAAGGACTAAGGGTAACAGCACACTTGCCACTTGTGCTCACAGAAACTGGCATTCGGAGGCATGCCAGTGGTCTTGCAGGTCCTGCTCCCTGCTGTTTGGATGGCGATTCAGGAGTTGCCAAGATGGTGCCCGTGGGCACTTCTTCACCCACAGAGGCCTTCCCTGGAATGCACAGGCTTCTCTCCCCTGGTCGCCATGAAAAATTCACTTGAAAACATCCCTCTCTTGCAGCCAATATGATAGGTTGTGGTGTGTGTCAACAGTTTTGCCAGCTTGTGTAAGGGCCCACGAGCCCATGAAATGTTAGCACCCCCTGTAGGCAATATGTGTTGTTGTTGTTGTTGTTGTTGTTTAGTCGTTTAGTCATGTCCACTCTTCGTGACCCCATGGACCAGAGCACGCCAGGCACTCCTGTCTTCCACTGCCTCCCACACTTTGGTCAGACTCATGCTGGTAGCTTCAAGAACACTATCCAACCATCTCGTCCTCTGTCGCCCCCTTCTCCTTGTGCCCTCCATCTTTCCCAACATCAGGGTCTTTTCCAGGGAGTCCTCTCTTCTCATGGGGTGGCCAAAGTATTGGAGCCTCAGCTTCAGGATCTGTCCTTCCAGTGAGCACCCAGGGCTGATTTCCTTCAGAATGGATAGGTTTGATCTTCTTGCAGTCCATGGGACTCTCAAGAGTCTCCTCCAGCACCAGAATTCAAAAGCATCAATTCTTTGGCAATCAGCCTTCTGTATGGTCCAGCTCTCACTTCTCACTACGTGAGAAGCAATACAGCAATATGTATTACAGCAATATGTATTAAAGGTAAAGGGACCCCTGACCATTAGGTCCAGTCGTGGCCGACTCTGGGGTTGCGGCGCTCATCTTGCTTTATTGACCGAGGGAGCCGGTGTACAGCTTCCGGGTCATGTGGCAAGCATGACTAAGCCGCTTCTGGCGAACCAGAGCAGCGCACGGAAATGCTGTTTACCTTCCCTCCAGAGCGGTACCTATTTATTTATCTACTTGCACTTTGACGTGCTTTCGAACTGCTAAGTTGGCAGGAGAAGGGACCGAGCAACGGGAGTTCACGTCAACGGGAATCCCCATCGCGGGGCTTCAATCCACCAACCTTCTGATTGGCAAGTTCTAGGCTCAGTAGTTTAACCCACAGCGCCACCTGCGTCCCAGCAATATGTATTACTTCAAAATACAGTCGTACCTTGGAAGTCAAACAGAATCCGTTCCGGAAGTCCGTTCAAATTCCAAAAGGTTTGGAAACCAAAGTGTGGCTTCCTATTAGCTGCAGGAAGCTCCTGCAGCCAATCGGAAGCCACTGACGCCCCGTCGGACGTTCGGCTTCCAAAAGAACGCTCGAAAACCGGAACACTCACTTCCAATCGTTTCGATCGTTTGGGAGCCAATTTGTTCAGGAGCCAAGGCGTTTGAGATCCAAGGTACGGATGTATGGCAAGCCAGTCCTCCTGATCCTAATTGTCAGGGGACTGCCATCGGAACAGGGGAGGGAGGCTGGGGGGCCGTTGGGATACAGAGGGAGGAGCAGCTCCTCTTCCAGCGGTAGGAAAAGCCACACCTCCAGTGGAGAAGAGAGGGAAGGGGCCAGCCAAGCAAGGAGAGGGCTTGAGGGTGCTGCTGAGAGCCCCAGCGCCTCACCTGGCCAGGAGGGACGCATGTCACTTCCGTCACCCAGCTTGCGCAGAGGGGTGAAACGCAAGGAGGGAAGTAGGAGGCTTGGGGTGCCAAAGTTCTTATGTTGGGGGAGAAGCCGGAAGGGGCCACTCCCGAATTCTGCAAGTGACTGAGACAGACATGAACTTTGTAGATCTGCACTGTAAATAGTTTGCACAATAAAACCAGTAAAAGACAGGTCGGAGTCCTGCCTAGTTACTCACGAGCAACCACCACCAGCATCTGACACTAATGATGAGCGGGGGGCCAAGGACATCTGCCCTGAAGTCCTTCTCTGGTGTTGCCACTGCTCCTTAAGACCCATTCCCTTCCTTTAGATTTGCATGGAGCAACCACATGACTGGTGCCTGCGCTGGGTCTACGTTATGCTGCGGGGTATTAATTCAGCGGCTTCCTCACTCTGCTGCTTACAAGTGTCTCTGTCTATTTAGACTGCAAGCCTGCAGGCCCAGTGCCCTTGTTTGTATGCAGTGCTCTTTTTTTAAAGTGTTTTGTCGTGCCCCCCCCCAACACTTCGTTCAGCACCTTGTTGGTGTCGCCGGCTGGTTTGTTTTCTGCACCTCCCTCGGGCACCGAAGAAATAATAAACGTTGCTATCAAAATCTTACACTGCAGAAATCTAGCAAAGTGTGCCTAAAAACATCATTATATTGTTTAGGCAAGCCGACCCAGACATGGAATTTTAATATGGGATTTTATTATGTCTGTCTGTTTTACGACGCCTGACTTTATCCTTTTTTCTTTTTTAGATGAATGTTTTAAGTCCCTTTGCTTTTAAGGTTTGATTTTTATCGGGATTATTAAAATGAATATTTTGTGCTGTCTTACAGAAACCACTTAGAACCGGGGGGGGGGGGCGATCTCAGACTCTCAGGTCTATCTAGCCCCACCAGCCCTCCCTATTTATACTGTGGGGCCATTTGGGGCAAGTTACAGTCACCTGCCCTGCACCCAGACTCCCCAAGTGCCTCTATTTTCCAAGGACATCCGTGATTTGGAGAAGCCGTCCCAGGTTTCTTATTTGATCCTGGAATGTCCCGCTTTACCTTAGGATGGCCCTATTTTCATCAGAGAAATGTTGGAGGGTATGGAGTTATCCGACCCTCCGAGCCGTCTGAAGGCAATCCTGTATAGGGAAGTTTTTTTAAATGTTTAATATTTTATTATGTTTTTATATATGTTGGAAGCTGCCCAGGGTGGCTGGGGCAGCCCAGTAAGATGTGTGGGGTATAAATTGTAAAAATATCATTATGGAATGGGATGTCCCTATTTTCATGAATCATGGGTAGGCAAGCTAAGGCCCGGTGGCCGGATGCGGCCCAATTGCCTTCTAAATCCGGCCCATGGACGGTCCGGGAATCAGCGTGTTTTTACATGAGTAGAATGTGTCCTTTGGTAATCCTCATAGAACTCTAGCCCAATGGTTGCCATTAATTTGAATGATTTGAATGATTTTAGAATACTGTGTTACTTTTATTGTTGTTAGCCGCTCTGAGCCCAGCTTCGGCTGGGGAGGGCGGGATATAAATATTATTATTACTATTATTACTATTATTATTTGTGGGGCCTGCCTAGTGTTTTTACATAATTAGAATATGTTCTTTTATTTAAAATGCATCTCTGGGTTATTTGTGGGGCATAAGAATTAGTTCATTTCCCCCCAAAAAATATAGTTCAGCCCCCCAATGTCTGAGGGAAAGTAGACCGGCCCCTTGCTGAAAAAGTTTGCTGACCCCTGATGATTAGGAAAAAGTAATAATAATACATTTGTTAGCCTTTCAGATACTAGACAGTCACATCCACATCACATACTTAAATCATATAAAAGAATTGTTGGAACTGGCTTATTAAGGGTCCTGGGAATTGTTGTTCTGTCAGGGGTGAACTACATTTCCCAGGAATCTTTGGGGCTTTACATGTGCTTAAAAAGTCTGGTGTGAATTTGACACAAGACCCTTTCGTTGTCTTTGAGGCAACTGGCCTCCCTCTCTTTAAGGTAAAGGGTCCATTAGATCTAGTCGCAGATGACTCTGGGGTTGCAGCGCTCATCTCGCTTTATGGGCCGAGGGAGCCGGCGTACAGCTTCCGGGTCATGTGGCCAGAATGACTAAGCCGCTTCTGGCGAACCAGAGCAGCGTACGGACATGCCGTTTACCTTCCCGCCAGAGTGGCACCTATTTATCTACTTGCACTTTGATGTGCTTTCGAACTACTAGGTTGGCAGGAGCAGGGACCGAGCAACGGGAGCTCACCCCGTCGTGGGGATTTGAACCGCCGACCTTCTGATCGGCAAGTACTACGCTCTGTGATTTAACCCACAGCGCCACCCATCCCTCGCTTTAGCAGCCTTACATATCTAAATGTGGGTTTTTCCGCCTTCTCTGCTTTTAGGTTTCGAGTTGCTCTACCAGCCCGAAGTGGTGAGGCTTTATCTGTCGATTCTCACCGAAAGCCAGAACTTCAACACTCTGGAAGCGGCAGCAGGAGCATTGCAGAACCTCAGTGCCGGAAACTGGACAGTGAGTGATGTGTGTTCTTCTTCTACCCTTACTGTCATTAAGTACTTTACGGTGAGAGGCATATATCTGTTTAGGTTTCACCTTGTTGCCCAGGTTTGCTTTGGAAAGATGATCTGGCCTCCCCGCAGCCCCGGATTTCCTGTGAGGCTCATTTATGCCTCAGGTGGAGAACCTTTTTGACAGTGATCAATATTCACGGTTGTTGTTTTTCAGTCTGCAACTGATACATAATTGATTACTGTCTCTCCCCCCCCCCTTTAAATGATGTTTCTTTTGCACTGAAATGAATGGAGTGTAAATAATTATGTCACTAATTCAGTTAAATCAATTAACTTACATAAATCATGTGCATAGTTATGTAAATTACATGAAACAGAGGACCGCAAGACAAATGGCATAGTATTTGATGGAAACCGAAATGCAGTGCAATGAAAACAGCGCTGATCGTGACAAAGCCAGGCTGGAATGGATCCAGACTTGGCTGTTGTTGGACTACAACTCCCATCATCCCTGATCACTGGTCCTGCTAGCTAGGGGTGATGGGAGTTGTAGTCCAAAAACAGCCAGAGACCCAGGTTTGAGAAACGCTGCATAAGATTGACCTTCTTAAAACGCAAAATCTGTTTTTTTAATTAAAAAATGTCTATAGAAACATGGGTCTTTGACTTGATGCCCCTCTAAATTTCTTGAGTGTCCCCTTGCCCCATTTCTTCCTGGTCAGTGGTCCACGTATATCCGGGCGACAGTGCGAAAGGAGAGAGGCCTTCCGGTCCTCGTGGAGCTCCTCCAGTCCGATTCTGACAAAGTGGTGAGAGCTGTGTCCATCGCTCTGAGGAACCTCTCCATGGATCGCCGCAATAAGGATCTCATAGGTATGTTCCAAATGCTTCCTAATAATAATAATAATAATAATAATAATAATAATAATAATAATAATTTTTATTTATACCCCGCCCTCCCCAGCCAAGGCCGGGCTCAGGGCGGCTAACAAGCAATAATAAAAACAAATTGAATGAATACAACTTAAAAGATTAAAATACAACATTAAAATCTTGAAACATTAAAATATTAAAATGCAGCCTCATCGCAGGAGGAGAAAGGAAAAAAGAAAGAGGGGGAGGGAATCAAATTGGCTCCGAGCCAAAGGCCAGGTCTTACAGGACCTGCGGAAAGAAATCAGATCCTGCAGGGCCCTGGTCTCATGAGGCAGAGCGTTCCACCAGGCTGGAGCCAGTGTTGAGAAGGCCCTGGCTCTGGTTTAGGCTAATCTAACTTCCTTAGGGCCCGGGACCGCTAGGGTGTTGCTGTTTATGGACCTTAAGGTCCTCCATGGGGCATACCGGGAGAGGCAGTCCCGTAGGTACAAGGATCCTACAGCAAATGGGTAGGTCCCTGAAACGAGGATGTCTTCGGCTGGAGATCTATTCCCACAGCCAATGTTGAGGTGGAAAAAATCTTCTCTCCCCCTCCATCCATGGTGACATTAGAATGTGAAAGAGCCCTGACTAGATAAAGCCAGTGCTTGGCCAAGTAATGTGTAGAAAAAGGCTTACAGGGACGCTGATGGCACTGTGATCTAAACCACTGAGCCTCTTGGGCTTCCTGATCAGAAGGTCGGCGGTTCGAATCCCCATGACGGGGTGAGCTCCCATTGCTCTGTCCCAGCTCCTGCCAACCTAGCACTTCGAAAGCACGCCAGTGCAAGTAGATAGATAGGTACCACTGTGGCGGGAAGGGAAACAGAGTTTCCATGCACTCTGGTTTCCGTCACGGTGTCCCGTTTTGCCTGAAGCGGTTTAGTCCTGATGGCCACGTGGCCCAGAAAGCTGTCTGTGGACAAACGCCGGCTCCCTTGGCCTGAAAGTGAGATGAGTGCCGCAACCCCATAGTCACCTTTGGGGGTCTTTTACCTTACAAAAATGCTTATACCAGGGTAAAGTGTGCATGAAAATGGATACATTTCGGAAAACAACATTAAAAAATGCATTACATTAGGGAAAATCACTTTGCCAAAACGTATAGAATTCCACAAAATTCCACAAAATTCCACATGCACACGTGAATATTTGATGAAATCCACACTAAAATATGAATAAACTTTCGTAAGAACCTTTAAAAAAAAAAAACAATCCACAAACTGATGCGGAAGTGTGAAGAACTGAACTTAAAGATTGGAAAAATGAGAAATTGAGAGAAGCCTAAGCTGGAGTCGTGTGTCCATTTCTGAGCACTGCAGTTTAGGAAGGATGCTGATGAACTGGAATGTGCACAGAGTAGGGCAACTGAGATGATCAAGGGTCTGGAAACCAAGCCTTATGAGGAACAGTTGAGGGAGTTGGGTTTGTTTAGCCTGGATAAGAGGAACCTAAGAGGAGATATGATAGCCATCTTCAAATATCTCAAGGGCTGTCACATGGAAGAGGGAGCAAGTGTGTTTTCTGCTGCTCCAGAGGGTAGGACCCGGACCGATGGATTCAAGAAAGGAGATTCTGGCTAAACATTGGGGGTTGGACTAGATGCCCTTTGGGGTGTCTTTAGACTCTACAGTATTACGATAAACTCCTGTTTGCCCATTCCCACTTCTTACTGAATGCATTACATCCATTAACACCTGCAGTTCAGTAAGTTTTATGTCCACGGCCTCAAGTATTAAAACTGAGAAGCAGCTTAGGCAGCCTTTATCGACCTGTGGGTCCCCAGATGTTGTTGAACTACAACTCCCATCACCCCTCGCTAGCAAGGCCAGAGCTGAAGGATGATGGGAGTTGTAGTCCAACAACATCTGGGGAGCCACAGGTTGAGAACCACTGGCTTAGAGCATGGGTAGGCAAACTAAGGCCCGAGGACCGGATCCGGCCCAATCGCCTTCTCAATCCGGCCCGTGGACGGTCTGGGAATCAGTGTGTTTTTACATGAGTAGAATGTGTCCTTTTACAGTGGTGCCTTGCAAGACGGAAATAATTCGTCCCGCGAGTCTTTTCGTCTTGCGATGCTTTTCGTCTTGCGATGCTTTTCGTCTTGCGAAGCACGGTCCGTCGCAACTGCACCTATTCAAGCGGCTTTAAGAAAAAAGCGCAAGACTTTTTCGTCTTGCGAAGCAAGCCCATAGGGAAATTCGTCTAGCGAAGCAACGCAATACCGAAAAACCCTTTCGTCTAGCGAGTTTTTCGTCTTGCGAGGCATTCGTCTTGCGGGGCACCACTGTATTTAAAATGCATCTCTGGGTTATTTGTGGGGCATAGGAATTCATTCACACACACCCCAAAAATAGTCTGAGAGACAGTGGACCGGCCCCCTGCTGAAAAAGTTTGCTGACCCCCTGGCTTAGAGCTTCATCCTGCTGAATGGCAAATGAATCGCATTTGGGGATACCTTAGTCTCCTGAAAGCATTCGCAATACTATTAACATGAAGGATATGCACACCTTGTTCGGGGCTGAGCTGAGAATATGCAAGGCAGCGCTCTTGGTGACCCTGTGGTTCTCTTCCGAGGACATCTTGAGAGTAAACTGTTTATATATTGGCATTAAAGCACGGCCTAAGCAACTGTTCCCCCGTGCCCGTATGATGAAAGCTGCAAAGGGTAATATATGATAGCAATGAAATCTGCAGTGAAGGATGCAAACCCCTGCGCTTTTTCCTGATGACCACAACTTTTCTTTTGCAGAATGTGCTTGCTTTGGGCAATGAGTCTTCAGAAAACTTTCGAGCAAGGATCTGAAACTTGTAGAAAGGCTCACAAAGATCTATCGATAACCCCAAATTACAAATCACAAATGCCTTCCTCATTTGTAACCAGGGTGGATAAAAATCAATGATTAAAAAAATGGATTTTTTATTTAAATAAAAAAAATATTTAAATCATTTTTTTTTTTAAATTTAAATCAGATTTTTAAAATAAAATGCTTTTGGAGGAAAAATATTTCTAAAGATAGGTTCCTATTTAAGTTACATTATAGTCCAAAGGCTATTCATCAGGAAATAAGCATTTGTTTTAAGTTTTTCATGTGTGCTAAAATTCAGTCTGTTGGTTTTTTTAATCGTTTAACCACATCAGCTAACAAACCTGGATACATATGCTATAATGTTATTGTTTTAGTTAAATAAATTGTTTAAATTGTTCTTAAGGAAATGATTATTTTTCTCCTTCCAATAAAGTACGGCAGAAAAGTTGTCCAAATATAAACAATAATTTTATAATTATCTGTCTATGTATTTCTAATAGTATAACCAAATCAGTAATTTTTGATATAACTGTAAAAACTACTCTGAAAACTTATTATTCCAAAACTGAAACCTTCATCTGGTTGTAAATATTAAGATTATGAGAGTCTTAAGCAAGAATGAGTCTTTCTGTAAAAAAAAATGATTTAAATCAAGTCTTATTGACTAGTGATTTAAATTGTGATTTGAATCGATTTGATTTAAATCAAATCCACCCTGATTGTAAATATGTGGTCTCATTTTATATCAAAAGAGGAATATGTGTACCCACAGGAGCACAGAGAGCTGTCCTGTACTGAACCAAACCATCTAGCTCAGGCATAGGCAAACTCTGACCCTCCAGATGTTTGGGACTACAATTCCCATCATCCCTAGCTAACAGAACCGGTGGTCAAGGATAATGGGAATTGTAGTCCCAAACATCTGGAGGGCCGGAGTTTGCCTATGCCTGATCTAGCTCATAAAATCATAGAATTGTGGAGCTGGAAGGAACTCAGAAGGTCATCTAAAACATTTAGATGCTAAAAGCATTTTTTGTTTTGACAAGTCTACCCAGATACGTAGAATTCTGATGTTTGCTTTAATTTGTTTATTTCTGGTTTTCATCTTTTTTTGGGTGGTTTTCAATAGCTGCTTTTAACTGTTTATATAGATAACTTGTATTGTTTTATTGATTTTTGTGACGAGACCTTATACAATCAAGCACTGCGTATGTTTTATAAAACAGAATAGACGGAATAATACAAAGCATGAACTCCCGGCTGAGTCGTAACCCTGTTCTTTTCAATAATAATAATAATAATAATAATAATAATAATAATAATAATAATAATAATAATTTATTTATACCCCGCCCATCTGGCTGGGTTTCCCCAGCCACTCTGGGCGGCTTCCAACTGAATATTAAAAACAGTACAGCATCAGACATTAAAAACTTCCCTAAAGAGGGCTGCCTTCAGTTGTCTTTTAAAAGTAAAATAGTTTTTTATTGCCTTGACATCTGATGGGAGGGCGTTCCACAGGGCGGGTGCCACTACCAAGAAGGCCCTCTGCCTGGTTCCCTGTAACTTGGCTTCTCGCAGGGAGGGAACCGCCAGAAGGCCCTCGGAGCTGGACCTCAGTGTCCGGGCTGAACGATGGGGGTGGAGATGCACCTTCAGGTATACAGGACCGAGGCCTTGAATTGAACGATCGGGTTGAACTAACAAGAGCCCTTTCTGTTCCTCAGGTAGTTATGCCATGGGGGAGCTAGTGAGAAATTTACCCAGCAAGCAACAGAGGTCTTCGAAAAACCTGGAGGAGGACACCGTGGTTGCAGTCCTGAATACCATCCATGAAATCATTACCGACAGCGTGGAAAATGCCAGGTCCCTGATCCAGACACAAGGCATTCAGAAGCTGGTCGCTATTAGCAAATCGAGGTTAGTTTTTCTTTCACGTGTCCGCAAGGACGAAGGATCCTGCCTTCTACCTACCCAGACTGCTGCTCCATCTTGCCCAGTGATGACTGCTCTTGAGCAGCAGCTTCTCTGGATCATTTCAAAGGAACCTTCCTGCCGCCTGCTACCTTGCTCCTTTTCATCTGGCAGTGCTGGGTATGGAATATGCATGTGGTCTGCTGATGAGAGATGGTGCAAACAGGAGAGGGTAGCTCAGTTTGGAAAGAGGCCCTCAGATACTGAGTATTTATAATAATAAATAATAATATTTTTTTATTTACACCCCGCCCTTCCCAGTTCAGAAAACCAGGCTCAGGGTGGCTAACAACAAATTTAAAACACTTAATTGATGCAACAAAAAACAGCATAAAATACAGTATAAAACGTGAATAACAATAAATTCAGAATTAAAAAATCAATTTAGGGGGGGAATCCAGCCCATAAACATTAGATGATCACCAGGGCTAGCTGGCTAAATTAGTCCTATTTGGGCCAGGGGAGAATTAGCTGTGGGATCCCAGAGCGGGTAATCTTCATAAAAAGGGGAGGGGGAGAGAAGGAAGGAAGGGGAATAAAAGATCAAGCTAAGTTCAAATTGAAAGCTAGGCGGAATAGCTCTGTCTTACAGACCCTGCGGAAGGAAGTTAAATCCTGCAGGGCCCTGGTCTCATGGGACAGAGCATTCCACCAGGTCGGAGCCATCACTGAGAAGGCCCTGGCCTTGGTGGAAGATAATCTGACTTCCTTAGGGCCCAGGACCGCTAAACTATGATTATTCATGGACCTTAAGGTCCTCTGCGGGGCATACCAGGAGAGGCAGTCCCGTAAATACGAGGGCCCTAAGCCACAAAGGGTTTAGCGAGTTCAAATAGAGAATCATGGGAGTGCAAATCCTGTTTTTCTCCCCAAGAATTCCAAATGCACTTGTATTCCTGATTGAAATAGAGTGCTGTGTCAGCTCCTGGTTTCAGAGGGCCTTGGGTAATAAATAATAATAATAATAATAATAATAATAATAATAATAATAATAATTAATAATCTATTATACCCCGCCCATCTGGCTGAGTTCCCTCAGCCACCCTGGGCGGCTCCCAACAGAATACCAACAACAACAATAAAAAAGCGATAAAATATCAAACGTTTAAAACTTCCCTAAACAGGGCTGCCTTCAGATGTCTTCTAAAAGTCAGATAGTTGCTTATTTCCTTGACATCTGATGGGACAGCGTTCCACAGGGCGGGTGCCATTACTGAGAAGGCCCTCTACCTGGTTCCCGGCAACCTCACTTCTCACAGCGAGGAAACCGCCAGAAGGCCCTCAGAGCTAGACCTCGGTGTCCGGGCTGAACGATGGGGGTGGAGACGCTCCTTCAGGCATACTGGGCCGAAACCTAGGAATCTGTCTTATACCAAGTCCAATCAATCTTTCATCTAGCTCATTCTTGTCTACATTGACTCGCTGGAGCTCTCCAGGGTTCAGAGAGGCGTTCCTTGCTGCTGTCCCTGGAGATGTTGCAGAGAGACCTCAAGGCCTTTTGCTTCCCAAGCAGATGCTCCACATCCCTTCCTCTTCGCCCCCCACCCCACCCCTGGTGCCACTGCCTGTTGGCTTCCTTCCACTTTGAACCCAGCCAATACCACCAATCAAGGAGAAAGAGGACAAGTCGGCACAGAGAGGTTATTTGCTCCTTGTCCTTGTGTTATTCTCTCCTCTGACGCCAGCTGTGCTGGAGACACCCGACATTTCACTACTTTGGTCCATGTCCTGGGCATTAACGTTAGCTCAGACAGCATTTGCATTGAACATAGCTGTCAAGTGTCCCTTATTTGGCAGGACAGTCCCTTATCCCGGGGCCATGTCCTGCTGCTGTCCCTTATTGATTATGTCCCTTAAATAAGCTACTGAAGGTAATGGGGCCCTTTCTATGTCCAGCTGTGCTTTGTCAACAACAAATTGTTGCTGATTTTTTGTGTTGAATATATGCTATATGGTAATTTGTGGACCTAATAGGTATCTAAAGCCATTTGCACACAACAAAATATGTATTTTATCAAAGTAATTGTTGATCCCTTATTTTGGCTTCTGATCCCTTATTTTCAAGGCTGCTGGTCCCTTATTTTCAAATCTGTAAGTTGACAGCTATGGCGTTGAACAAGGAGCATACTGGAGGACGTCTTTTGTGACTGTGTGTGTCTCTTGTCCTAGGATAAGCTAAAGAGGTCATGAAAAGCACAGGTCAAGCGGCTGGGTTGCTAAGTCTGGGCTGATACTCTAGGCTGTTTGGGTTAGTGCACTGCTCAACCCCCAAGACTCAGGAGCACCACTGGACTTGCCCAGGTGCCTGTTTGCTGAGCTAAGCATGAGCACTAATTGGTGTACAGTTGTACCTCATGTTACATTTGCTTCAGGTTGTGCGTTTTCAGGTTGCGTCCCGCTGCGACCCGGAAGTACCGGAAAGGGTTAGTTCCGGGTTTCGCTGCTCGCGCATGCGCATGCGCAGACACACAAAATGACATCATGCACATGCGCAGAAGCGGCGAATCACGACCTGCAGACACAGGTTGCGTTCTTTTCAGGTTGCGAACGGGCCTCCAGAACGGATTCCGTTCACAACCAGAGGTACCACTGTATTGGACTTAAATATATATTTGAGCTTTAAAGAACACTCCCTGTGCATCTGCAGGAACTGATTTTCTTTTCCAAGCCAGAGAAGGACTTTTCAGGGCTCTGATGCTCACCTCCTCTACAAGAGTTAGGAGCATCATGCTGACCATCATATTCCTAAAGCAGGAATTGAAATAACTCTGGGACATCTGCGGCTTCCAACTTTTGCGTTTCATCTTTTGTTTGCGCAGCTGGAGCGCTTAATGCACATGCCATAACTGCTTATCGTAAATCACCGCCCATAATAGGTTGAGTTGACTTCAGAGGCAAGATCAATAGAATGAAACGATCCGTCATCTCGGGACAGATTCCCTTGTTGCCTGCTCTATTCCTCAGCATCAGGCATGCATTTATCAGGCATCATCATTTAAGGAAATCCAGACATTTATTGGCAGAGTGGGAGACGTTTGTCCTTTCACAACATTCCATTATATGGATGGCAATGATAAGGCTGTTAACAAAATAAACTGCCCCAATGTGGAACGATCGTAAGGAGATGGGCAATAATCTCAAATAGCTCTCATTTGCACCACAACAGTGCTGGAGAGAAGCTGCCCTTTGATGGCAGGGCGGAAATATTTTTATTTTTGCATAGGCAAACTCGGCCCGCCAGATGTTTGGGGACTACAACTCCCATCATCCCTAGCTAACAGTGGTCAGGGGTGATGGGAGTTGTAGTCCCAAAATGTCTGGGGGGCTGAGCTTGCCTATGCTTGCAGTCTAACCTCTTTCATGCATTGTGGGTTTTTTAAGGGGGCATTTACTGAGACCTTTCACAGGTGCCATAGGAGGTCCTGGTGGGCACACTGGTGCCCGTGGGGGCCAGGTTGGCAGCTACACTTATTAGTCTTGAGTGGAACTGCCACCACCACATTTCCCTTTTTGAGGCAGCTGGAAGGGAAGCACAACTAAGCATCACAATGAAATAATTACTGTGAGTTTAAGCGTTTGGCCTGTTATTTTGGCCCCAAGACCATTCAGCGCCTCAAATTACTCCATAGCAGCACCTTGGTAGTACAGCCATACCTCAAGTTACGTTTGCCTCATGTTAAGTTTTTTCAGGTTGCATCCCACGGCGACCCGGAAGTACCGGAAAGGATTACTTCCGGGTTTCACCACTCACGCATGCGCAAAAGCGCTAAATTGCACTATGCGCACAAGTGCCAAATCACACCACTCACCTGCACAGATACGGTGCTTCAGGTTGCAGGCTTTTCATGTTGCGAACGGGCCTCCGGAATGGATCCCGTTCGCAACCAGAGGTATCACTGTACATGCCCAACTTACAAAATGCAGAAAAACCCAAGCAAAAAACAAACAAGCAGATAATAATGACTTGTTCAATAAAGGAAATGGAAATATAGGGACAGAGTTAAAGTATTAAGAAATAATGCCTGAAGTGTAAACTTTGTCTTAGGCTATGTATTATCTGAAGTCAAGATCCTTAAAGCTTATTTGCAGAAATGTTGGTCAGAAGCGGCTTTCTCCTGGCTTACAATTCCAAGGCATGGCATGGATGTAAATATTTCGCAAACTCATCACAGGCAGAAGCGAGTCAAAAGGGGCAAAGCCATATTCCAGAGCCTTAGCAAGCAAGAGAAGTGAACTGTTAAATGGGAGAAGTTATATTTATATTTTGGGTTTCATGAAAACCCAGGGGTTCAGGTGGGCGAAGCTGTTTCTACCTCTTCCTTATACCCCAGTTCCATCCAATCACGTTTGAGGCATTGAATCATAGAATCATAGAGTTGAGAGAACACAAGGGCCATTGAGTCCAACCCCCTGCCAAGCAGGAAACACCATCAGAGCACTCCTGACATATGGTTGTCAAGCCTCTGCTTAAAGACCTCCAAAGAAGGAGACTCCACCACACTCCTTGGCAGCAAATTCCACTGTCAAACAGCTCTTACTGTCAGGAAGTTCATTGCTTGTCATACAGTACCCCAATTTTTTTGCAGGCACCAGCAGTGTTGAAAGCAGGTTTGTGTGTGGCCATCCTTAAAAGCGTCATGAGCACAAATAATCATGCCTGAGCAATAAAAAGGATATTTGCAGGAATCCTAAGATAAATGTTCCATGTCATAAACATGGTCATGAGAACTGGCCCTTTGTAATAGTTTCAGGTTCAAGAGAACGGCTGACCGGTCCCTCCAGATGCTTGCATTTGTTAATGACTTAAATTGTCAACAGGCTTCAATATCTGAATTTCTCTGACTTACGACGTTTGCTTCTTTGCCTGCCTTCTTCTCCCCACGCCCCGCCCCCTCCAAAACCAGCCAGTCTTCCAGGGAAACGAAAGCAGCCTCTCACGTCCTTCAGATGACCTGGAGTTACAAAGAGCTACGGAGCGTTTTGCAGAAGGAAGGCTGGAACAAATCCCATTTCCAGGTGAAGGCGACCGCAGAGATCTGCTCAAGAGCTATTGGAGCAAATGGGGTTGGGAAGGCGAAAAGCGAGCTTACTGGTTTGGGAAGGGAAAGCTCTATGGGATTAATGTGGGGGTAGTAAGAGGTTGCGAGTGGAGCAAGCAGGAACACAGCTCTAATAAATAACATTTGTGAAAGCAATGTGCTAGCCAAATAAAGCACCACACCGCTGCAAATTAAATGTTGTCATGGAATTCCACTCAATATTGATCCAGAGCAAAACTCCAATGTATAGTTAGCAGACTAAAAACTTAAACACGTTTCAGGATTCCCCCCAAAAAACAGACTAGAGGCAATTAATATTTCATCCAGCAGAGCTTTACTGCTACTGAAGTACAAATGAGCATAGTGGTCACAAATCCAATTCAGGATTGGCACTGTCCATAAGAAATCCAGTTGCGGCAGACTTAAATTTACAATAATTGACAATTAGACTTGGGACGCAGGTGGCGCTGTGGGTTAAACCATAGAGCCTAGGACTTGCCGATCAGAAGGCCGGCGGTTCGAATCCTCGTAACGGGGTGAGCTCCCGTTGCTTGGTCCCTGATCCTGCCCACCTAGCAGTTCGAAAGCACGTCCAAGTGCAAGTAGATAAATAGGTACCACTCTGGCGGGAAGGTAAACGGCGTTTCCGTGCGCTGCTCTGGTTCACCAGAAGCGGCTTAGTCATGCTGGCCACATGACCCGGAAGCTGTACGCCGGCTCCCTCGGCCAATAAAGCGAGATGAGCGCCGCAACCCCAGAGTCAGTCACGACTGGACCTAATGGTCATGGGTCCCTTTACCTTTACCTTTACAATAAGACTTAACCAGGCGACCGACAAAAGTCATCGCAAGGCCATAATCAAACCACGCAAGAAAGGGGGTGGGTGGGCTGCGAGATCCCGCGAAATGGAGGCAAACAAGGAGGATGCTTCCCTGGTTGTGCCACGATTTAAACAGGCGTAGCCACGCCCCCAGGCAAACCCAATTGGCTGGCCCGGGGCGTGACACGGCTGGGGTTCGTGAAGACATGGGCGGCGTTCCTCCGCCCCCTCCAGGGTCGCTGCGAGGACCCGGATTCCCACCCACAAAGCAGCCCCTCCTAAAGGGGGGAGCTGACTTCGCCTGCCAGGAAAGTAATAGAACAGCGTTGTCACACTTCCGTCCCCTCCATCCCAGTAAGACCATAAAGCACACAAGCTGGAAAAATGAGCTCTCAGCATGCCGACCTATTGCTGACTACCGCCGTACTAAAAATAGGAAGTAGGACGCAGATTGCTTTTGTTGGAATGAGCGTTTCATGATAACTTTCTGAAGCGGCTTTTGCTTTCCGCTCTGTTCCCTGCGAAGCTGCTGATTCTGTCATTTTCCTTTCTTTCCAGTCTGCGTCTTCGACTCCTAAGGGATCCAAAGGCACATTATGCAAGTCTGGCTATGACGACAGCACCCTGCCTCTCGTGGATAAAAGTCAAGGTCTGTGCTCGTCCCAGAGGGGTCCGTCTTGAGCTCTTCTAAGCAGCCGTGTGAAAATGAGAAGATCCTGGGGGTCAGGCTGGACGCGATGCCAAACATTCCTTCTAACACGTTTATTCAATAAATATATATTCCACCTTTCCTCCCTAGAAGCTCAAGGTGGCACAACGACCCTCCGGAGTAGGTTAGGCTGAGAGACTGGCCTCACTTAAAGCAATAACATGCCACTTTAAACAGTCACGGCTCACCGCAAAGAATCCTGGGAATTTTGCCTGGCGCCTTCATTATACACCTTTAGGTGCCAGGCAAAAACATTCCTTTTTAACCAGGCCTTTGGTTGATTTGATTGACATCCTATGTATGCCGTTTTAAAATGTAGGGGGTTTTTTTTTGGGGGGGGGGCGTTATTGCGTTGCTGTTTTTATTTTGATTCTATATTTTGTGGCTTTATATTTTGATTTTGTTCTGTGAACCGCCCTGAGACCTTTGGGTTTAGGGCAGTATATAAATTCATTAGTATTATTATTATTATTTGCCTCATGGAGCTACAATTTTCAGAATGGTTTAATGGTCAGTCCCTCACCCCAGGGAACTCTGGGAATTGTAGCTCTGTGAGGAGACTGGGGCGGGGTGGGGGAGCTCCTAACTACTCTCAGGACCTCTAACAAACTATATGGAGTTATTTGTGGAATCCATGACAGTTTAAAGAGTATAATACTGCTTTAAATGTAAATAGTGTGGTTCGAATCCCCACAACGGGGTGAGCTCCCGTTGCTCGGTCCCTGCTCCTGCCAACCTAGCAGTTCGAAAGCATGTCAAAGTGCAAGTAGATAAATAGGTACCGCTCCGGCGTTTCCATGCGCTGCTCTGCTTCACCAGAAGCGGCTTAGTCATGCTGGCCACATGACCCGAAAGCTGTACGCCGGCTTCCTCGGCCACTAAAGCGAAATGAGCGCCGCAACCCCAGAGTCGGCCACGACTGGACCTAATGATCAGGGGTCCCTTTACCTTAGTGCTAAGAATTGCAAAGCAGCCCTTGTTCTCCTTGCAGAGCTACAATTCCCAGAGTTCCCTGGGAAGAGGGATTGATGGTTAAACCGCTCTGAGAGGGGAATAGGCATCTCCTAACAAACTACAGCTCCCAGGATTCTTTGGGAGAAGGCATGGCTTTTTAGAGTGGTATCATGCTGCTGCCTCACCAGAGTGGTGCATGCTCTGGTTATCTCCCACTTGGACTACTGCAATGTGCTCCATGTGGGGCTACCTTTGAAGGTGACCTGGAAACTACAACTAATCCAGAATGTGGCAGCTAGACTGGTGACTGGGGGCGGCCGCCGAGACCATATAACACCGGTCTTGAAAGACCTCCGTTGGCTCCCAGGATGCTTTTGAGCACAATTCAAAGTGTTGGTGCTGACCTTTAAAGCCCTAAATGGCCTCGGTCCAGTATACCTGAAGGAGCGTCTCCACTCCCATCGCTCAGCCTGGACACTGAAGTCCAGCTCCAAGGGCCTTCTGGCAGTTCCCTCACTGCAAGAAGTGAGGTTACAGGGAACCAGGCAGAGGGCCTTCTCGGTAGTGGCACCTGCCCTGTGGAACGCCCTCCCACCAGATGTCAAGGAAATGAACCACTATCTGACTTTTAGAAGACTTCTGAAGGCAGCCCTGTTCAGGGGAGTTTTTAATGTTTGATGTTTTATTTCTTTTTTATTCTTATTAATATTCTGTTGGGAGCTGCCCAGAGTGGCTGGGGAAACCACATGGATGGGGTATAAATAATAAATTATTATTATTATTATTATTATTATTATTATTATTATTATTATTATTTACTTTAAGTGGGCTGGAAGTCACCAGCCTGTAACATTTGCTTTTAGCACACTCAGAAAATTCTTGCCTCCTTCCCTCTCCGTGGATTGTGAGGCCTGATCCGCCTCTCCAAAAGTCCAACTAGTTTCTATTCTTCTCTCCTGTAGATAACGAGAAGACTGGAAGTCGGGATATGATTCCTATGGATGAACTTGGGCCAGGTAAACGCAGTTACAGATCAACCTCTTCTGCCTTTTCCCCATAGTGGAGCTTTTCCCTCACAACGGAGTTCGGCTTCTCAAGAATAAGTGCTTTCAAGTGTCTGAACTTGACATTTCAGAGCTGATTTTTTTTCTTTCCAAAATATCAATAGCATTTTTAAGCGTGTGTGTTTGTAAAAATGTAAAGAGGCAGGTAGAAATATAGATATGTGGGTGTGGGCAGCTACTCTAATTTTATGTGGCCCTCAAGATAGGGATGGGTGAACCCTGACAATCCTGGTTTCTCTCAGTTTACTAATTTTAGGTTCAGTTCCCCATTTCCAACATCAGTTTGTGCTTTTGTTTTCTTTAAAGAGAGTCAGCACTTCACTGCAAAGTTCTCCTGATATGCAAATTACTGCGTGCATTTTTATCTAATATACATATTTTTTTGCAAGCAAAACAGAAAAAAACTAAAAAATAAAACCATCATTTTCAAATTCTCCACTTTCATTACCTTCTTTCCATGACCTCCTCCTCCTCCCATCTCTTGTATCTTGATTAATAATTGTCACAGCAAATCCTTTCCATAATTCATAATATTCTGTCATTACATTACCTTGCTCTATTTTCATCTTATCTTATAAAAAACCTTAAAACTTAAAACTTAAATCTTATTTTTACCAGCTTCTCATAACCATTACCTTTTTACCTAATTCTTTAAACATTCTTACAAGAGCCAAGTAATTTCATTTCAACATTTTTGCAACGTTCATAAAACATTTCTGATGATAAAAAAAGAGAATAAAAACAATCCAATCTTCTTCCAGCGTCCCCTCCCCCCGGTCCCGGGATTGTCAGTCCTTTTTATCCCATTAGTCTGGCACATTAACCTGGTGATCTCATATCCGAGGCCTTCAAATCTCTTCCATGTCCCTTCCGCAGTTCTTCTTCATATTTTTCTTTCACTTGTGGGAACTCCAGCTTGGTAGTGTTTTTGACCCTTTTCAACAAATCAGCCCCTTTCTCATAGTCCAGACTAGACTCCATGTGGTATTTTAAAACATGTTTCAAATTCCCTCCAAGATTGGAAGTCCCAACAGCTCCAAACCTCTGACGGCCCATTGCCAGATTCGGAAAGTCCAAACATCCCTGCATAGGGGGGTCAGTCAACCTAGCAGTTTGAAAGCACATCAAAGTGCATGTAGATAAATTGGTACCACACCGGCGAGAAGGTAAACAGCTCTGGTTCGCCAGAAGTGGCTTAGTCATGCTGGCCACATGACCCAGAAGATATACGCCAGCTCCCTCGGCCAATAAAGCGAGATGAGCGCCGCAACCCCAGAGTCGGTCACGACTGGATCTAATGGTCAGGGGTCCCTTTACCTTTATCTAAGTTTAGGTATAAGCTTTGTGTGCATGCACACTTCTTCAGACTGTTTTTTAATTTTTAATTTCGACTGTGTCAGACCAACACAGCTACCTACCTGAATCAACTTGTCAGTAAAGCATGATTATTTAATTGCATTTTCTGGTAATCTTCTCTTATGGTCTCTTGCTCCAGCTTGTGGAGAATCACAAGTTTGAAAGATCTCAATGATACAGCATCATTCTAGAGGCATTTTGGGAATTGCTGGGGTGGGGGCATTGAGAAGGAAACAGGGTTGTACAGGAATCCTGCAAAAAAAGAAGAAGGATGAAACAGATGAATTAAGGGGCAGTTGTGGGGGCTGCTTTCACGTGTAATTCAGAGGGTTTTTTAAAAAAAATTATATTAATAAACAAAATAAGTCAGAGAAAAAAGAGCATAAAGAAAAATACTTTTACAGCAGGTTGAAATCAGCATATGGTTGAACATCATCACTGAGTAGTTTGCAGATTTTTGAACTAATTCAGGGAACTTGGTTTAGTTCCCTGAATTAGTTCATTCCAAACGATGTTCATTCCAAATGATGGCCACTGATGTTTACTGCAGATAACGCTACGCTAAAGGGTATGGCTCCATTTACAGCTGGTTCCTATGTTTTAAGTCTGCGCTGATAAAATCCAACATCTAAGAGTTTCGGATTTGCAACTGGAATAAAAAGCATTTAAAAATAAATAAATAAATGCTAGATCCAGCTTTCTCATCTATGAGAAGGAAGGTTGCGTGCGTTTTTAAAAACCAAGTACAGCTCCTCTTGAAACCTAAAACTGTAACAACAGGAAGAAAAAAGATTCTGTTGTGTTGCTTTTCATATACCTCACTTCAAACCTTCCAGCCAGCGTGAATAAGCTGTGAATATGTTCCTTGCTTAAGGGAAAGCTCCGATATACATCCTCTCGGTGGGAAGAGATTCACTTCAAATGAGAACGCACTGCAGGGTGACCATGTATTAACCAGCCTGGCAGTGTAAAGCTGAGGATCAGAAGCTACTTTGTTGGAACATATTAGTTATGTACTCAGAGTAAAAAGGGTTTTCCATCGATCAGCATGCATTGTGACTTTAAGAAAGACTTACGGGGGTGTAGAGGGAAACTGGATCTCAAATGCAGGCAACGGCAGATGGTAGGATTAAGAATGCCATCATAGACCTATTAGATGAGGCTAATGGACCAAGCTAATGGCCCGTCCTGTTCAGCATCCCATTCTCACAGTGGCCAGCCAAATACCTGTGGAAAAAACTGCAAGCTGTGGGAATGTTCAAGGATGCAGGAGAGGATATATTGTCTGATAATAGCCTTTCCAACTTGTGTTAACAAGTTCACAATTTAGCAGAGTAACATTCCCCTTTTTAAACTTGAAGCGGATGCATTTGCTGAGGCTCGCTAAAGCCTCTATAATAACTGTTCTGGTATTTTCCCCTTATTTCCTCATAAATGATAAAACATGACACAGTCTTCTATAAAAGTATAAAAAGGTTTACTCACACATCATTCTGTTCACAATAGGATCCCAGAAGGCAGACTTAGCTTAGAAAAGTAACATATACCTAGAAACTATCTCATAAGAAGACAGTCCCTTTGTCCTCTCTTGGCTGGAAGCCAAGAGGGCATCTTTGGCTAAGCAGATGTTGCTTCTTCGATGCATGTAGTCAAAAGAGAGATATGGCTGCCCTGCCCTGTGCTTTTGTCGTTACCTGCACAGGTGAGGCCACACCCACCTCTAGTCACATGCAGAGGAAGTCTGTCCCAGCCCAGAAGGAAACAGGAAGTTTACCTGCTGGCTGGACAAACATTCCTCCCCATGTGAAAACATGTTCACTCTAGGAATGTTGTACTTGACTGCTCTTGTGTTTCACATCCCACACAAGCTGGGCATGAGGGCAACAGCACTCTGCCCATCTGCAGTTCTCGGCAACTGGCATCCAGAAGCACTATGCCTCTGACAGTGGATGGGGTACATAGCCTACATTGACAGCCTTGTCCTCCGTGAAATTGTCTAATCTTCTAAAGCCACCCATGTTGGTGGCAGCCACTGCCTCTATCAAGCTTGAGGTGGCATAGATGGTTTTCCATCTCCCCATTTTATCTTCTCCTGCCTGAGCAGAGGAGCAGCCTGAACGCCCTCCTCATCTACATCTTCCGTAGGGTAGTGTGAGGGGTTGTGACAGGTATTTGTGGAGGTGGTCCTTCAGGAGAGGGGCTAGAGACCCGTTTCCTAGGAGGTCTTCACCTCTGAAAGTTAGGGGTGTCTGAAGCAGGGCTGCCAGTGGACTTCTGAATAGCCTGGCAGGTTTGTGGGGCGACAGGGAATCCTTCATTATGCCCAAGTGCTCAGATAACATAAGAACATAAAGATGCCTTTGAAAAGACCTTATAGGTGCTCACCTGACATCATGGGACCAAAGGGTGTGGCAGCACTTTTAAATGATAAACTTGCACATAAATTAAGAATAGCAGGAGGAACCAGACAGAGACACATTTGTGGGGTAATGATGGAATTATAGTTTGTTTGTGAATAATCTAGATAACAAAAGACAGGTCCTTGAAGTCTACTCTTAATATACAGACATTATAATATTTTAGTTTCATTGGACATTACATTTCTGCAATCCAGGGAGAAGATTTTCTTTTCAGCTAAGGCAAAGTAATTTTGCTGCATTGTTTGGGGCAATTTGTTGTAATGTATCTAGAGAAACAATTTTTTAGAAAAAATAAAAGAAAAATACCTACAGATGCTAGCAGTGGAACGACGTCTTTGTATGTGTGTGTGACCATGTTGTGCTAGTTTTGGGATGGGGTGAAGGTTTGTATCCACTGTGGTGCTGTTTTTGAAACAGTGGAAAGGGCACCCATTTAATGCCATGCTGCCACTGATGCCGCAGATTCCTTTATGGCCTCCTCTCATTCCTCTGCAGATGGCTACTCGACCATCGATCACCGGGAGAAAGAGCGAAAATACAAAGCCAATGACAACATGGGGGACGCGTCAGAGAAAGAACCACTAAAAGTAAGTTGTGTTCTTCCAAGTTGCACATCAGGCATTTGCAATGCCCCCCCACCTTTTAATGGAGTTTTGTGGGCCAGTGTAAGGCAAAATTAATTTGAATTGCTCTATATAGAGGTGCAGAGCTCCCCTTTGAATATCCCCAGCCATCATGGCTCTGATAATACCATCTGCTCATCTACAGAGGAGAAGATACTAGGCCTCACCTCCTTGCCTTTGGCCTCCATGTTGCTACCGCTGGTGCCTTCAGTAGCACTGAAGATCAGGGAACCTGTTGTATTCATTAGCAGTGAAGATCAGAGAATCTACTGTATTTGTTGGTAGTGAAGATCAGAGAATCGGTCGTTCCTCTCTGTGGTGTTCCCAACCCTCGTACAAGACACCGTGCTTCTAGAAGCTGGGTTTTCTGCTGTGGAAATTTTGATATAAAGAATGGGCGTAAAATGAAACCTTAGGTTGACACCTCGGTGTTGGCCCACCCTCCACACCACCTGCTCAGCCTGTTGGGATGGCAAGGGGAATTCCTGTGGGCCACTGTGTCCCAAGGACCTCTGTTTCCCTTTACTCTCTTAGAATGACCCTTCATCCTTGTGGTTCTAAGAAGAAGGAAGTGTGTCCCCTCGCTCCACATCCCAAGGCCATTTCCTTCACAGGAAGTTTGAGTGGAGGAGGAAGAGCTCTTGGGGCAAGGCATTTCTGTGGAAAGCTAAGACCAAGACTCGGGGTGACAGCAGCAGCCATGTTTGACGGGGTCCTGGGCAAAGTGTGTTCTAGAGAGCCCCCTTCCTCTTTTGGTTTTGCCTGGCATCATTAGTTTCTAGGACTGAGTGGCAGAGGGCCACTCTTTTAATGACGTTTCCTCCACATGATGCTGCGTCGAGAGGCATTGTGTGGAGTTAAAATGGCAGCTGGACTCAGCCACCTGGTTCTGCTCAGACCACTGAGTTGGAGAATAAAAGCAAAGGGTGGACCTCAGTGGTGGGCCCTGCCAGGATTTTTGGAGCCAGTGGTGCCATCAGGGCAGGAATTTGGGGACTATTGAGCCAAATGAGCAGGAGAATCCCTCAAATGAAGTGCTGCATGAAGTAACACATATGACCGTCTATAGAGAGCTCAGGATACCCCTAAGACAAGGGTGGGAGACCTCAGGTGCCAGGGGCCAAATATGGTCCTCCACACCTCTCTGTTTGGCCTTCAAAACTCTCCTCAGAACACATCCCCCAGGCCAAACCCCTCACTGATCCCCCCCAAACCCCACCCAAATGTTTTTTCCTGACTGGAAGGCATTCTTGAACTCTGGCAATGCCTCTTTCATGGTTGGATGGAGGACAGAGAGGAATGTGGGTAGAAACTAGCCCATTGCATAAAGAGAAAATTTGCATTTGTTGCTCCTCCCGCTTTTGCCTCTGACTCCACCCACCACTGACTGACATGTGGTCCTCAGAGGCTTGCCCAGAACGGAATGCAGTCATTGGGCTGAAGAAGGTGAAATTTACATTCATTGCTCCACCCAGTGAGAGTCCTGAGGTCCAGATAGAAATACATGGAGGGCCGCATTGAGCTCCAGGGCGTCAGATTCCCTGCCCCTGATTTAGCAGCTCCTTACATATAAGGCACACATGGTTTGCTTTTGTTCTTTGTTCTGTCGCTTTCAGTTCCTCCATTTGGAAACCAACCCCAACCTTAAAGTCTATAGCTGTGCAGGAGACTTTGTCCTGAGAATAGTCACTACCAGCACCTCTGCTCCCTTGTGGTTTCCGTGGTGAGAAGAACTGGAAATGCGTGCGAGTGTCTGTGCAAAACTAGGCGAGGTTGACTCCGCAGGCTTGTGCTCAGATATAATCTGGTTTCCCATCCTTCCAACTTACTGGTGGTCATGGAACATGGAACCATCACGTGCTGTGGATTCCACAGCACTTACTCCCTATGTTATGGGTTCCAGTGTCCCTGGGAAGTGATAGAGCATCTACTTGCTACCAGAGAAGCCAGGGATTGCACCTGGGACCTTCTGCATGCCAAACAGGTGTCCCTAACACTGACCAGCAACAAATCAATATGGCTTCTGCCTTCGAAAATCTCCCTTTATCTGGGCCCTCGGTCCTCTCCCAATATGTCAAGCTGCGCTCGTCATCTTCTCTCTTTTTTTGTCCTAACGGTTTTGTAGTTAGCATCCTGTCTTGGGGAACTTTGTATCATTCAAGTTGCAAGGGTTGTTTCAGCTCAGCAATTTTGTCAGGGACTTTTTAATTTTCATCTGCCCGCCTCGTTAGGGTAATCCCTCGTCTTCCCAGCCACACTCCCAGTGGCAACTCCAATAAGCCGCATGCTTTATTTAGCTGTGCTCGAGAGCCTTAAAGCTGTGGTGTGATCGCAAGACCCACTGCCCTCTTGACCCGCTGCTCTGCTTTCCGTATGAAGTTCCACCGGGCAGCACTGTTAGTGGGTGAAGATTACAGCTGTGCGTGGATTATGAGACCTCAATGACCCTTAGAGCCGGCTCTGCCCCAACGACACCATTGTTGTTGATACCCATTTGGCCTGACTGCGATTTTCTCCTAAGCCTGTGCTTGGCCAGGAAAGGGGACTTACTAGCTATCCCCTTTTGTTTTTTTGTTTTGTTTCTTTATAAAATATTTATTAAAATTTTACAACAAACATAGGTTCAAAGAACCAAGAAAACTATACCAAAGATTACACATAAACACAGATTACACAAAAAAGAGGAAAAAAAATAACAAGAAAAACACCAAAGAGAGGACCTAAAAGAGAAAAAGGAAAATACAAAAAACAACTGGCTGGAAAAAGGGGGGAAAAAGTTTTAAAAAGAAAAAATCCATCTTTCAATATCTTTAGGCTCATTTACTTATTTCCTTGACCTCCTCACACCTCCCCTTTTTGTATTCCTGTTTACAAAATCCTTTCAGCAAATCCTTACCCTCTTTCATTTATCTTTGCTCTGTATCTTAACCTATTATAACTATATATTTCCATCCATATAACGATCTATATTTGCATATTCTTATTAACCTTATTACCAAAACCACTTATTTCCATTCCAACATCATTTTAACACTAGCTATCCCCTTTTGGCCCAGGTGAGCAGCACACAGATTGCGACTGCCTTTTGTGTCAGGACCACAAAAGATAGGAGAGGATTTTTTCGCAGAGCTTTCTTACCTCTTGCCACCGAGTGAGGGTGGTGTCTTGACTGAGCTGTAGGCAATAACCTGCAGCAAACCAGCCCCTGAGAACCAAGAGCCAGGAAGCAAAGTGAGCACTCAAGTCTGAAGAGTGAGTCAGAACTAAAGGACAAACCGAGAGGCAGGTGAGAAGTCAGGACATCAGAGCAGCGTGCAAAAGACTTCTCATTCTCCAACCTGTTTGTGGGTAGAGGAATCGGGAAGGTGTAAGAAGAAGAAGAAGAGTTTGGATTTGATATCCCGCTTTATCACTACCCGAAGGAGTCTCAAAGCGGCTAACATTCTCCTTTCCCTTCCTCCCCCACAACAAACACGCTGTGAGGTGAGTGGGGCTGAGAGACTTCAGAGAAGTGTGACTGGCCCAAGGTCACCCAGCAGCTGCATGTGGAGGAGCGGAGACACGAACCCGGTTCCCCAGATTACAAGTCTATCGCTCTAAACGACTACACCACACTGGCTCTCAAGTGTAAGCACTTGACTAAATTTCTTGAGGGGAAGGAAAAGTTCCCCGACAGTTTCTCAAAGAGGTGGAGCTCACTATTAGCAGTAGCACAGGTTCCTGCTCTCTGTCGACATGCAGAGGGCCAGGAGGCCAGCTGATAAGCCCTAGCTGTGCCATCTCCTTCTATTGGCCCGTGCTCCGACGTACATCGGTGACCCGAGCTTCTAAAGTCAGGGCATGCTATTAGCAGAGTGTACTGCGCACACAGAATAGGCGTGAGGCTTGTGAAGTCATGCTACAGATTTATTAATCATAAATCAGAACAAAGAAACATGTCGTCTCTCTCTCATGTCGTCTCAGAGAGAACAGCAAAAGCTATACATACACAAATGGAAGTTCCCAGCATACTCTGCTGGAATGTAAACAGACGTGACATGCAACAATTCCACACATCTGTTCCTTAAGGTGGAACAGAATTCTCAACACTCTCCTCCCCCCTACAGGTATGTGTGTGTTAGTGCCACATTGGGTCAAGATGCGCAAGTGCTTATTCTGTTGAAAGGTGAGAGATAGGCCCCATTGCTCCATGGGCTGTATACTGCAGAACAGGCATGCCCAACAGGTGGATCGCGATCTACCGGTAGATCTCTGGACATCTGCGGTAGATCATTGGCTCCCCCCAAAGAAGCTGAACAACTGTGGCTCCCCTAAAAAAAGCTCAACATTTCACCTCCTCCCTGAAAAAAATCAACAACTTTGACCTGAACCCCCAAAAAGGGGTTAGATCACTGCCAGTTTTTAACTCTGTGAGTAGATCTCAGTCTCTTGGGAGTTGGCCACCCCTGCTGTAGAACAAGAAGAAGGCACATGATTCGAACAATGCAGTCCTAGGCATGTCTACCCATTGAGTTTAATGGGACTTAACTTCCAGCTAATCGTGTGTGGCTAGTCCTGTCTGCTGTCTGCTGAGCAGCAGCCATTGGGTACCACAAATCAATACACACAGAGTCATCCTCTGAGCTAAACTGGGCGTGATGCAGGATATCAATGGAATGGCCTGTTGTTTTTACTTTGAATGCAGCTGTGGGTGTTCTGAATTTTGTCAGAGTAGTAGCCACGGGGTGGTTAATCCTTCCTTTGTGGGCTATCTTTCCAATCAAAATCTTCTCCTTTCTCTTCCCTGCAAGTGCTTTCTCAACTACAAGGGGAAAGATACTGGTTCTAGGCATATTTCTCCCTGAAAGGAGAAAAGATGCTCAGGAAAGGAGCTGCCAGCTGCTGAAGGATTAAGCATTTCTGCTCCAATCAAATTCAGAGCCTCCACAACTGCTATTTTAAAAAAAAATAATTTCAAAAAATAAAATACCAGCAGGAGACATACTGAGTGTTACTGGTATTGTTTTTTATTTTCTAACAACGAGAACAATCATAAAACAGTAGAAAGCAGTAGAAGTGTGAAAGCTCCCCAATCTTATTTCTGCAAATTGAGTATCCAAATGTTGCAGGTGCCGAAATGTCTCTGCCTTTGTGGAAGCTGAAATACAGTGGTGCCTCGCAAGACGAAAAGAATCCGTTCTGTGAGTCTCTTCGTCTAGCGGTTTTTTCGTCTTGTGAAGCAAGCCCATTGAAGGATTAGCGCTATTAGCGGCTTTTAGCGGCTTTTAGCGGTTTAGCGGATAAGCGGCTTAGCGGCTTAGAAAAAGGGGGGAAAGGGAAAAAACCCCGCAGGAACTCGCAAGACATTTTCGTCTTGCGAAGCAAGCCCATAGGAGATTCGTTTTGCGAAGCACCTCCAAAATGGAAAACTCTTTCGTCTAGCGAGTTTTCCGTCTTGCGAGGCATTCGTCTTGCGGGGCACCACTGTATGTAAGCCAGTGCTTCATCTTGGGCCGCTGGGCGTGTGCCTTTTGCCATTGCTTGATGTCCTAAGCATATAAGGCATTCGACTTCTGGTAGGTCTCTGTATTTTCTCTAAGAAACCGTTCTTCACTCCAAAATATCAAAGAGCCCAGCTGGTTCATAGGAGTGCTGGGTGAGGTCCTTCTGGTGCTCACTAGTTAGCAAGATCTGCTTTGTCTTCTTCAAAAGTGTTTGCCGAAGATGTGAAGTTCTGTTCATATGAGGAAAGCAAAATATACACAAGCTGGATATTTTGGCTTCCCTGCTCTCTCTCTCTTAGTTCAAGTCCATGCTTTTACTTTTGGAACTCAGGCTCAAACATGAATCAACACAAAACATGGATCAAGAAAGGAGAATGAATTTTTCTTCTAATGCCTTTCCCAACTTCACCTTATTTCTTATCTGTTCCCTGACTCAGCCTTCCTATAGAAAGGTTCATTCCCCCCCCCCTTCTAGGTAATGTGGACAGGCTGTGTTACTTTGCCACACTCTGAGCAAGCCAGTAGCAGCCACTGTTGGAATGCAAAGCAATACATCATTGGGGAGGACCTGTGGCCCAGAGGTAGAGTGCTCCACGAGGCAGAGCCGCAACACTAGCTCCTGGACAGCAGAGTTGTTGCTGCTTACGGGGAAGAGAAGGGGGCAAAGCAGTGGGGAGGTTGGCGCAGTGTTTACGCACTGGCAGGATTGCCGGATTGGCTCTGCTGATGTGCTTGCACCGCGCCTGCCACTTTGCCACAACTCCCCTGCTGGGAAGCTAACACTCTGTCCTAATCCCACCCTGGGCAAGTCACTTCCACTGGGTAGCCCTCCAGATGTTGTTGTACTCCAACTCCCATCAGCTCCAGCCAGCATGGAGTGGTGGGGGTTGTCGCCCAGCAATCTCTTATGGGACAGGGTGCAGATTCCCTACCCCTGCAATGCAATATCCTCCTCTCCTCCAAAGGCAAGGTGTGTGTTGATCTCCAGTGCTTGCAGTTGATTGGCTCCGCTGCCGGGAGAGCCACTTGTCGTGAGCTGCAATTACATTGATGCATCCAGCACTGTCTGCCTAGCGCTCACGGCTATTGTTACTGGAGTTTGGAATGAAGCATGCTTTTTACTGATTCTGTCTCTCTCCCTGTTTCTCTGTCTCTCTCGTTTTCTTTTCTGCACTAATGCTACCTTGCAAACCTTTTGAACTGGCAAGTTTGTTTGTCTGTTTGATTAATCTGCTCTGTTTTGCCTTTTTAACGCCTCACCCTGTCTGCTGCAGAATGACACAAATAGGAAAACCATTAACAGGAGTAACAGGGCTTCGGTGACTCTGGTGGATGCCCGTGACCCTAAACCCCAGCCTGTTGACTCCTGGGTCTAATTTGCATGCATGGTAGGTCTTTTTCACGGTAATTGGTGCTCGTGATTAACTTTTCTTGTTTGCGCATGGTGTTGCATCGCTGTGTGTTCTCTCTGCCCGCCTGGCTCCTTTGCAGTCAGACGCAGATAGGAAATTGCTTTCAGTGTGTTCTGTTTAATATATATTTCACTCATCACTGTTTGATAAAATGCTGTAATGCACTGCTGGTAGAGTCTATTGTAACCCATCTGAAATGTACGTGAAGCTAAGCAACTGGTCGCAAAACTCCCCGCCATCTGCTTTTGAAACAGAAATTCCTGATAAAATTTTCCTGAAAAGGAGGTGAATCGGTGTTCTTATATATGGAGCCAGAATACTTCCAGTTCTCGGTGTATTTTCACTTTTATTAGCAGCCCGATGTTGAGGGTCTTCTTCGGTGCCTTCAAGGATTTGCTGATCAATCCACTACCACAAAACGGAGAGGGGAGAGGTGACCATGTAACAGCTGAGATCAAAATGGATCCCCATGTCCCATGGACAGAACAGGCAGCCCTTAGTATCCCGAGCCAAAATTGCAGGAGCTCTGCTTACCATACCCTAAGTGCAGCTCAAAACCATTCCCATATCAACAAGCTTGATCCAAGGGCAATCTGGAGCAAGTGGATGCCTTCTCCTGGAAAACGGGCACAGTCTTCTGACTCCTAGCCCTTTAGACCAGGCTTCCTCAAACTCGGCCCTCCAGATGTTTTGAGACTACAATTCCCATCATCCCTGGCCACTGGTCCTGCTAGCTAGGGATCATGGGAGTTGCAGTCCCAAAACATCTGGAGGGCTGAGTTTGAGGAAGCCTGCTTTAGACAATGGCTCATTGTGCTCTTGCCTGATCTCGTTACTGGCCAGTCCAACCACAGATCAACAGTTCCATTTCTTGCTGCAATCCCAACCTGATAGGCTCACTTTTTCTTCCACACTTTCTTTCTTTCTTCTTCCACGTTGATTTCTCACAGATATTCTCTCTCAGCTGCTCTAGCCGCAGCTGGTCTGTGGTACAGTCATACCCTTGACCCAAGTTTGGCTTCCATTTTAGAATTTGGCACGGTTTGTGAGCTATGATGTTGCATGGAAGCAATGTGAACCTCACTGTTCTGACTGTTGAGCAATGAAACCATGCTTTGCAGCCATGGTGGCCAGCACAACTTGGGTCTTCCTGTCTCCAGAGTCTCAATAGGCAAGAACCTAAGCTCTGTTCCAGTGCTTTGAGAAGCATCTGTCAGGACACAAGGGGATACTGTAGCATCATGGCAGCTGGCTTCACCCCTCCATGTTGTTGATGATGATGATTGTAATGGGTTTGAGTTACTCGTGCATAAACTGCCACCTCTCTAGGCTTAATTGCCTTGGTTAAACCCATCTCCGCGCGGCTGTGTCAGTCGCTAGCAGAATCTGTCTGTGGGCGTTTCTTAAACCTTTTCCAGCATAGAAGCTGTCTGACTCCCAAACGCCTCCTTCTCTCACTGCGCAGGAGTCTTCTGCGCAGGGAGGGCGTGGGTAGTGGAGGACCTGTGCTCTCCTCACTGATGTCCAGAGAAGAATCCCGGAGCTCTCCCTCCGCCTCCCCCATATCCCGGGTGTTGCGGTGATTTCCTTCCCCCTCTACTGAGCTGCTTCTCCCCCTGGTGCTGGGTCCTTCGCCCGCAGAATCTGGGAGCCCTCCCTTCGCCTCTCGCTCTGATGTCAGTTCCCTGACAATGATGATGATACGAACCAGGAAATCCCTTGTTTGAATCTCACCACTTCCAAGCTCGCTAGATGGCCTTAGGCCAGCCACTCTTTCTGACCTACTTTAGAGGGTTGTCAAGTAAAAGGGGAAAAAATTGACCAGCTTTACAGGGTTGCAGTATAGATCACAGCAAGTGAATGGATGTGCCGTTCTTTGAACGCTGTATTAAAGCACAACTTAAATGATAAATATTATTAATGTTGCTGTGATTTATCCCCCTTGCCTCGTTCATTCTCTAAAGAAGGTTCCTTCCAGACATTGCTGGTCTGCAGCGCCCATCTTCCCTGACTGCTGGCCATGCTGGTTGAGGCTGGTGGGATTTAGAGCAACTAGAGGGCACCATGTTGGTAACCTTTGCTCTAAAGCAAGGACCTGTTTCAAACCCCAAAGTGTGTTATAGCTGGGATTATTTAAGGATTTTTGCAGAGGGGCTGCTCTACGCAGTTCTGCTCCAACTATGGAGATAACCCTGGGGCAGAGTTTTGTCTATTCCTTCCTCTCTTCTGTTCCTTTAGAATACAGTGGAACCTCAGGTTACGCTACCCTTGGGTAACGTAACTTCAGGTTGCGAAAGTGGCAAACCTGGAAGTGTTTCACCTCTTGCGCATGCACAGAAGTGGTCTCTCCGGTTGTGAAAACTTTGGGATCCGGAACGGATCCGATTTGCAATCGGAGGTACCACTGTAATGTGTTACCTTCCAGGTAGGGTTGGGTGGTCTCCTTCCTGTTTACCTCAATAGGAGCGGAGACTTTTCAAGTTTCCCAGTCAAGATCGCCAAAGAAAAAGCCCCTGTAGGTCCCACCATCTCATCTGTCACAAACTCCCTACCCTGACTCAGGGTTGGTCCAAGACATTTGGCTACCTGAGGCGAACCACAAAATGGCGCGCAAAATGGCCAAGGAAGGACGTGTGAGCGAAGGTCTACACCAGGAACAAGGGCGGAATGAAGATCTACATTGGGAACACGGGTGGGAGTCATATCTACCTTACCCAATGATTGAAGTGGGAATCAAAGGCCGTCGCGGGAGCGAAAGGGCCCCGCTCTGAATGGTGCTAAGTGGGTGCAGAGCCCAGGAGACCCCAGAGGGAAGCCCCTGCCATTTCCTCCCTAGGGGTGGGGAGGAGACCAGCAGCAACTCCTCTTCACCAAGAGGCCATTGTAGAGGTGGCATGGCGGAGTGGGTGGGGGCAGCAGATCCACGTGGCAAATCTGCCACACACACGCCCCTTGGTGGATCCTTGGTGACAGATCCAGCCTGCAAGGAGTGCACCACAACTGTAGCAGCAGCAGCAGATGGGTTCCTTGGAGGCCAGATCTGCTGCCCTTGTGGATTCTGCCACTTGAGGCGCTTTTCTTACCTTGCCTCTTGCATGGGCTGGCCCTGATGCTGAGCACACACACCCCAACACACACACACCCCAAAAAAAAACTTGAAAGAGAGGTAGAGGCAAGCACTTCCCTCAGGGAGAAGTCCCTGTGCCAATACAGTCAAACCTCGGTTGTCGAATGTAATCTGTTCCAGAAGACCGTTTGACTTCCAAAACGTTTGACAACTGAAAACTGAAAGCGGAAGCCTCGATACAATAGGGAAACTCAAGACAGAAGCCGCGTACCACATTCAGCTTCCAAAAATTGTTCAAAAACCGAAGCAGTTAATTCCAGGTTTCCGGCGTCTGGGAGCTGAAATGTTCGACTACAGAGACGTTTGAGAACCGAGGTTTGACTGTACCTTGTTTTAATTTTCTTCCTTAATTTCAGATGCTCTTAGAATAAAACCTATTTGGAGTTTGTGGCGCCTCCCTGCTCCATTACCCCTATTAATTAACTCTTGCTTTTCTTTTTTTAGGGCTAAAGTCCCGCCGCTTGTTTTGTTATTGTTATTATTATTTTTCCTCAACTAAAAAAGAAGAAGAAGAAGACGACGACTCAACAAACAGGATCTCATTAATTAACCATCACTGCCATTCAGATATGGAAACGCCTTGGCGCTTGCGCCGGTGGAACCAACCAACCAGGCTGCAGATTCTCTATGGGGCAGGGACAGGGCGACGGGCCATCAGCCAATCCCAGAGCAGCATGCCTTACAGCAGGGACCATTCTGCTTTTTAAGAACCAATCACATTCAGGCCCAACATCTCCCTGCCCTTTCAAACTTCTGCACAGAAAGGCGCAAGACAATTTCTCCAAGCTTATGTCGGACAGGTTTGGTTCTTAGCTGACTCTTCTATGTGGATGGTGCCAAGTTATGAGTTGAAGGTCATGAGATGGGTAAGGAGAAGAAGAATGAGAAGTTTTTTTAAAAAAGAGAAAGAATTCACATGTGGAAAGAAAAAGTGCATAATATTTGGAGTATATCTTAGGTATAGTCATAAAAAACAACTTAGCACTTTTCCCTTTCTTTCTGAACTGTGATTTTTTTAAAGCAAGTTTTTTTTTGTGGCCTGTTGTTGAGGTTTTTATTCTTTGATCCAATGGAAATGCAGAATTGTGGAGCTGAAGTTGGATGGATTTTGACGAAAGGAGAGAAAGAGTTGGGGGAAATCTTGGTGGACTGGCTTGGAAAGATGGAAGCTGGAATTGACGTGGGCTGTATACTTTGCTTTTGAAGTAAATGATATCACACTGTGCTGCCTATATTATCATTAGTGTTCCATTCATCTGCCTTTTGACTTCTGTAATGGCTCTGTTTATACTTTCCAAACATATAAATGATTCATTCGAGGTTTCGCTGTCCTCCTTCAGGGGGAAAAAAGTGATAACGACATCCCCTGACCACACAGACATGGTTGACTTTCTGTTGTTGCTGATGAGTGCTTCTTAATTTTCTAGGCTGCTGGTGTTGAGTTGATGGCAACATGATGTCAGCATCGCGCTCCCCACCCACCAATAGATAGTATTTAAAACTTTTGGGAAAAGTGGGATCTTCCTTGCAAGGAAGATGTTTCAAATGCATCATAAACTTCATATGTCTCTACTCTTTTTTGCTGGTAAAATGTTAATAATCGCCACCCATTGCTGGATCTCATGTATGATTTTGGCTAAGCTATTAACAGAGTGCTTCAAAGGGAACTATTAATATGTTTTGAGCCACCCATGTGTGGATAGATTAGTTTGTAATTAATTAGGGTTGTACACTCGAGGAATGACGACATCCTATTTATGTGCAAAGCCTTATTACCTAGGATCGCTGTTATGGGTCTTTGGCGAGATGTTTGCCACTGGTGCATATAACCATATCCCTAGTCCCGTGCATTGTGTACAATGATGCTTTGTGCTTTAACCACATTAATTTCTTTCGGGTTTGGTCTGTTGTAGAGAGAAAATGGAAGCAGAACCTTTAACCGTGCAGTGCTATGCACCCCCCTGAAAAGTAAGTCCCATTGAGGTCAATGTGTCTTACTCCTCAGAAATCAGGCATAGGATTGCAGTCTGAATCTTCAATTCCCCTTACTCCTGCCTTCTTTGTCTCTCTCCCTTGTTGCTAAAATGAGTTGGTTGCCATATTCACTTAAATGATGTGATTGGAAAGCACTTTTTGTTTTTTTAAAAAATAATAATCCAGCAAATTTCATTGGGGGGGTGTCCTGCTGTTTCCTTTGTAATTTAAAATGAAGTTTGGGGTGGGGTGGGGAGGGCAGGGGAGAGAATAAAATAAAAAAAATGCTGTATTAGTTAAACATCTAACTTTTTGTAAAAAGAATAATAATAATAGTAATAATAATAATAAAAATCCATAAAAAAGAAAGAAAGAAAAAGCAAGCATCAATAGCTTTGTATCTTCTGGAATATAAAGAAAATAAAATTTGACATGAATTACATATATAAATATATATCTCTATCTATATATTGTGCAGAAAATAGGTTGCCAAAACCGTGTGACATTTGTAGCAGGAAAGCATTTTGCAACAATTCAGGGAAAAGACTGGTGTCAGAAGCTATTTGGCAATTTGACTGGTGCAGACACAAGCATGTACCTGCCCCTCTCTGCCCCCAGTCTCTCACCCCCTAACCCATCACAGTCACGTAACTGGGGTTACCTCTGAGTCTCTTTATGGAAGCAGAGGCACATGGCGCCAGTGACCTATAGGAAGGAGGCCCATGCTGGCCCAAGATCTCTTTATTGGCCAAAGAACACAAGTGGATCTGCTTTGGATTCTAACTGGAGACCTCTGCCTCCGTGATCTAAACAGTGAAGAGTGGAACAGGATCAATATCTTTCTTGCTTCTAACAATGGTGCTCTTTTCATACTTCTACTCTTGATAAGTGAAGACCCTTTTAACCGGGCTGTACATTTTTATATCATCTATATACGAATCGTATGTAATTCCTTTTTCTTTTCTTTTTTTTGTATACAAAGGGTTTTTTGTTTTGTTTGGTGTTTTTTTTAAAAGAAAAGCTCGTCTGCAAGTTGTAACTAATTGAGTCTGCTGCTCTGTAGTTTTATTAGACCCCCCCCCCCCTGCAAGCGAATCGTCTCAGTCACCCTGGCTTCAGTCTATGCTCTGGTCCTGCCTTTTATTTACCAAAAGAAATGGGAGTCAAATTGCTACTTGTGGGGTGGGGGTATAAATCTCCCCCATTTGTTCACTGGCATTTCTGACGATCATGCAGCTGCCCTTTTCCTCCTGATTGTCCCAAAGATCTCTTGAGCCTCCCAGGAACATAGGAAACTGCTTTCTACTGAGTCAGACCCACTGGTCCATCCAACTCAGTACTGTCAACACGGACAGGCAGCAGCTCTCCAAGGTTTCAGAGAAGGAGCCCCCTCCTAGCCCTACCTGGAGATGCTGGAGAATGAATCTGGGACTTTCTGCATGCAAAGCAGCTGTTCTACCACTAAGCTATGCCTCTTCAAATATTTTGAGGCAGACAGATCCATAATCCGAAGGTCTAATTTCCACTGGGAGGTTAATATAGGCAGGAAGAAATGGCCAGGGAGGGGAAGGGGAAGATGACCGGCAACAGAGACGCCTGGAATGCGGAAGCAAGCAATGGATTGCGGAGTGGAATGCAGAAGCAAACAATTGGCACAAGCTTTCCCAGGGCTATGTGCTCAGTGGGTGAAATGGGGGGAAAGCAGAGCTACTAAGTTTTCATTTGCCAGAGGGAAAGCTTCATTCTTCTGCTCAGTCATGGTAGCTCATTGGACCTGCTACCTATGGATTGCAAAACCACAAAAAATGGTACGATGCAAGCAAATATTTGCATCCTTAAACTGCATAATTGATTTTGGCTGCCACATTCGGCTCTGTTCGCTATATGTGTGTGTGTGTGTGCGCGCGTCTAATCACATATACCCTGCCTAGACATTTAATCCTTCTCAAGGGCTCTGGAGAGTTTCACTTCTGCAAGGCACTTGGAGGATTGATAGCCTAGTTTTTGGAACCGTGATAAACTGCTTATACAGAATCAGACCAACGGTCAGCCTGAATTGTCTTGTGAATATTCGAGCAGGAGGTGTTCACTCATGATTGCAGGCAGCATCAATTTGAGCATAGCTCAGTTTGTGGCCAGCGGTAGTCTCAACCCTGCAAGCTGCCACCATCCCCTTCTACTTTGAACAAGGCAGTGCAGTGGACATTCTCAGATTAAAATGCTGGCAAGGGACTGGCCCTTTTTCAAGGGTGGTAAGACTGCTCAATCAACTGTATTGTTGAATCTTGTTGTCAGTGGCTCTCCAGATTTTCAGGCTGGGATGGATGTTTCTTGGTTCTGCTAGCCAAGCTGGAGGTGCTAGGGATCAGTCTTGGAACTTTCAGCTTTCAACACATGTGTTCTACCTGTGAGTAAGGGCCCCTCTCCAAAAGGCATTCTCCAACCCAAAGACCATTCAGGCAGTTTCAGGATTCCCTTGAGTCAAATTGCAAGCCATATGACTCATTTAAAACCTAGTTACAGGTAGGTAGCCGTGTTGGTCTGCCGTAGCCGAAACAAAATATTTTTTTCCCCTTCCAGTAGCACCTTAGAGACCAACTCATTTAGTTATTGGTATGAGCTTTTGTGTGCATGTCTAGGACTTGCCGATTGGTATGAGCTTTCGTGTGCATGTCTAGGACTTGCCGATCAGAAGGTCGGCGGTTCGAATCCTCGCAACGGGGTGAGTTCCTGCTGCTTGGTTCCTGCTCCTGCCAACCTAGCAGTTCGAAATCACATCAAAGTGTAAGTAGATAAATAGGTACCGCTCCAGCGGGAAGGTAAACAGCATTTCCATGCGCTGCTCTGGTTTCCAGAAGCGGCTTAGTCATGCTGGCCACATGACCCAGAAGCTGTACGCCGGCTCCCTCAGCCAATAAAGCGAGATGAGTGCCGCATCCCCAGAGTCAGCCACAACTGGACCTAATGGTCAGGGGTCCCTTTACCTTTACCTTTACCTAAGGTGCTACTGGAAGGGGAAAAAATTATTCTGTTTCATTTGAAACCTGTTAAGATGGTGCTCTTAAGCATCATAAACCTAGGCTTTCCATTTGTCATGAAAATTCCTGACATGTCCTGGTTTTCGGATGTAAAAATGGCATTAGGGAAAACCCGGGGGGGTGGAGCTCAACAATTTGGGGGTCTTCCAAAAAAAAAGCTCAACAGGTGTCAGGAATTTTTGAAATATGGCAACCCTACCTAAACCAGATCCAAAACATCAGTGTTGGGGAACCTTTGGCCTTCCTGATATTAAAGGTAAAGGTACCCCTGCCCGAACGGGCCAGTCTTGACAGACTCTGGGGTTTGTGCGCCCATCTCACATCTATAGGCCGCGGACCAGCGCTGTCCGGAGACACTTCCGGGTCACGTGGCCAGCGTGACAAAGCTGCATCTGGCGAGCCAGCGCAGCACACGGAACGCCGTTTACCTTCCCGCTGGTAAGTGGCACCTATTTATCTACTTGCACCCGGGGGTGCTTTCGAACTGCTAGGTTGGCAGGCGCTGGGACCGAACGACGGGAGCGCACCCCGCCGCGGGGATTTGAACCGCCGACCTTTCGATCGGCAAGCCCTAGGCGCTGAGGCTTTTACCCACAGCGCCACCCGCGTCCTGATATTGCTGAACTACAACTCCCTTCGCCCCTTACAAGCAAGGCCAATGACTCCCTTCGCCCCTTACAAGCAAGGCCAATGACCAAGGATCATGGGAGTTGTAGTTCAACAACATCTGGAAGGCCAAAGGTTTCCCGCGCCTGCTCTGCACAAAACACATCACTGATGTTGTCGTCTGAGCCAGGATGAACACTTAGCAATGCCATTGGGCCAGCAGGGTCTATAAGGACCCAAATGAAAGGACATTTGAAAAGTCAGGTGGTGATCCAAAAGGATTCATCTATCATTCAGGAGACCTCGCCAGGGAGCAAACTGGCTGCTAGGATCACTTGCTCCTCACCCACGGGGCCTGTTTCTTAGTATTTGTATTGGCTGTCCGTCCCTTTAGTATGCCAGAGCTTCTTGTAGCTGACCCTCGCCAATATTAGCTGTCCATGAGATGTAAAACTGACAGAGAGAACCTTGGCAATGTGTGCCAGGGCTGTCAGTAGGAGTCTAGGTGGCTTCTCCTTCCGTGTTCTGTCTAGTGGCAATTTTTACTCTGCTTGTACGTAGCAATAAGTAGGCATTTAATAGGTCAGTTGTAGGCATCTTAGCACTGCTACCTTTCCATGGGCAGTGACAAAAATCCCCACAATCCCCACCCCTTTTGTTAACCCTTCTATTGTGAATGCCACCACCTGCTGGCTTTGAATGCTCAAAATAGAGCCTCCTAATTCAGGAGCAGTATTCGGTTCTTATTTCTAGATGCATTGTGGCCAGTTAGAGGGCGTAGGGAGAAGGAACTATCTGTGGCCCTCCAGATATAGTTGAAAATTGACAAATCATTTCAGTTTTGATTTCTCTCCATTTCTCCTTTCCCCACACTTTAAGTTCAGCTCTTCACATTTCCACATCAGTTTGCATTTTTTTAAAAAAGTTACCATCAGCATTTTACTGCAAATTTCTCCCAGTGTACTCATTTTTGTATGCAATTTTGCCTAATGCACTCGTTTTTTTGCAAGACAGTTCCCCCTAATGCCATGCCCTTTTGTATGTTATTTTCATGGGTACACGCTTTTTTATGCACACTATGCCCTAAAATATGCATCTTTGTACACATTACTTGGCTTATACTTGGCTGGAGAACTGCATTGCAAAATTCAGAGCAGCGCAGATTTCAAAGGATGGCTGTTTGCATATTGTTTCGGAAAGCGTGAATTAGGTAGGTTCGCCTTTAAATGCAAACCGGATCCAATTTCTCCCCCTAGATATGATTGGACTACAGTTCCTATTATCTGTAGCTATTTGGGTATGCTGGCTGGTGCTGATGGGAGTTGAAGTCTCTTGCCCTTAGGTAAAGCTATGTCTGTTGTGGCCTGTACATCCCCAGGGCAGTTTGCTGTGGGGCCAGATTAATGTCGGTTCTTGTTTATCAGTTCTCCGGGGTCCCTTCTTCATTGCTCCTGCTTGCATCATGGGCGTCCTCTCTAATCCATGGCAGAATTTGAATGTGCTACAAATCTCCTTGATTCCCCTACCGCCTGGATAGCAAAGGCAAGATAAATTACACCACATGTGCAAATATATGAAAAGGTGCTTATGTCATATGCTGTGGGGAGCTGACCTAATACTATTTTCTTAGCACAGCATTGTTTTGACCCAGCCCTGCCTGTCGCACGCTCTTTGGCTGTTGCGTTATGCTGCTGTTTCAAACAATTGCCAGTGCAGCAGCATCAAAGCAAGAGCCTTCCTTGTTTACCCAGGCAGGCAACAGTGGGTCAGGGTTCTCGTAGCCTCCTTGCCCTACATATGGGCTTTTATGCAGGGATTTGAATGGCCACTGTAGGAAATGGGGTGCTGGTGTAGCTCAAGAGTAGCCAGAAGTTGCTGGACCACAATTCTCTCCATCCCTGACTATTAGCCATGCAGGCTGTGATGGAGCAGAAACCTCATCCAGAAATATCTGGAGAACCCATTGGACTAGATGAGTATGCCTCTGGATACCATTTGCTGGGAATCACAAGTGAGGAGAATGCTGTTATGCTCAGCTCCTGCCTTCAGGCTTCCCATAAGTTTCTATGAGAATAGGATGTTGGAGGAGATGGACCATTAGCCTGGTGCTACAGAGCTGCTGCTGCTGCTGTTGTTCTTAGGATCTTTGGTCTAACTCAACAAGGTTCTTCTTAAGTTCTTAACAGTCATGGCTCAGTTTTGGCACTGTGGGGCTCTCATTCTATTGGCCTTCGTTCACAAGAGACAGTCCAGGGTTGAATTTATTGTGCCAAATTTCCAGATTAAGCCAACCTGCTCCATCAGTCTGAGCCGCCATCCCTGTTCTGTTAGTGATGGATGGAGTTGGTGGGATACTGCTCTGGACCAATAACAGAACAGGAAGGAGAACCTGTGGTCCTCCAGATGTGGCTGGACTATAGCTACCATCCTCCCTGAACATTGGTCATGGTGGCTGGGACTGATGGGAGTTTTGAGTCCAACAGCACCTGGAGGGCGATAAGGTTCCCATTTCTGGTTTAAAGGTGGCACAGAACACAATGGTCCAATGCTTGACCCATGAGATCACGGCGTGCTAATTCTGATGGGATATGAGCTGCCCGTGGATATCAGGCATAGCCATTTCATCTCATTCAAGCAAAGCTTCTGCACCTGAGACCACTAGGATGCTCAATGCATCCTTTGACACTCCTTGGCTGCATTTGGGCAGTATCAGATAAGACTAAAGATACCAAAGAGAGGCAGGTGTATTGGTAAGACCTGTGCAGAATAAGCTGGGGCAATGGGATGTGGAATGTGTGGCCCAACCATGATAGTGTGTGTGTGTATACTCAGTTTGGCCAAACTCCTGCATTTGGGCAGAGGATGCTGTCTGTGTTCCCAGAACTCTTGTAGGTAGTTTTGGACAAGGATACCTCAGAAATCTATAAGCAGATAGATGGTTCCCAGGTGGTTTGAGTGAGACAGTGGTTAATGGAACGAACTGTTATGGTTTCACGAGGCAGCCACATCACGGCATCTCTAAATCTCATACCTGGAAGATTATCAGTGCTAGAGCTGACCCCAAAGGACCTTTCAACTTTTGACTTGAAAGTGAATTGAGGAGGGAGAGAAAGTTTCAATGACACCCACCCAATTCAGCTTTTTTTTGTTGCTATCACTTGTTTCATTGCCTTGGCGTTGATGGAGTCCCTGGTGGGCATTAAAAAAAATATCCACAAGGCTATGGAGTGAGAGGTCAGGAAACGTTTGTCCTCGCTCGGATTGGCCTTTGTGACAATCCGAGGTCCTTAAGTACAGTGGTGGAGCTTTAAGCTCCGGCAGGGTGTGTGGAGAGCAAGCAGGGGCGTGGCTGGCATGTGTCCCGGGGGCGTGGCATGGTGCGGCGCATGTCCTGGGGGCGTGGCATGGTGCGGCGCATGTCCTGGGGGCACAGCACGCTGCCTGCAGGGGCGTGGCATGCGTCCTGGGGGCATGGTGCTCCACCTGCCGGGGCATGGTGCCCAGCAGGGGGGGGCAGCCGCGATGGCACCCCACTGGAATCGTGCCGCCAGGGGCGATGCGCTCCCCCCACACTCCTGTTCCTCCACCAGTGCTTAAGTAGCAGCAACACGAAGTAATCTGAGTGAAGGCAGTGCTTCATTTCCTGATTGGTGCATTGTGGGTCAAGGATAGGACTCCCCCTCCGGCAGCTGGGGATACTATCAAAACTGCTGGTGATCCACACACTTTAGACCCCTGCTCCTCCCCCCTCAAAATCAGTGAAACCTCCTCCAAAGAACAAAACAAAAAAACTTCACAGCCTGAAAACAAGGTGGCAAACTTACGTCGGGGCATTTGAGTTCAGCGCTCACCAACACCCATAAGCCACAATGTGTGTTTCCACTTACCTGGTTTGGGACTATTGTATATTAAATTACACTCGGGGCAGACTTCCTTGACTTGGTGCCCTCCAGCTGTTGCTGGACTCCAGCTCCCATCAGCCCCAGTCAGAAATGGTCAGTAATGATGGGAGCTGTAGCCCAGCAACATCTGGGTGGCATCAGTGTGGGAAAGGCCATGGCATATGAGAAGGTTTAGCAACACGCCAACACTGTTGGAGGCAGTAATGCCTTTGAACAGCAGTTGCTGGAAACCCCAGGAAGGAAGAGGGCTCCTGTGCTGGGCTCCTGCTTGCAGATTTCTCACAGGCATCTGGTTGGCTGCTGTGGGTACAGGATACTGGACCACTTGCACCACTGGCCTGATCCAGAAGGTCCTTCTTGTGTTCTTACGTTCTCAAGATGAGTGCATTCAGTTCCTGTTACCTTGTTAAATCAGAACCAGAGTGCAGACACACCCGGTGATTGCTGCCTCTCGTTCTTCACATGAAGATCTCTGCTAAGCCTCTGTTGAAAAGCATTGTGTCGCAAGGCAGAAGGAGACCTCTGCCTGTTGCATATGACGTATTGTGGCTCTTTCATCTCAACAAACAGTGCAACCCCAACCATACCAGCTCAGAAATACCCCCACCTCCTGCAAAAGCCAGCAAGAGCCACACACTCTTTAAAGGGTGTGCGGCTCTTGCGGGTTTTTCCTGCCTGCATTCGCTCCATAAGACGCAGACACATTTCCCCTTACTTTTTAGGAGGGGGAAAAGTGTGTCTTATGGAGCGAAAAATACGGTAAGTCCTATTGACAATGGGGCTTACTGCTAGGTAAGAACTGCAGCCTTTGCCACTCTCGGGTCCCTTGTACTCCCAGAGTTCCGGTAGGAAAACGAGGTGGTAGAATCTCTGAGCAAAGAGCGGACAGGACCACCTCAAACTGCAGTCACCGCTATTTTGTTGAAATGCTGGTGCTTGAGTAAATGGATCACATGGATTTGCCACGTAAGCAGAAATTGAGGACATCCGGTGGAAAGATTGAGGCCCAAGTTAACTGTCCCAAGGAATCCCAAACATTTCAACCCTAAAAGTTTACAAGGGCAAGCAAAACAATGAAAATACAAATGCTTGCATGTCAGATATGGGAGCTCATTTAGCCCAGAGTTCTTCAACATCAAGGCCCCCAGATGTTGATGAACTACAGTTCCCTTCATCCCCAACCTATGGCTAAGCTAGCTGGGGATGGTGGGAGTTGTAGTCAAAAAAAATCTGTGGACTCCAGATCACTGATCCATTCCAAACTCCAGCTCATGCACAGAATTTATGGCTCTGGCACCAGAGATGGATTTACGGTTCCGTTGCACTGGGTGCCAAGCCTAGGGGGCATTCAAGGCATCACAGCTATGATGTAGTGAATTGAGCAGAATGGAAGACCAGAGACATGTGTGTGTGTGCCAAATGGTGGCCTTGCACGGGGTACCGCTGACTTTTGAAAGACCCAGGGCCACTCTGCCAGCATCTCTGATAGGTAGACCTTCCAGCCTCTTCTTCCAGCAAAGGTAGAAATATTCTAGCCCAACCTGCTCACTCGTTTCTAACTCACAGGAAGTGTGTTTGTTTGACACAGACAAACATCGCCAACATTGCATGGGCTCTTCTGACCCCTTCTTCCTTGTCAGGGGTAGCCATGTTGAGGGACTGCAGTGCCCATCGTCCCTGACCATGCTACATGCAGCGAGTTGCGAAGCAATGAGCGCATCGGTGCATGTGTGTGTGTCAACTGGACCTTAGCGGCGTGCCTCAGCAATGTCCCTTTGTGGCCACCACCTTTGCGAACCAATTCATGCCTCTGAGGGGCATCTGCCACAATAACCCCACACACAGGGGGATCTCTTTAAATCGCCACCCGGCCGTTTGGGCTTTTGTGTCTTTGGAACGTAAGATGAGGGGTGCGCTAAGCACTTTTGGGGGTAGGCAGCTGTGGCCCCAGACTTTTAAGTGGATGTAAGATCGTTGTGTCGCAGGGGGGCAGGAGCGTGTGGATCCCACAAATCCAGCGGTGGCCGCTTTCAACCCCAGCAAGTTCCTGGCGAATTAGTAGCCAATGTGTTTGTAAACAATCATGTGCCTTAAAATTTTCTCACGGTGGGGTGGGGTGGGAAGGAAATAACCCAAACCCTTAAAAACAGTGGAATTTAAAGAGAGAGAAAGAAAAGACAATTAAAACCAACAATGTGTGCTTCTGTACTCTTCCTCAAGGTGGTCGCTCTGGTTTAGACTGGGGGAGGGCGGTCGCAGGGCTGGGGCCGGGGAGTCTTTTTGCATTGTATTTAAACTGTACTATAAACAGACTGATTTGGTTTTAAGATTCAAGAAAGGGAGGGTGGGGGGGTGGATTATATGCTTTACAGAACCAATGTTTAACATAACCCGAATGTATTAATATTATTCTAGGAACTTTCCGTAACACAGACAAGTAGAATGCTTGTTGGAAGCAGGTGTGTAGGTTAACAATTTGGTGTGTTTTCAATAAACAATGCCTGGAACGAATTCCTGTGTTCTCTGTTGTTTTGCTTTTGGTCTGTGCGAAATCTTTGGCCTCGGATCAGTGGTGTAGCGTGGGGGGTGCAGGGGGGGCCGGCCGCACCGGGTGCAACATCTGGGGGTTAGGGTTAGGGGGTGCAAATCCATGAGTTAGGGGGTGCAAATCCACGGGTTAGGGGGCACAAATTACTTGCCTTGCCCCGGGTGCTGACAACCCATGCTACGCCACTGCCTCGGATGCCTGTAGTGATTGGTGGGACAGCATCTCTTCTGGTGCCGCTAGCTAAGGAATGGGCAAATCTGTCCATTCCAGTTTCTCCAGTCTTAAGCACAGTTCTCCACATTACCACCTCCATCTGGGTTTTCTTTTTAAAGCCCTCGTGAGAATTCATCAGAATTTTAGTGCGAATTTCTCCTCAGAGACATTTTTTTTAATGCAACTTTGCCTAACATAAAAATAATAACAATAGTAATTTTTGTATGTTACGCTCACAGATATATGCATTGTTATATACACTGCTGTAACCCCTTTATTCCTTTGTTCCATTGTTTATTTCCTACAAGTTCCTGTCTGTTTGCTTTTCTTTTCTTTTTACCCTACCCGGTTTGAAAGAACATGACCTTAGTGAGAAATGACTTAACTAGCTGTCTTGTATGTTTCCCGAATCATGAGTTTACCTTTGGAAGAAGATTATATTATGTGTACAAACACCATTCTTTCATACCAGATATTATTATATAAATTTAATTAATAAATAAAATAATATTTGCTGGTGGGACAGGATTAGTGTGCTGATATTTACATTAAGTATTAGGTCGTGAGAACTTTTATTCATCCCTTCCAGGTTACGTTTAAGATAAAGACCAAGACCAAGGTCAAAATTGTTCCAGGTTGCGGAGTCTTTTTTTATACCAAGTTATGCCATGATCCACAGAAATAAGCCATAGAAAAAGTTCAGATTGGCACATAATGTTACGCTTGCTGAACATCTTCAATGTTCTGCTCCACTGGAGGGTTTTTTCCAGGGTTTCCCCCCTCTTCCCAGGTGGACTAAAATGCCCATAAGCCATAGATGCTGCCTGAGAGCTACGGAAGTGAAATAAATCGCAGTATTTCTGCATCTTGACCTTTTCCAGCTGTCAGAACTGCTTCATTCGGAGCCCATCACCGCCTGAGCATATTGGAGAATGGAGTCTCAAAGGTCAAAGGTTATCCTGGGAATCGCGAGCATGAAATATAAGGGTCCTAACCTTATATTAGGGGTGGGGATCCAACAGAATCAGCTGTGTGCTCCAGAAGTAGTCACTGGAGTAGCTTTGGTTTCTCTTGTGAAGGGAAAACTTTTGTGTTTCAGAATTGTGTCTGAGCATAGCTGTCAACTTACAGATTTGAAAATAAGGGACCAGCAGCCAAAATAAGGGATTTTGCTGAGCTTATACATAAATCCAGCACAGATGAAGCCATGCTGCTTTGGCTGCGACTGACTGTGTTTTGCAGGGGGTTGGACTAGATGACCCTAAGGGTCTACAACTCCCACCAAAGAAGAGTGGCAGACAAAACTGATGAACGACGTCCAGATGGCAAAGCTTACAGGCAGAATTAGAAACCAGGAAGAGGACCTCTTTAATAAAGAATGGGGAAAGTTTATAATTTATTTGAAAAGCTATTGTCAAGAGTTACATACATTGGTAGGATTGACAGAAAACTTGTAGTAAAAATGTGAATTATGGATGGACAGATGATTTATAAAAATAGAGTTATGAAAGGGATGCAGAGGGGAAATCACTACATTAAGATGCTGCACTGGTTGGAGGGGATGCTAAGCAGCACATCGGGGCTGCCGTCGTCCTGGCGCGAGGAGTTCTATTGGCCTTTCCCTGCCCGAGAGAGAGAGAGGGAGGGAGGGAGAGAGACTCTCGCCCACGCCGCCCGCGAGCCCGGCATGAGGCGGTTGCAGTGCCCTTCTGCGTCCCTCCCTATCCCCTCCTCTTCCTCCTCCGTCAGGCCACTGCCACTGCCGCCTCCAGCTTCCACTGGCAGCGCAGCGGAAGTCTCGCAAGAGAGGGGCTGCCTGCCCGCCCACCGCCACCCGTCTCCTCACAATGCGCCCCTGAGTGGGGAAAAAGAGAGATGGAGACGCGGCAGCTCATGCGCGCTCTCTCGCGCGCGGCGGAGGACCCCGAGCTGCTGCTTCCCTCCCGAGCCGGGCGAGCATAAAACCTGGGAAATTTAAGGGACATCATCAATAAGGGACAGCAGCGGGACACGGCACTGGGATAAGGGAGTTTCCCGCCAAATAAGGGACGGTTGACAGCTATGTGTCTGAGTCACGGCTTACATTTCCTTTCGTGATTTGTTTCAATTTGGTCACAACAGCACTATTTAGAACACTGAGATGCCACTTGTAAGAGTCATGGCTTTTCCCAAAGAACCTTGGGAACTGTAGTTTGTAAAGGGTGCTGAGGGTTGCTAGAAGACCCTCTACTACACCCCCTCACAGAGCTACAATTCCCAGAGTGGCTCAACAATCAGCCGCTCTTCCTAGGGAACTCTGGGAATTGTAGGTCCTCATGACACTTGGTGCGCCTTTAACAAACTATGACTCCCAAGATTCTTTGGGAAGTCATGTTTAAAGTGATATGGAACTGTTTTAAATGTAGAGGGCAAATGGGGGGGGGGGCTTTGACTGCGTTCCTCTTGTTATAGTGCAGCAATTTGAATAAATGCAGTTGGCAGATGTAAAAGCTGAGGTGGTTAGCAGACAACAGGAACGGAGCTTTTGAAGATATACAGGTGGTGACCATGTCATGCAGGGGTTCCGTTAAGCCATGCCCCCATTCCACCTTGTTGTGCCCTCTTCCGGATCGCGCGTCCACTGGGAGTGCCAAAAATGGTCACCACCTGTATTCCAATATGCAACTGCTGAATCAGAATTCATCAGGAAGTTTGATTCTATCCATCTGGGCAATGCCTGGATTGAACACTGGGAAAACATCAGCTAACTGGATGCTACTTTGGACATTGGGCTATTAAGAGGAACTCTTGCAGGCCCAACTTACAGACGGGAGGTTTAGAAGGCACTGTTACTTATCTCTTTCTCTCTCTTTATTCTTCTCTCTCTGGTTGTTTGCTTTCTTCGTTTTCATTCTTTCTTTCTTCTTGTCTTGTTTCTGTTTTTTATTGTCCGTTGAAAAGTTTCAATAATAATAATAATAATAATAATAATAATAATAATAATAATAATAATAATAATAATAATAATTTATTTATACCCCGCAGCCACTCTGGGCGGCTTCCAACAAAACACTAAAATACAATAACCTATTAAACATTAAAAGCTTCCCTAAACAGGGCTGCCTTTAGATGTCTTCTAAAAGTTTGGTAGTTATTTTTCTCTTTGACATCTGGTGGGAGGGTGTTCCACAGGGCGGGTGCCACTACTGAGAAGGCCCTCTGCCTGGTTCCCTGTAACATTGCTTCTCGCAGCGAGGGAACAGCCAGAAGGCCCTCGGCGCTGGACCGGGCAGAACGATAAAATATAAAACTATTAGGAGGAAAAATCACTCTAGCCTGAGCATCAGAAATAGGAGGGCATCTGATTACAGTGGCTAGTTTGGTTCTGAAAGACTGAAGAGTTTGGAAGGCTGTTTGCTTTTGTTCTTCTTTTGTAATTATTGACTGAGAACAGTGTCTGGCTCCTTTTCCTTCCTCCTGATGTTTCCTGATGCAGCTTATTAAAAACCACATCTCGAATAAATGAGAAGTAGGCAAGAAAATGAATCAGCCATTGACCCAATTGTTTGCTCTTGTGTTAGCAGATCATTAGCTACTGGGCCCAGCCAATATATCTTGTTTGGCTAATTGATCTTAATTAGGCCTAATTGTTTGAAATCAACTTGTCTGAAACACACAGAGCTCCCTTTGGTGTGGGGTAGGGTGTTATTTTGACCTTGTTTTCAATCCATCAAAGGGGCTCTGCTTATTGACATCTTTCCCTCAAAAGAATTGAAAACAGATCCATAACTCCTGAGCTATAGAAGTCATACTGTGGGTTGTCAGCTCAGAGAAAAGTACTAACCTGTATGCTTAGAAATTGCCTTTGCCTTTCAGGTGGCATTAAATATATAGCTGCAATGCATCGTCAAATAGCTGAAGAGGGCAAAGGTTTGTTCTCTACTGCCCCAAAGCGCAGGGCTGAAGTTTTGGTTGAATGTTAGAAGAATAGCTTAATGGTATGAGTGGTTCAAGGGACGCAGGTGGCACTGTGGGTTAAACCACAGAGCCTAGGACTTGCCAATCAGAAGGTTGGTGGTTCAAATCCCCGCAATGGGGTGAGCTCCCGTTGCTCGGTCCCTGCTCCTGCCAACCTAGCAGTTTGAAAGCACGTCAAAGTGCAAGTAGATAAATAGGTACCACTCCGGCGGAAAGGTAAACGGTGTTTCTGTGCGCTGCTCTGGTTCGCCAGAAGCAGCTTAGTCATGCTGGCCACATGACCCGGAAGTTGTCTGCGGACAAACGCCGGCTCCCTCGGCCCATAGAGCGAGATGAACGCCACAACCCTAGAGTCGGTCACGACTGGACCTAATGGTCAGGGGTCCCTTTACCTTTATGAGTGGTTCAACAGTGGAGACAGTTGCCTGGGGACGAAGTGGGTGGAAGGGTAAATCTAGATCAGTGATGGTGAACCTTTTAGAGCTTGAGTGTCCAAACTGCAACCCAAAACCCACTTGTTATAAGAGTATAATAATAATAATTTATTATTTATACCCTGCCCATCTGGCTGAGTTTCCCCAGCCACTCTGGGCAGCTTCCAATCAAGTGTTAAAAACAATACAGCATTAAATATTAAAAACTTCCCTAAACAGGGCTGCCTTCAGATGTCTTTTAAAGAGAAGTTAGCTGCTTATTTTCTTCACATCTGAAGGGAGGGCGTTCCACAGGGCGGGCGCCACTACCGAGAAGGCCCTCTTTCTGGTTCCCTGTAACCTCATTTCTTGCAATGAGGAAACCGCCAGAAGGCCCTTGGAGATGGATCTCAGTGTCCGGGCTGAATGATTGGGGTGGAGACGCTCCTTCAGGTATACAGGACCGAGGCGGTTTAGGGCTTTAAAGGTCAGCACCAATGCTTTGAATTGTGCTTGGAAATGTACTGGGAGCCAATGCAGATCTCTCAGAACCGGTGTTATGTGGTCCCGGCAGCCACTTCCAGACGCCAGTCTAGCTGCCGCAGGCTGGATTAATCGCAGTTTCCGGGTCACCTTCAAAGGTAGCCCCACGTAGAACACATTGTAGTAGTCCAAGCGGGAGATAACTAGAGCATGCACCACTCTGGCGAGATAGTCCGCAGGCAGGCAGGTAGGGTCTCAGCCTGCCTTGTTTATCGCAAAGTGCCAACACTGCAATTTAACCTGTATATCTCATTTTTTTCTGTGCATTTCTTATTTCTTCTTTATGACTGCTGTTGTAATAAATAATCCTTCATAAACGTGATTGCATTAAGTTCTTCATTAAATTATCTTTCCATTGATATATAATTTTATGGTATAACTCAGTGCTTTTTTCCTAAAAAAAATGTTTAGGTGTACTCTCATTTTGACTCAAGAAAATCACCACCGAGGGAAAATACAGTTCAAATCGGGGAAAATTAATACAGTGAATTTCTTCTCCTGTTAAATTCACAAAGTGTTCAAAGTGTTTAGGCCAAAGTGGGTCTGAAACGTGCCTTAGGAAAGTTTAGTGATCAATGTAACACTGAACTGTTAACAATTAACTTCGCCAAAACTAAAATTGTGCATTTTAACCGCTCCTTCAGGAAAGATAATTGGAGCGTAAAGGGAAATGCCATTGAACAGACTAAGACCTTCCAATACTTAGGCATTACTTTCTCTTATAATGCCAAATTGTCAACTCACTTGACCACATCAGCTACCGTATTTTTCGCCCCATAAGACGCACCGGCCCATAAGACGCACCTAGTTTTTTGGGGGGAAATAAAGGGGAAAAATTATTTTCCCCCCCCCAGGTGCGCTGCGCTAATCCCGAAGCTTGGGGCGTGCGGAGCTCAGTGCGCCCCAAGCTTCTGGGTGCCGGCAAGCAGTCCGCTAGCCCTGGGAGAGCCGCGCGGCTCTCCCAGGGCTAGCGGACCGCTGCGCTAATACAGAAGCTTGGGGCGTGCTGAGGTCAGCGCGCCCCAAGCTTCTGGGTGCAGGCAAGCTCTCCGCTAGCCCTGGGAGAGCTGGGTCTCCCACAGCTAGCGGATAGCTTCCTGAAGCCTGGAGAGCGAGAGGGGTCCGTGCGCACCGACCCCTCTCGCTCTCCAGGCTTCAGCGAAAGCCTGCATTCGCCCCATAAGACGCACCTACATTTCCCCTTCATTTTTGGAGGGGAAAAAGTGCGTCTTATAGGGCGAAAAATACGGTATATCAGCAGGAAGAAGTGCAAATGCTATCCTTAGATTATTCAGAAGGAAAGGAGCTGGCTTCATCCTGATGGCCCTAACAGTCTTTCAGGCAAAATCTTTAGCCCAACTCCTATATGGCTCTCAAATTAGCCCCACTGCCAACCTTAAGACCCTTGAAACAGTACAATCTAAATTCTTAAGATCATTATTTGCTACCCCTAAGTGTACACCTAATGCAGTCTTAAGGCAAGAGGCAGGACTGCCCAGAGTGGAATTAAAAGTCTGGGAACAAGCAATATCCCTCTGGCTGAAAATCCATTACAATCCTAAGGGACTATAACCCTGCTTTTTGGCCGCAGTTCCCTATCCTCCTTGGCTCATGCAAATAACTAACAAGATCAAACAAATTGGCCTAAACCCTGAAAATCTTTTTATTGGAACTTTGAACAAGGCAAAAGCAATTATCACTAGGAGACTTTATGATATCGAACTGCAACAAGAAGGCGTCCTACTCCCGGAGACGTATAAATGTTTAAAAGCTTCGCCTAATTTTGCAGCTGCCCCTTACTTAACTAACATCACTAACGAAGCCTATAGATGGGCTTTCTCTAGAGCCCGCTTTGAGACAATGCCCTCAGCAGTGCTGTACGGCAAATTCACACGGGTCCCAATGCATGCGCGTCTCTGCTCTTGTATGTCCAATAAGGTAGAATCTGTCACACACATTCTTCTATTTTGCGAATTTTATAGTGAAGAACGAGTTCAACTTATTTTACCGCTTCTATCAAAATTTATACCCCTTCAATATTATTTGGAATCCTCCCCCGAAATTCTTCGAAAATACCTCCTGGAAGATTCCTCAAGCTCAATATCATATGACGTGGCTAAATTTTGCACTTTAGTAATTAGGAAGCGTAAATCTCTTCTGTTGAATGGCACACTGCGAAGTTCCCTTGTGTAACCTTTTTTTTCTGAGATTGTGGTTGATTTCTTGTTGTTTGATCTTGTGGTATTTAGTGTCACTGGCCTTGGCCGCAATAAAAAAACTTGAAAGTGTTTAGGGGTATGCGCCCCCTCCCTGCATTCCCACAGGGGGGGGGAAGCACTGGTATTACTCCAAAACAAAGTGGTGTTATGAGCCATCAAACCTCGGAAATATATTTTTTCCAGAAGGTTCCACAATTTTGGCCACTAGTGTACACTGGAGGGCTGTACTAAGAGCCACCCTCTCCCAGTTTTTAATATGAGATAATAATTATTGTCTGTGTGTGCACATACAAATAAATATGATTAAATAAACATAGCTGTCAATGTTTCCCTTTTTTTAAGGGAAATTCCCTTATTCCAAATAGGATTCCTCGCAAGAAAAGGGAAAAGTTGACACCTATGTAAATAAACCCAGCCAGATGGGTGGGGTATTATTATTATTATTATTAATTTGCTGTTTCTTCGGCTGCCATTTGATCGCAACCTCCATGGAATGAATTTCTCTGTTGGCTTCCATGGGGAAACACAGCGAACATGCAAACCCAGCAGCCCCTTCTTAGGTTGCCGTCTTTATATGCTGGGAGTTAAGCCCTGCTGAACTCAAGGTGGCTTACTCCTGAGTAGGAAAAACAGACTGGCGGGATGCCCTGGCACATCAAAAGTCAACGCCTGCGCAGCCCCTCGCTCGCTCGCCAGGCCCTGTTGCCACAGCCTCCTCTCCTCCTCACATGCCCACAGAGAGGGCTTTGAGTGCCCTCTCTGGCACACGTGCCATAGGTTCACTACCTCTGCTTTAGGTGGAGACTTTTAAAAAAGTCTGGATAGCCACATCTTGATGAGACTCTTTACTCTTGATTCCCTACCTCAGGTAGGAGATTGGGTTTAGGTGACCTACAATACCAGTACAGTGGATGCTTGCGTTGCGGATGTGATCCATGCGGGATGCATGTTTGCAACCCGCAGCGGCGCGTCTGCGCACACGCGGGTTGCAATTTGGCACTTCTGTGCATGCGCAAAGCGTGATTTAGTGCTTCTGCGCATGCGTGACAGCCAAAACCCTGAAGTACTTCCAGGTTTCGGCGGGTGCATAACCCGAAAAAACCGCAACCTGAAGCAGCTGTAACCTGAGGTATGACCGTATCTGATTTTGCCGGATGCCTGGACTGGACACCCACTCTTCCTCCTGTTCGGAACAGGAGGAGCAAAGAGCTTTTCAGCGTAAGCAAATGCCGCCATATGCTGATGTACTGTAGGTGTGTCTTGTCTACACTGGCGGAGGTGTGTTTTGTGGTCCTCTTTTTCTGCTCCTTTAAATATGGCAGCCATTTTGTCTTATGCCACACACCTGACAGCAGCCGTTATGTAGTTATGCCACACCCCCATGGCAGCCATCTTGTGAGCAGCGACCCCAGCATCTTCTCAAAATTCCTCGTTTGCCCACAGGCCCCGAAAGGCTGGCGACTCCTCTTCTGATAATCATTGGAGGCCCTCTTGGTTGATAGCACCCCATCTAGGGAATTCTTCCCCCGAGGAAAGCTCACCTGGTCCCACCTGCTATCTTTTCAGTGATTGATTTAAAAAAAATAATTTCCTTGGGGTTTTAATTCTTAACCAATTATGGGGTTCCCTCCCCTCTCAGTGGCTGTTCTTCATCTTGCTTATAAATTTTAGTCCGTTTATGATAGTTATATTATGTACCAGTCGTTACTACTGTGTGTGTATATATACCGTCAGGGATACATGCATCTTTAAAGGCAGCGCGGAAAGAAATGAAACAAGTGTGTGATACATAAGAGAGTCTGTTATAACGTCGAGAATTTATAAAAGAGTACAGGCATGAGTGATGCAAGAATGGCAAATTACACAAATGGTTCTCTTCGGGTGGGTGGGTAAATCTATTTTTTATTTATAAATCTGAATTATATACGCCCTTTGGGACCTGCAAGAGGGAGTACACAGCCAGGGGATTTATTGAAAGCTTTGAGGAGAGACATCATCACTCTCTCTGCATTGGTCCCTCTCACCTTGGGAAGTGAGGAAATCACTCAGCAATTTTACAGTGCAGAACACAAACGACAGCTCAACCAATGGGAACACGACTATCAACTGCAGCAACATGAATTTCCCACGGATCATTCCGGAAGGATTCCCTTGGTTTACAAGCAATGCCCAAAGAGATAAAAGTGAAGAACAGCTACACCTCCATCAGGGTCTTTGTCACCTGCACATTCTGGGCCTTTAGTAGAAAGAAGCGGCTTCTCTTTCTGCAACTACTACAACATTGTAAGAATTCATAGAATCAAACGGAGTTGGAAGGGACCCTGAAGGTCATCGTCAATCAGTTCGGATGAAGGACCCACCATAAATCCAAGCATTTCTCTCCCCCCCCCATTTAATCTGTTTACAAGGCAGCAGTATAACCTCTCCCCAGATGTCCCTGGGCTGAAACTCCCATCTTCCTTGACCATGAGCTGGGAGGTCCCGACACCGTTCGGAAGACCACCAGTTCCCCCATCCATGCACTAATGGGAACACAGGGGAGGTAATTTTGTCCAAATTCCCTCAAAAATCTGTTCATTGCTTTCCCCCATATTTTCCCCCCAGAAATGCCCCTTTTATGTCTGTCTCCAAAGGCAATTTGGTCTTGTTTGGCTGAGAAACACAAAGCGAGCCACTGGGCTTTGGCATTGTTGGGTAAAAAGCAGAAAATCCAATAGGTGCAGTCCATCAAAGAAAATGGTCATTCGCTAAGATGGAAATGTAACAAAATTGCCCAACATCTCCAGATGGATCCTTAGCTGCCTAGCCTATTTATACACAAGGGGTTGTATCCTGCTAGGGTCTACTCTGGGTATACCCACTGAAATCAATGAACCTAGGTTGGCCATGTTCATTCATTTCAGTGGGTCTCAGTTGACCATAACAGAAGCTCCCTTGTTCTCCTGCTGACTTGCCTTCTTTGCAACTTGTTCTACTGTGACAAATTCGCTTTAACCACAAGCCCAAAACTACAGAAAGCTAACGCCGACCCACAGACAGGACTACGCTGTGTGTTCACACATACAAACAGTGGCTCGACACTAAGGTTTTAATACTCTCGCTCTCATCCCATGTAAACGGCCTTTTCCATTGCGTCCTCCACTTTCATGTACTCCAGGTGAGAGGGGTAGTTAGTGCAGTCAAAGCTTTTGTGGCTACGGATGTACTTGATGAAATCTGGAGCCCCCGGGTAGACGATGTTGTCCGCCAGAAGGATGGAGCCCTTCCTTAGGTAGCCACATTCCTGAGAAAAGAGACAGGAGATGGACGATTAGCTCTCTCTTGAGAGTGGTCCTACCACTCTAAGGGAGGTCTTTACTTCATTTTGAACAATCCCAGAAGTTCTTCAAGGAGATGTTCGGAAGATCTACCACATAAAAATGAGATTCCAAGGAATCTCTTGGACTTCCCTCCTCCCCTTTGTGGGTCCTATTGTTAATAATTTCCTCCCGCATCTTTTATAATAACCCAAATCTTTTACCTCTCCATTGTGTCCAAAATTCACCATTAAACTACAAGCAATATTCCAATCCTACTAATGATTTTAACTGTTTGCAATGGTGTCAGGGAACTGCCATCAGAGGCACGGGAGAAGGAGAGGGTCTCTGATTCTGCAGGGGAAGGTCCCAGCGCTAGAGGGAGACTCAGCCAGGAAGAAGGGGAAGAGAATGAGTGTAACACCAGGGATCCAGGAGAGCAACGGGACAGGGGGGTGCAGGGGCTCCAGGACTCTTCGTTGGAAGTTAGCGAGGAGAGCCCAAGCATCCCGCTGCCCACGCCCACCCTGCGCAGGAGACTCCCGTGCAGTGAGAGGCGGAGACGATTGGGCGTCAAACAACTCTTATGTTGGCAATGCTTTAAGAAACACCCACAGACAGATGCTACGAGTGACTAAGGGCAGCCACGCTGAGATGGGCTGTGCAGTCCGGAGGGTTTAACCAGGCAATCTAATGCTCAAACGGAGCAGGATTATGCACGAGTAACTCCCAACCATTATAAATGGTCTTTAAGATAAGTTATAAATTTCTCCCATTCATTATTAAGATTTTGGTCTTCCTGACTTCTGATTCTTTCCGTCATTTCTGCCATTTCGGCATAATCCATCAACTTGATCTGCCATTCTTCTCTAGGAGGGGCTTCATCTTCTTTCCATCTCTTATCTAATAAGATTAGAAGTGGAAATGTGGAAGTTTGGAAGAGGGCTGGGCGAGTTTGTTTTGTTTCTACACTGACTTGAACTGTACTGGTTCCATTATTTCCATATGTTGTTCACTTTATGGCTTGAATGGGAGACCTGGCCAGACTTCTGCTGCCTCTAACTTCAGTGTTTTCTAGCCATTCTGCGATGACACCAGCATCCCTTGGCTGGGTGCAGGCAGGGTCCCCATTTTGCAGACCCCATTTTCAGCTCCGTCAGTTTTACTGTTCTCCCACATTCTCCACCCCTGGTGGCTTTCTAAAATATTGTTGTGCCTTTTTACAGCTGCTTCAAACTCTTTCACTGTTTTCATCCCTGTAGAAACCAATGAAAAACAAAGGTAGTTTTCATTTGGAACTCGTTCATTTGAATTCCCATTTGTTTTCATAGCTAAAACAAATAGGACTATTTAAAAAATGAATGCAAGGACCCTAGCAAGCAAGCTGATAGCTTCTCCCTCTCAAAGGACACAAGGCAGGCTAACTCAGCCCTCCCCAAGCTGCTGACGTCCAGATGTTTCTGACTCCAGGTGTTCTGAACTCCCATCGCCTTTGGTCTTTCGGAAGACCAAAATGAAAGACAAAATCTAGCAGGCTCTAAGCCATATTAGAATTCAGACCGCTGCGTGTGGTCCACACCAGGAATATGGAATCTCTTAATTTCCACAGAGGCACCGCTCCAACTTACTTCGAGGAGGATGGTGTCGGGACAGTATCTTTCTTTCCAGTGGTCCAGAAAGACAAAATCGACCTTGTCCACCTGATATTTTTCCCTCAGCTGTGGGATGATGTCCTGAGAATGGCCCTCGATGATTGTGATCTGAAAGCAAAGAAGAGCTGTGTTACAGAAAGGTTTGGCGTCAGTATCCGCCTTCCTTGGGCAGGTTTTGGGGTCTCAGTGCACTTGGGTGGGGGGCATTGTTGACGTCTCTTCTGGAGCCCCCTTTAATCCCTAATCCCTGACCTGGTACTGTGAGCAGCATCTAGTGGCTGGGTCCAGCGGCCATTTTAAATTTTCCACAGTGCCCCTAGGCCTGGCTTCCTCAAACTCAGCCCTCCAGATGTTTTGAGACTACAATTCCCATCATCCCTGACCACTGACTGGTCCTGCTAGCTAGGGATCATGGGAGTTGTAGGCCAAAAACATCTGGAGGGCCGAGTTTGAGGAAGCCTGCCCTAGGCAGTGTCACTCTGGGCAATATGAGACATCAAAAGGGCAGCTAAAAAGGTAAAGGGACCCCTGACCATTAGGTCCAGTCGTGGCCGACTCTGGGGTTGCAGTGCTCATCTCGCTTTATTGGCCGAGGGAGCCGGCGTACAGCTTTCGGGTCATGTGGCCAGCATGACTAAGCCGCTTCTGGAGAACTAGAGCAGCACATGGAAACGCCGTTTACCTTCCCGCCGGAGTGGTACCTATTTATCTACTTGCACCTTGACGTGCTTTCGAACTGCTAGGTTGGCAGGAGCAGGGACTGAGCAACGGGAGCTCACCCCGTCATGGGGATTTGAACCGCCGACCTTCTGATCGGCAAGCCCTAGGCTCTGTGGTTTAACCCACAGCGCCACCCACGTCCCGCAAAAAGGGCAGCTAGTGCGAGTTAAAATGCTGCCACTGTCTCTCGCCAACGCCAGGTAAGCCCGCCAGGTCCCACCAACAGAAGAGGAGGCTCACAAGAGGCCACTTTGCCCCAGGCCCCAGAGCCAGCCCTGGATACAGAACCAAGATTGTATGCTATGGATAGACTGCCTAATGCTCTCCCTAAGGCTGACTCACCTGGGGCCTCCTTTTATCTATTTTTAGACACCAAGCAAAAACTCTTCTTTTAGCTCATAACTGGAAGGGTTTTGAGCACTTGTGGTTGTTTTTAGAGGGGTTGGTTATGAAAGACCTGCCTTTTGTTGGCATAACTTTTTAAACATTTCAGTGGCTCGTTTGAGTCACTTGTCGTCAGCAAAGCAACTAAGAAATTATTACAATAATAGCAATAGTCAGCTCCTCGTTTGAAGAGTTTCAAGTACTTGTGGTTGATTTGCATAGAGTAACCATTTTAGTGGCTTGTTTGAGTCGCTTTCGGAAGTAAATCAACTAATAAATTAATGATGATGAGGATGATGATATGCTTTAGACGTTGAAAGCAGGAGGGCCAAGGTTCCCAATGTGGGTGGTCCACAGCTGAAAATTAAACTAAATCATTTTAATTGGACCTTGAATAAATGTGCAATTGATTGCTACTGTTTTGAATCTTACTGTGCTATTATCTTCCATAGCGGATTGTGCAAACCGCTGTTCTGAAGAATGCTTTTTATGGGGATCAACAACAACAACAATTTATTACTTATACCCCGCCCATCTGGCCAGCTCTCCCCAGCCACTCTGGGTGGCTTCCAACAGGATATTAAAAACACAATAAAACATCAAACATTAAAAACTTCCCTAAAAGGGCTGCCTTCAGATGTCTTCTAAAAGTCAGATAGTTGCTTATTTCCTTGACATCTGAGGGGAGGGCGTTCCACAGGGCGGGTGCCACTACCGAGAAGGCCCTCGCTTCTCGCAGTGAGGGAACTGCCAGAAGGCCCTCGGAGTTGGACCTCAGTGTCCAGGCAGAACGAGGGGTGGAGACGCTCCTTCAGGGGGGCATTGGGGATGAGTTTATGAAGCCAAAGGAAAGTGGCCTGAAAAAGTTTGGAAACCACTGCAGTAGAGGCAGGTTTATTAGGGGGCACTGCCCTCAACCAGCCCCCATGCACCTGTCAGTATCTCAGCTCGCAGTCAGAGGTAACTGGCCTCACACTCCAGGCAACCGACTGAGATACTTGTTGACCTTCCCGTCTGCGTCTCCCGGCAGGCAAGGTCATAAATCGGCGATCCTCCTCAGACGTGAGAACACACACTCCTCCTTCTCCCTCCCTGCATTCCCCTAGGGAGGGGAAAAGAGACAGACAGGAGTCCTATTTACATGTTTTATTCCTGTCATTCAGCAGTACAGAGAAACGTGTCTGTACCCTCCAGACTCCAGCAGTAGAGTCACAACTCCACCCCTGTACTTCCAGTACAGGTCAGATGACACTCTGAGCTAACATCCGTTGCTCAGTACAGAGAATAGACTGCCCCCTTTCTCCACTAGTACAGTTCCAGACCACAACATCCTGTTTTGCATTCCAGCCACCTGCAGCTGGCTTCTGCATTGCTGCTTTTTCCTGACAGCACCTGCCTCCTTATTTACAACAAATCCAAGAGGCCTGTCAGCTTCTTCCTCCTTCGTCTCAGTGTTACCCCTTGCAGAACTCAGCAGGGACAAAACTAGAATTGGTTGGCCTGCAGCGCCACCTACTGTTGGTCTCCCTGCCTTCTGCCCTATCAGTCCCATTGCGCACCAGCCACCAAAGCAGTTGAATTGCCCTGCTGTAAACAACAAAAAATGCTTCGGTCAAATACGACTTGGGGGGTCACTTGGGTTTTGTGTGTGCATAATAAGCTGGCTTGGTTATTTCTTCCCCAGACATTTTCTCTCTGTGTAGTTATAAAGTAGATGACCTTTGCTCCTGGTCAAGGGGATGTTAACACTTCTGCCAGTGGCAAAGGAAGTCTCTGGTGGGAACTAGTGATTCGCTTGGCTTATGATCCGGGAAAGTTTATGAGGCTGCAATTGTTTCTTCTGTAAGGGCAAAATAATAAAGAGCAAGCCCTTTCCCAACAACTCAGCTCGGTCAAGGGTCACTCGCGGCCAAACTACCCCCCAGTCAAACCCAGATCTGCCCCAATCATCTGCAGGGATGGGGAACTTGTGGCTCTTCAGAAATGGTGGACTACAACTCCCATCAGCCCTGGCCAGCATGGCCAATGGCCAGGAACGATGGGAGCCGTAATCCACCAAAGATCTGGAGAGCTGCAGTTTCGCCATCCTTGATCACAAAACAGAGTGTGCGCTCCATTTCAGCAGCAAAACGGATGTGTAGTCTAAGATAGGGTTACCAGATGTCCCCAGTTCCTGGAGATTTGCAAATCTGTCCCCAGACAAATTCTGTCCCCAGAATGTCCCCAGATTTGCAAATCTGTCCCCGGGAAACGTGGCAGCCTCACCAGCCTGGTAGTGCAGTTGGCTCTGGCTGGCTTCAGGAGCTGCTTGCTGCTGTGGCACCTGCCATATTTCCTGCACGAAAGCAGCGAGCAGCTCCTGAAGCCAGCCAGAACCAACTGCACTACCAGGCTGGCCTCTCCTGGGCAACGGCGCACCGCCCACCCGTGACTCCCGAGCCTCCCCTGATCTGTCAAAACAAAGGGGGAAGGAGGAAGGAGATCAGGGAGGGCTCGGGAGTCACGGGTGGGCGGTGCGCCGTTGCCCAGTTTTTAAAAAAACTCTGGGTATTTACAGGGTTTCACAGGGTGTGAAAGAAGGGCTTTGCACCTTTATACAATATGCATGTGTGCTTGGGACCAGGGTCTTTTGCCTCAACATCCCCACTACTGACTCCCTGTTGCTACTCAGCTTCACACACACAAAAAAAGTGTCCCCGGATTCATTGAAAAAAAATCTGGTAACCATAGTGCAGAAATTGTGCTTTAAATGTGTGTCAGATATGTTTCAAATGTATAGTTTGCATCTTCCCTTTCCCACCTCATTCTGGCCTGGCATCCACCCACATCCTTAGGCAGGGCTACCAGGACTGATGGACAGATGCCCTGATTTCCAATCCAATGAGCACTGGGCCTGACATTTTAATTTCCAGCAGCACGGCTGGTGTGGAGGTCTGCCATCTGAATTTCCCACAATGCCCCAGAGCGTTGCCACCTATCAGGGATGCTGTGGGAGCGTTGGGAGGGACTTGGACCAGATGTTCTTTGATGGGCCCCCTCCCAACTCCACAATTCAACGGAATTAAAAAGAACAACTCTCTCAGAGAGCCGCAACCACCATCCATTTGCTGCTGACAAACATTTCGGAGCTCTCTGTGTGCCGGATAGTACCTTCTCGCTGAGTCCAGCAATTTCAATGATCTCTCTGGCAATGGAGGCAAACTCGGGGTTGAATTCGATGGTAAGAAGACGGGCGTTTGGTTTCAAAAGGCGAGCGATCCTGATGGCCGAGTAGCCTACGTACGTTCCAAATTCCAAAGCGATGGTAGGATCCGCCTCTTCGACGACCTTATCTAGGATCACACCTGGAAAAGGAGGGTGTTGACTTTAGCAGGGCTCGATTAATAGGCCTGGAGACCTGATTAGTTGACAGAAGAGCCCTAAAAACTGCCTTTTTTCTTTTTTCCAAATTACAGTAGAGGTGTCTGAGACAGGGTACCTGGGAGCAAGATCATATGTATAGATTTACCACTGAATAGCTATTGAGAATTTGGGACGTGGTATACCCAGTGAAATTGGCTAAGACAGTGAGAGACTGAGAGAGGGGGGAAACAGGCAGTTCTTCTGTTTGAAAATGGAGGCACTGGGATGAGAAACGGACAGGACAATGTACAACTTTATGCTTTATTAACAAGTGTTTAATATTGTTTAAGAACAGAATGCATTGGAGTTTTTGTTGTCGGTTGTTATATCTGTTTCATTTGTCTAAGTTTGACTTGTTGATGTTTAGAACAGAAATGCCATATCCTAAAATTTTTAGGTTACATTCTGATTGAAATTTTCAATCTGCGATGACCATAGCTCGAGACTGAATTGTGCACATCTTACCAGGAGGCAAGGCAGGTAATACAGAACTGTTCTGGGTACTGAGAGGGAGAATATTTTCCTTGCCATGAGCCAAATCCTGACATGTATCCTCACCTCTTGAAAGGGCTATTTAGGAATGCATGCTGTTGGTAGGTGGGGCCAAAGTCACTCCTCCCCTCTCTCTGTCTTTCCCATCACAACAACACCCTCCATTCATATCCCCTATCAGTCCCATTCATTAACAAAACCCCCATCCATTCACATAAATATACACTGCATTCCTTCATCTCCTGTATCAATGCATTCACCAGCTTCTTTTATCCATGCCCAGGGGCACTGCTATGTACTCAAAATGAACTGGGGCTCCCCTTCCCCTGTAAAGGGTAAAAGGACCCCTGACCGTTAGGTCCAGTCGCGGACAACTCTGGGGTTGCGGCGCTCATCTCGCTTTATTGGCCGAGCGAGCCGGCGTACAGCTTCCGGGTCATGTGGCCAGCACGACTAAGCCGCTTCTGGTGAACCAGAGCAGCGCACGGAAACACCGTTTACCTTCCCGCTGGAGCGGTACCTATTTATCTACTTGCACTTTGAGGTGCTTTCGAACTGCTAGGTTGGCAGGAGCAGGAACTGAGCAACAGGAGCTAACCCCATTGCGGGGATTCGAACCGCCGACCTTCTGATCGGCAAGCCCTAGGCTCTGTGGTTTAGACCATAGCGCCACCCGCGTCCCACCAGTGCCAAAATGCAGCAGGCTGCCAATGGGAAAATGAAGAGATTGGTCTCTTCTCTTCCAGGTGTCGCAATGGCCTACATGGAATTGTAAGGATGTGCCTGCATGGAATTCCTGGCCGGCTGTGGCTACCAGGCACGTTGTTAAATGCAAGGCTGTCCGGAGGCAGTCTGCCTTCGTTGGCGGAAGCAGAATGCCTCTGAAGGCCAGTTGCTGGGAATCACAAGGAAGGCTAGTGGTGTGCTCTCTCTATGGTACGCCTCTCCTGGTATGCCCCACAGAGGACCTTAAGGTCCATAAACAGCAACACCCTAGAGGTCCCGGACCTCAACCAGATTAGCCTCAACCAGAGCCAGGGCCTTCTCAACACTGGCTCCGGCCTTGTGGAACGCTCTGTCTCATGAGACCAGGGGCCTGCAGGATCTGATTTCTTTCCGCAGGGCCTGTAAGACAGAGTTGTTCCCCCTGGCCTTTGGCTTAGAATCAGTTTGATTCCCTCCCCCTCTTTCTTTTTCCTTTCTCCTCCTGTGAAGAGGCTGCATCCTAATGTTTTAATGTTGTATTTTAATCTTGTTTTTTAAATTGTATTTTAATCAACTTGTTTTTATTATTGGTTGTTAGCTGCCCTGAGCCTGGCCTTGGCTGGGGAGGGCGGGGTATAAATAAAATTTATTATTATTATTAGTGTTGTTCTGCTGGCTCCTTCCCATGAGACTCTGGATGGGTATTGATGCTGGACTAGACGGGCCCTTGGCCTGATCCAGCAAGGCTTTCTCTATATTCTAAAGAGAAGCCATCTCCACATCTCTTGGTGGCGACCAAAGACCAACTTTAAAGGAGCTCCAGCCCATTGTCAAAGAGCAAACCGACAGCAGACCACACCGCTCAAAGTTGGAGTTGACTCTTTTTAAGCAAAAACACAATCATCCCTTGGATGAGTGTCAGGACTAAGGAGCACAGCAGCTCATCTCTGGGAGGTCTTACGCATCAGTTGCCAAGACTGAAAGTCTCCATATCCCCACAGCCCTCCTCTCCAGGGCTTCTCCCAAGCAATCAGAGACTGTGTCTGCATGAAGCCAACCCCTCCTCCCCTCTTTTCACACCGCTGGGAGACCAGGGAAAAGGGAGCTTGCACCGCAGCAGGAGGGAGAGACACTTGTGACTCTGCACCTCAGACTCACTCTGCATCCCAGCTCACTAAGCCCTGTTACCTCTTCATCCTTCGAGACCTCCTCTTCCCAGTCTTCTCCCTTTGACCACTCATTGTCATCCCACCACCACTCCCCGGATTTCGGGCCTTCTTCCTTTGGGGGTTCCCCAGCTGGTTCCTCCCACCCTTCCTCTGCATCCAACTCGTCCATGACACCCGTTTACCTTTCTCATCGCCCACGTTCATGGCCCACTCTTTCTGGGAGCAGTAGTTGTCGATGCAGTCCAAGACGCTCTCGGGATCCCCTTTGACGGCGTTGTAGGACACAGAGTTCAAGATCCGCTGCTCTTTGCTCTGATCCATGACGAAGTTGGTGATTTTCTCTAGCACGATTTCATTCCAGAACATAGTAGCATGGATGTTGTTTCTGAGGAGGATCACCAGCGCCACCATGAACAGGAGGGAGCCGACACCGACAGATACCAGGATGGTCAATATCCAACCTTCCAGCATCTGAAAGACATAGGTAGGTGTCAAAGCTGCCCTAGGTCCCAGCTCACAAAGGACCAACGCCACTTCGTTGTTATATACAAAAGTCTTTATTGAAGTTCAGTTTGTCTTTCACATCAGCAGCGTGCAGCTCTACGTCTGAAACTCTAGACCGCCGAAGCTCCGTCTGAATCTCCTCCCCCCATACACCAATTTAAGACTCTAGCCTTACTCCACCTTTTCCGCTGCTCTTTCCGCCTCTGGCTCCGCCTGTCAGCTGGGGTCTCGCCCTTCCTAGACTCTTCTGACGCTGAATCCCCTGACTCTTCTCCTTGCCTCCGGCGGGCTTTAGGACCTGGTTCCCAATCTGGGTTTTCTGCTGTCCCGTGCGCCTGTACATTTGAACTTGGCGCGCGCGCCCAGCCGGTAACCTTCCTCCTGACCGTTACACTGCTCCTGTCACTGCTTCCTCCTTCGGGGGGGCTAGCTGGACCCGACCTCCCTTCCGTTCCCTCACTCTCCGATGGAGGCGTGGTCAGCCCTGACTCATCTTCTCTCCCTGCTGGAGGAGACGCTGGCCCTCCCCCATGGGACTCTTCCCCCCCACTACGCTCTGGTGGGGAAGCTGGTCCTGATTTCCAGCTGCTGCTTTGGGAGTCCCCGCTGGCCCCTTGTTTCTGGTGTGCCCCCCCGGGACCCCCTTGCCCTGACCATGGGCGCCTCCTTCTGGGAATCTTCTGATTCGCTGGAGAAGCTCATGGAATCTCTCGGGTCACTGTCGTATTCCCCTACGCTGCCCTCAGATTCTTCCCCTTTGCTTTCCATTTCCTCTCTCCCCTGTACCTCTGCTCCTGAGCCCCTGACAGTAGGCAACCAGTTAGGGACGGGGAAGAAATCCATTTCAGAACACATTGAAAGCTGGATTTATCACCAGAGGCCTTTCTTCTTGGAATAATTGGTTTGGAACTGCCCAAGAAAGATGTTAAATTATTTTTGTATGCCACAATGGCTGCTCGAATATTACTTGCTAAAAATTGGAAAACACAAGAACTACCAACAGTGGAAGATTGGCAGATGAAGATGATGGACATTTTGGAGCTAGCTGACCTGGCTGGAAGAATCCGCGACCAGAAAGAAGAGGAGTTTCAGGAAGATTGGAGGAAATTTAAGGACTATTTGAATAAATATTGCAATATAAAAAATTAAAAACTACTTGAAAGTACCAAATAGTTCTAGGATTAGAATAAGATATAAATAAATAAATGGGATTTAGACTATTAAGAAAAGTGAATAAAATGGATTTAATTGGAGTGATTTTTAGTTTAATAATGATATTGGAAAGCTGTTACATTCAATTATAAGGAAACTCAGAAGGGAGGGACTAGAAGTCAATTAAGAGGTGTAAAAAGGTGGAATTTTCAAAGAATTAAGTTTGTTGTTATTATTTGTTTATTTTTGTCTTTGTGTGTTATTTTGCTTTGTGGTTTTTGTTACAATTGTGGAAAATCTAATAATTATTTTTTAAAAAAAGAAAGCTGGATTTATCACATGCACGCTCTCCGAAACAACATGTGAACCGAAACATTGCATCCTTCAAAATTTGCACTCATCTGAATTTTGAGGTGTCGAAACAATGATTACAAAACATACATATATTAAGGTATGCATAAAAATGAGGATATTAGTGAAAACGACGTACAAAAAGTGCATACTAGGGAAACTGCATATAAAAAGGTGTCTATTAGGAGAAAGTGCTGATGAATTTTCACGACGTTTGTTGTTGTTTTTTAAAAGATGGCAATTGCTGCAAAATGTAGATAACTGAATTTAAGACTGGAGTGAGAAACTGAGCTAATCGGGGTTAACAGTTCCTGCAAACACCCACAATCTACAACCAAGCAATGGTCCGGGGACCTTACTACCCTTGCATTATAAATGTCTATTTCATGTGGATATGTCTTAAGGTGGCTGGCATATTTGGGCTTGTATGTTTAAGCTGAGACGGGTGTATTGACGGCCCCTGACCTCGTTAATGTGAGCTGGTGCGCTAAACTTGGTATAATATTTTTTTTTAAGATGGAACATTTATTTTATTGAAAGATTAATACATCAGTCAATGAGCTCTCCAGGCAGAGTACATCATAAAACTGAGGATAAAACCACAGCTAAAATCCATAAGACGCATTAAAACCAACACTATAAATCATGAAAACACAGATTAAAAAACACTAAACATTTTTAAAAGGTCTCAGCAAAGCTGCTAAGGCAAAGGAGCGCAAAGAAAGCCACCACTTTTGTCACCACCCAAGTTTATTGTTGTTGTTGTTGTTGAATTCAAATTCAAATCTTTATTACGGTCGTAGACCAGGATAAGTAGGATGGGGTACAATCATTTAAAATCTGTAAAACATTTTGGAAAGCTAAAAAGTATTGAAACAGAAGGTATATATAAAAGTCTATAAGAATCTAATTAAAATGTGTGTGGAGGAGCATAAAGGGTTAGTATATTAAAAACTATGGCTATCAATTTACAGAGCACTCCGATACGAGTTTTCATCCAATCTGGTTTGTGACACAGGTGATTGCTGTTGTTATTCTGCAAGCCCTCCAAAAAAGGATGATTCCCAAACTGCTAGCATTCAATTACCTTTTCTTATTGAAAGAAACTTCAGGAAAAGGAGAGCCTCTGGTACAGTCCAGCTATCGAAGACAAAGAGAAGGGAATGAAAGGTCCACTCTATCATAGGCAAGGTTTTGTAACTAGCTAGTCATCTAAGGAGACTGAGCCTACTGCTTCTATGACAGGCATAGGCAAACTCAGCCCTCCAGCTGTTTTGGGACTACAACTCCCATCATCCCTAGCTAACAGGACCAGTGGTCAGGGATGATGTGAATTGTAGTCCCAAAACAGTGGGAGAGCTGAGTTTGCCTTTGTCTGTTCCATGAAACCTAAGCCAAGATTCTATGTATGCCTATTTTAGCTATTTTACAGAGCAATCCTACCAGGTATGGTCGAATCTACCACTTTCGGTTTCCCATTCCCATACTCAGAAAAGGGCTTTATTAGGATGATAATCATCATCATCATCTATTTAATTTATATACCACCCTTTATCAAAAGATTGCAGGGTGGAAATTTTTAAAATCTATTTAAGAGGCAATTGCAAGCAGATGAAAACATTAGCAGGATTTTAATCTCACTTGTAATGTAACAAATACTGTGAACAATATGGATTGATATAAAATATAGAATAGAATAATATGCAGTTGTGAATGCTGACAATAGGACCCATGAAGGGGGTGGGGGGGAGTCTTGAGATTCAGAGTATTTGGATTGTTATAATTCTATATTTGTAAAATCAAATAAAAATGATTTCATAAAAACAAAAAAGAAAAGATCCCAGGGTGGTGTGCAACGTTAGGAGGACATTACAAAACATCAACGATAAAAATGTAATAAAGACATAGTAAAAAGCATACTGACTGACAGCCTAATAGTAAAATAACCATAATAATAACAGTCCTCCCCCCACACTTTCACAGGCCATAGATTATTTAACAGCCATAAGCCTGGGTAAAGAGGAATGTTTCTGCATGGCGTCTAAAGACATGTAAGGATAGCACCAAGCAAGTCTCTCTAGGGAAAGCATTCCACACTCGGAATGTACAATTTTATATCTGCTTAGATGTGACATGATTCGTGGGGCACCAGTGAGGAAGACCACAATTTCACTACCTAAGCTAAGATAGCAGGCGAGTCATGATCTTAGGTGAACGATTGGACACAGGCTACAAACACGGCGAAAAGGTGTCACCAAATGATGCCACTGTAACGGCAGTAGAAGTGATGGACATGGTCTCTGAACAAATTGCTGAGCTGCATGCCGACTTGGCAGCAAAGCTGTAAAACTTTGGAGGACGAAAACTGCACCTTTGCTACCTGAGTGTCAGGCTTCAGTGAATCCTATCCCTCCCACAGTGACAGCCAAGGAGCAGATAAAATAAGAACAGTTCTTACAGATTATTTATTCAGTATTCACAGAGAGAGACGGAAGAATGCAATCTCCGCTAAATAATGGTGTTGTTCTGAATAAGTCGCATCCCCGCCATCTCTCCTAATTCTGCGTCATCCCTGTGATGGCTAAACTGAGCTTTCTGCCTCTGAGCTTTCTGTTCTACTACTCTCAATGCTCACCTGGTCTTGGGAGGGGGGGTCAGGAATGCTTTCTAAAGACACTGTCAGCTGTCTCTCCCTTGGTTCTTCTTCCTGCTGCTCTTCTCCCAATATTTCCCAGCTTCTCCCCTGTGCAGCCTCTGAACTGTGCCCTTCGGCAAACCACTGTTCTAAATCTATGCTGTCTGTTTCTTCTCTGGGAAGTGTAGGAGAAGGGGGGTCTCCACCATTCCTCCTCAGTCCTCTGACACTGAGTGGTTGATGGCTGAAGACCTAGAGGTAAGTGCCTGACATTTGGACAGGATTCAATGGTCAGTGATGAATCCAAGAGACATACAGTCGTACCTCTACGTAGGTATCCCTCTGGATATGGAATCTTCGGGTTACGGCCACGGCAAACCCAGAAGTGTATACTTCTGGGTTTCGCCGTGCAAGCATGTGCAGAACTGCTCAATCGCGCTGCGTGCATATGCAGAAGCATGCCTCTATTTACGTAATTTTTGGGGTGCGAATGGACGGACCCCCAGAACAAATTAAGTTCGTATCCAGAGGGTCCACTGTACAGGTAAAACCAGAGAACCAGAGAAATTGGGGACACCACCACCACGTTCAATTTTAAGGCCTGAAGGTGGCCAATGGAGACCTTGTCGGGGTTTTTTACTTAACTAGCAGAGTGAGATTATCCCGGAGGTAGAGATTGCTCGTATAGACCCTGAAACAGTTTCTACCCAAATGCGATTTTGGTTTTAAAAATGGGGTATCAGAGTTTTTAGGGGGGCAACCTGGTTGGGATAGCTGGGATAGCAGGCTTGTAGTTTTGAATGTTTTATGTAGATTTTTCAATTTTGTCGTTCTGTATGGGACAATGAGAATAAAGATTATCGTATCGTAAAAGAGCTCACAGAAGCCTGGGGGCCTGTTCGTAAGAAAAACTCCCTGCCGCAGGATATTATCATTGGCTTTGCTAGTTTGGAACCAGGGACCGTCTTCCCCCAAATGCTGGCACCGCACAGGGCTGGCATCTTGCTTAAACAGGGATGGCAGCAGCTACACATGCCCTGATAGCTTACTCTCTCCAGTCGGTTTTGCTGGGGAAGCAAGTGGGAGAGATGTCCCTCCTCCTCCCTTTAAACTTCTTATCATTATGCAGGACGCAGATTGAAGTCAGAAAAATAATTACGTTGCCATGGAGACCCCCTCCGCTCACAGTGCAGTTGGTCTTTGTTCACCCATCTACTTATCTCGGCTGCGCAAGGAGCGTTATCCCTTTCAAAGTCTTGCAAACGGCCTCTTTTTCTCCTCAGCAAAACTTTTTAATGCATTTTCTCTGCCTTGCAAAGGCTGGAACTTCAAACTGCCCTTTTATATTGCTTTGTTTTGTTTTTGTGCACAGGAGCAGTTTGTAGAAAACCGGAACCATAGCAGAGTGGTAAGCGAAAGCAGGCCAGACTCAGGTTCAAATTCTGATCGGGGGAAATATAAGAAATATGAACCTCTAAGTCTAATGGTTTTGCAACAGAGTTCTTCCCCAAGGCACAAGGTGTATCTGGATCTCTTCACACGGTTACAAGGTAATTCAGAATTATCTTGAGACAAAGTGAGGAGACCACAGGTACAGAGGAAGCTGCCTACACCAAATCAGATCCACTCGGCCATCTAACTCAGTGTTTCCTAACCACTGTTCCGCGGCACACTAGTGTGCCGCGAGATGTTGCCTGGTGTGCCGCGGGAAAAATTAAAAAAATTGAAAGATATTTTTTTTTAAGTCAAATTTTCGATTGGGGCGCCGTCACTAGATGACCCCTGGGGTTCCCTCCCTCCCTCCCGCTCTGCGCCTCCCTCCTCCTCCTCCTGCTCCTCCTCCTCCGGGGAGGCCCTTCCTGGCTCTCGGCCAAGGCTTGGCGGCTGCCACTCACTCAACTCGCTCGCCCACCCGTCCCTCCATCCCTGCACCGGGCCTCTCCCCCTCCGTCCCCGGCGCGGGGGCTGCCGGGATCCGTAGTCCCCTCGCCCTTGGGCTCCGCGCCCGCGCGGGGTGCGCAAACTACGTTTCCCAGCGTGGCCTGGCAGGCTGGGCGTTTTGTTTGAAGCGCTCTTCTCCTGGCCATGGAATGAGCGCAGCGGCGGCGGCCGGGGGGGCAGGGGCTCTTCCGCGCAGACCCCGCGCAGCCTGCCTGCGCCCCCGCGGAGATCGGGCGGCAGGATGGAGCCCGGGGATCCCCGCGGAGGCGGAGCGGCGGAGGCGGAGGCTGCCCCCCAGGTAGGGCTGCGTCGGGGTTTTTTTTATTTTTGCAATGCTGCATCTGCGCCGGAGGGGACGCATCGGACCGCGGGGAGACCCCTTGGCGGGCGTGCAAGGCAATGCATGCGTGCAGGCGTTGCATGGAGTGCAGTGCAATGCAATGGCAACGCGGCGCCCTGCATGTATGCATGCAACTTCCACCGGCGCTCCGGACTTGGCAGGTGAGGGGGGTCCCCAGTGGGCGGCAGAGAGAGCCGGGAGGGCGAAGGGGAGCCGGGGGGAGCAGCGCTGCTCCCCGAGCTGAGCCCAGGGGGAAACTTCGGCGTCGTTGCGCCGGGTGTTGGAAGCGGAGGCTGGCGGGGGCCCCTCACCTGCAAAACCTGGTCGCCTCTCATATATTTCGTGCATTGCATTCATCGCCCACTTTCTCCTCCAAGGAGCTCCCGGGGGCGCGCATGGTTCTCCCCGTGTTATCCTCGCAACAACAGCCCTGCGAGGTGGATCAGGCGAGTGGCCCAAGGGAGCACCCAGGGATTGTCCTGGCCAGGTGGGGTGATTTGAACCCTGCTCTCTGCCCGGTCTTCGTCCTCATTTAGCCCCCACATGTGCATGACTGTGCATGACTGAGGTTTTCCCCCCTCGTCTTGGCTATGGTGTGAGTCTGTGCTGTTAATTAATGGGGTTCTGCCTTCGGAAAAGATGAGCCAGCCCTCAAGGAGGTGATTATGTAATTTGCTAGCAATTCATGTCCCTCCCGGCATGACGCTGCACGCTGACGTCACGGGGCTGTAATGGTGGTGTGCCTCGAGATTTTTTTCATGAAACAAGTGTGCCTTTGCCCAAAAAAGGTTGGGAAACACTGATCTAACTCAGTGTTGCCAACACAGACTGGCGCCAACTCGCTCAAGGTTTCAGGCAGAAGCAATTCCAAACCCTACCTGCAGATACTGTGGACCAGACCTGGGACCTTATTCATTTAAGACGGATGCTTGACCTGAGCACCTGCCCTTCCGAGAGGAAAAGGTCAGGACTGAAAAGTGGAAGAACTCCATTTCCACATAGGAAGCTATGGGGTCAGACCATCGATGCATCTAGCTCACAGCGTTAGAAACTGAGATATGAAAGCCAGGAGCTAAATGGCGCCCTAAACTTCGGTTATGGGAGCAACAGGGTGCCTAGGTGCACTTTTTTATAAGAATACAAAGCTGAAAATGAATGAACTGCAGCTAAAGTACTCTGTTCATTTTTCGCATGGTCTAGTCCTTCCCCTGCCCACCTCACTAATATTCTTAAGAGGGTCTCTTCTCCAGTCTTCAGAGACTAGTTGGAAGCGGGGAGCCAGAAAAAGGTCCTCCTTTCCTTCCACTCTACAGTTTTAAGCTGAAATCTTAAGCACAGTACTGCACTCAGAGCTCAGAAGCTGCTCACACTAATGAAATTCCTTGTTGCAAAATGAGCTATAACAATGGGAGTTTCAAACACTGCTTAATAATAATAATAATAATAATAATAATAATAATAATAATAATAATTTATTATTTATACCCCGCCCATCTGGGCGGCTTCCAAAAGAATATTAAAATACTATGATACATCAAACATTAAAAGCTTCCCTAAACAGGGCTGCCTTCAGATGTCTTCTAAAAGTCTGGTAGTTGTTGTTCTCTCTGACATCTGGTGGGAGGGCGTTCCACAGGGAGGGCGCCACTACCGAGAAGGCCCTCTGCCTGGTTCCCTGTAACTTGGCTTCTCGCAGTGAGGGAACCGCCAGAAGGCCCTCGGAGCTGGACCTCAGTGTCTGGGCTGAATGATGGGGGTGGAGACGCTCCTTCAGGTATACTGGACCGAGGCCGTTTAGGGCTTTAAAGGTCAGCACCAACACTTTGAATTGTGCTTGGAAACGTACTGGGAGCCAGTGTAGGTCTTTCAAGACCGGTGTTATATGGTCTCGGCGGCCGTTCCCAGTCACCAGTCTGGCTGCTGCATTCTGGATTAGTTGTAGTTTCCGGGTCACCTTCAAAGGTAGCCCCACGTAGAGCGCATTGCAGTAGTCCAAGCGGGAGATAACCAGAGCATGCACCACTGCTAGCTCAGTATAGTCCACTGGCAGCCGTTCTCTAGGGTTTCAGGCCCTACCTGGAGATGATGGGGATTGAACCTGGGACCTTCTGTATGCTAAGCAAGTGCCCTACCAATGAGCTATGGCCTTTCCCCTTCCTACGTTTTCACCTGTGATGCGTATTTGTTCTTTTTTTCTCCTTGCTTCCTTTCAGAGAAGATGCCACACTTCCTTCTATTTCCAGCGTTCGAATTGAGAGTGTTTGTGTAGTCCAAGCATTGGCACCCACATATAAGAGGGAAACAGTAGTAGGTTTGCAGGAACCCCAAGGTATGAAGAAGGATGCACAAATATACACACACACACACACACATCCAGTGTGTGTGTGTGGGGGGGGGGTGTGTAAGAAGCCCCCAGAATGTTCAATGAGGACTGGATCTGTTTATAGCCACTGTGCACCTTAAGTTCTACTGTGAATGACTACCAACCATATGCCCTCCTTGTGGTCCAGACAGCTGGCTGCATCCCACATGCACAAATGTGGCAATGTCCTGTAGCACCCAGCCTGATGTTTCATATGTACACAGGGGTGTGCCTTACACGAAACCAGACCTTCTCCTCCAATGTGGTCTACAGGGATTGCTTCTGATCCCAGTGGGGTTTGCCAGCAATACAGTGCGACCATCATGAGTTAGCAAGATGGGGTTGTAGCCAACAAAGTTTCACTCCGGCCAGACCCAATTCAATGACCCTACATCAAATTCAGTGGATCTATGCTCAGTACGAGTAGCACTGTATACAGCTCCTGTTCAGCTCACTTTCTTTCCCCTGTGTACCATTCTTGCTGTTTTGTGCTGCCAGATTAATCTGTTTGTTGTTGTTTTGGTTGAAGCACTGGCAGCTGGTGCCACGAAAGACAACTAGAACAAGCCAGCACCTTCCTTCCTTATCCCCAGGGTGCACACAGCAGGGGCAGAGGAAGGACTTTGCTGTTGCAACTGTTGCTCCACAACATGCGGGAAAAGAGGGATCATTTTGCTGCCAGCGGGTTTATGCAGGTGGTGGTGGTGGTTGATGATGATTAATTAATTAATTAATTTATACCCTGCCCATCTGGCTGGGTCTCCCCAGCCATTCTGGGTGGCTTCCACCAGAATATTAAAATACAATGATTCATCAAATATTAAAAGCTTCCCTGATTCATTGCCATTTCCACCACAGACAAGAGGCGATGGCCAAAGCAAGATGGAGACCAGCAGGCCAAGGGATCTGGAGTTGGTTGTGAACTAAGGCCACGGAGGTGCTGATGCAAAGTTCATGACATTCAGCACCACGGCTAGCAACCCGGCAGCTGAGCCAAAGATGCAAGTTGTTTCAGCCCCAGCTTGGAACAACTGCCAGAACTTTTATCTTCTGGACCATACAATGGCTATGCTCTGCCTCTGCAGTCGAAGGTAGCAGTACAGATGGGGAGAGTGCTCTTGTGCGCAGGCATCTGGGCAGCCACTGTGAGAACAGGATGAAGGTCTAGATGGGGCTCTTCTTACATTCAAGGTCAAGATTAAAAATTCATCCCCCAAGTGCTACATCTGGCCATGCAAAGGATGAGCATCTTTTAATGCAGTCATTAGCTTCTTCTGGACAGTGGGTTTTCAAGCTGTGGGGGAAGCTGCTCATATCTTTCTTGATCTTCCAAGGTACAGTGGTGCCTCGCAAGAGGAAAAGAATCCGTTCTGTGATTCTCTTCATCTAGCGGTTTTTTCGTCTTGCGAAGCAAGCCCATTGACGGATTAGCGGATTAGCGCTATTAGCGGCTTTTAGCGGCTTATCTGCTGATCGGATCAGCTGATAAGCGGCTTAGCGGCTTAGAAAAAGGGGGGGAAGGAAAAAACCCAGCAGGAACTCGCAAGACATTGTCGTCTTGTGAAGCAAGCCCATAGGAAATTCGTTTTGCAAAGCACCTCCAAAATGGAAAACTCTTTCGTCTAGCGAGTTTTCCGTCTTGCGAGGCATTCGTCTTGCGGGGCACCACTGTATCTGGTTTATTCACAGGAGTCTTGTGGCAGAGCTAACTCCATGGGGTACGGGGGGGGACAAGGTGACAGTGGCTCCACAGTGGCTCCTAAGGTGTGGAGCCATCTCCTTCCCAGGGTGGAGGTTGTAAGAGGATACTGGAATTGGGTATTCCTAGTCTAGAGCCTAGACAATTCGTGCATCTTGCTGATTAATCATTCAGCAAGTTTCACAGCAATTGTAGTTAATTGCAGGAGGGTTAATCATGTGGCTGACACAGCTCCTCAAACCAGCAGAGGACAATAAGATCTGGGTTGAAGATTAAGCCCAAGTGGATTTGACCCACCAACAATTGGTGATGAATTGGGGAAAGATAATTACTTTCCGCTCGCCTGAACTCAAGTCTGAAAATCAAACTTGGCAGCTTCACACTGGAGTTTTCTTTTGAAAAGTTATTGTTGTTGAGAAGTGGCAACTTTCAAGTCAGTTAAAAGAGTGTTCAGGGAGATTGAAATATTCCCCGCTGGTTTCTGTGCGTGACAATTTTTTAAATAAAAAATGTCTCTTTTATTCTCTTGCATAGAAACAGTCTCCGTTTAGCCTCTGGGAATGGCAGAGAGCCAACATGGTGTGCAGAGGCTGACAATCTTTTTGCTCCTTGTCCCCCAGACAGAAGGGGTATGTGTGCGTGCGCATGGACACATGTGCAATATGTGCACCTCAAAACTCCTGAATGCGCAGTAAAACTGTTCTACTTTGCCGAAGACTAAATTCACAACGCACAGATAATTTCAGGAGCTCGCAGAAAACCTGGCACAATCATGCCATTTCTGGTAACATGTCTCACAACAACTCAGTGGGGAATTTAAAATTATGTCCTGAATAACGGAATTATGCCCGTGAAGCAGTTGGCTTGGACGAAGAGAGTGTGTTTTGCTCCTTCTTTCTACTTTACTGCTGCCAGTCAGTACAGCAATAGTGAGCTGGATGCCCCAGTGGTCTGACTTGGGGAAGAGGCACCTCCTTATGTTCCCAATATTGTCTCAGCCATGTGCTGAGGCCATCCGGGGTCTTATACAGGCTGGCCCAGCCTCTTTGAGCAGTTGGCTTGTGTGATAGGAATTTTGAGGTCTTGATATATGGTAATGTTCATAAGTGTACCAACCAAGTATGTACGTAGATCAGCACAGGAAGACAGACCCGGAACCATTTTGATTCCCAAACTGACCAAATGTTTTCCCTGCAAGGAGGGAGTGGGGGTCAGGGAGCCTTCCCCTTGTCTCAGGAATTGAGTAATCAGCATTTTAATGGGTGACAGACTATCAGGAAAGACAATCAGAAAAGGCAATCAGATAACTTGGCAAACAGGAAAAACAACATTCAAATTTCTGTTTTAAACCGCCTTTTCTGTGATGTAGGTGTGATGTATCTGGGGGGTGGTCTTAGGTTACACCCCTTCTGTGATGTATGTATGATGTTTCTGGGGGTGGTCTTGATCTGCAGGGTGGCAATTTCAAAAGTCTTTATAAGGCCTTGCATACCATTGTTCTGGGTCCCTCCTCTCTCCTGCGGGTGAGGGGAGCACCCTGTTGCAACAGATCAATAAAGATCAAGCTTACTAGCTGCTTTGCTTCTCAATATTCTCTGGTTGGCCTCTGTTATTTTCTCCTACCAATATGGAACCTACATAAGGACTCTATATGGGCTCTTGGATACCCCATAAGGGAAAAGGGCAGATTCTGTTTGCAACACTTGCTGGCCTAAAGGGTCCTCAACCAATTCTGTTGGCACCGACATCCACACTGTGGAGTAGATGAGGATCCCACTACGGGTCCATCCTCAGAGATGGAAGAAGGCAGGAAAACTACATCTTTAGGTCAGGACGGCCCGGTTACTAAAGGGGCAAACAGCAAGAGAGCACTATTGCCAACCAAGTTCTGCTCACGACATCCTGGAGCCAACTGATCTGCCGGTGGTCAAACAGGATGCTGGACTCAATGGGTCCCCCAATACAGGGCATTTCTCTATTGCACCCACCCCCATTAAAATGGGGCATTTCCCGACGGGTCTATGGCGTGTGGAAGAGTTGTAGCTTGGTGCACAGACTTTCACATACAGGTTCAGTCCATGAACCTTCAGCTTGGGCTGGGAAAGGCTTCCGTTTGAAACCTCAAAGAGCCGGTATTATAGGCCAAGACATTAATAGACAAGATGTCAAACTGTTCTTACATGCAACAACAGCGGCAAGAGTATTGTCAGCCCAGAAATGGAAGCAAGAAGAAATTCCGACGAAAGAAGAATGGCAGACGAAATTTATGGACTATGCAGAACTGGACAAAATGACAGGAAGGATTCGAAACCTGCGGGACCAGAGATTTACAGAAGACTGGGAGAAGTATATGAATTATTTGAAGAGCAACTGTAATCAACAAATTACGCTAGTAGGACTACAAGAAGTTTTGTAAGGATAAATATATGAAGTGTTACAAAGTAGAAAAAGATATTGGTTATGAGTTTGAAATGTAATAGGGAAAATAAGAAATGCATACTGAGAGATTAGATTGGAAAATTTTCAGACAGGACTGATGGAAGTCAAAAAAAATGAATTACTGTTGAAAATGACATGTTAAAAAACTATTAAAAAGTGTCTGTGTACGTGTGTGTGTGTGTGTGTGTACACCTCAAAGAGCCGCTGCAAGTTGGCATAGACAAGGGATAGAGAACAAAATGCCCTCCATGTTCCCACCATGTTCCCTTCATGTTGGCTGGAGCCGAGTTCAACAATATCTACCTTTCTATACTGTGTTGGGGAATGGGGTTATTGGCTTGTTCTTGTTTTATTCTGATTATGTATTTTATGTTTTCATAATGTGATTTTATCTTGTGAACAACCCTGAGACCTGTGGGTATAGGTAAAGGTAAAGGTACCCCTGCCCGTACAGGCCAGTCTTGCCAGACTCTAGGGTTGTGCGCTCATCTCACTCTAGAGGCCGGGAGCCAGCGCTGTCCGCAGACACTTCCGGGTCACGTGGCCAGCGTGACAAGCTGCATCTGGCGAGCCAGTGCAGCACACGGAACGCCATTTACCTTCCCGCTAGTAAGCGGTCCCTATTTATCTACTTGCACCCAGGGGTGCTTTCAAACTGCTAGGTTGGCAAGCGCTGGGACCGAGCAACGGGAGCGCACCCCACCGCAGGGTGGGTATAGGGCAGTATACAGATTTTAATCATCACCATAGATTCATAGAATTGCAAAGTTGGAAGGGACCCTGAGGATCATCTAGTCCAAGCCCCCGGAATTCAGGAATATGCAGCTGTCCCATATGGGGATTGAACCTGCAACCTTGGTGTTATCAGCACCATGCTTTAAACAACTGAGCTCTCCAGGGATAATCTGGAAGGCAACATGTCAGCTATCCCCGACTGTATGTAGTGGGGATGCTCTTGAGATTTTCTGCCTCAGGTGTCAATATAGCTTTGCCCATCCCTGTGGAGCAAGTGGTGCTGTGGTCTAAACCACTTGGGCTTGCCAGTTGGAAGCTTGGCAGTTCGAATCCGTGTGACGGTGGTGAGATCCATTTCTGTGTCCCAGCTTCTGCCAACCTAGCAGTTTGAAAGCACGCCAGTGCAAGTAGATAAATAGGTACCGCTCCGGCAGGAAGGTAAATGGTGTTTCCGTGTGCTCTGGTTTCCGTCACAGTGTCCCGTTGTGCCAGAAGCAGTTTAGTCCTGCTGGCCAAGTGGCCCAGAAAGCTGTCTGTGAACAAACGCCGGCTCCCTCAGCCTGAAAGCGAGATGAGTGCCACACTCCACTGTTGGCTTTGACTGGATTTAACTGTCCAGGGGTCTTTTACCTTGTTGCCTGTCCCTGTATTTTTCAAGCCACTGATCATTTATCTCTAGGACCGGAAGGTAACAATACTACATCCAATTGCAGCATTAGTTTTCAAATTCCTTCCAGGAGCATGATTAGCTTCTCAAGGTTTATTACAGGGTTTTGAGGTTTGTGCGGCGGAATTCAGGCACAAAAGAGTTTACAATCTAATCTAGATGTTATTAGCTCACTCTGGCCGAAGGAGTGCTTAGGAAATCCAGTCCACTTTCCCACAAAAACGAGCTCTCCATCAGCCTGGTGGCGCTGATGGTAGCCGACGCAAACTTTAATGGCACAGTGCCTGGGGGAGAGCAATCCTGATCTCATTGCAGAGGTGTTACCACTAATAACCGGAGTCCTCCCCCCAGCAAGAGTGTAATGATGCTTTGCAATTACACAGTGGGTTTATTTTCCAAAATGGCAAAGCAAAATTAATTAGCTCTTTCAGCGAGTTGCTATAGCCAAAGGCCATTGTAAAACTGACATATACAAATTAAAACTCTCCCTCTCTCTCTCTCTTTCTCCAGAAATGATACGGCAAAAAATGCAGCAGTCTAGAAATTGTAGTCAAAAGAACCGGCCCAGTTCTTCGTCCTAGAAATTCATTTATCTGTGGTGGTTGTTTTTGTGATCAATGCAGGATTAATCAAAAGATGTTGAGAACCAAAGTGTTCATGCATTTTTTGTTTGTTGGTTTGTTTGGTGGCCAGCAAACGTTATGACACAAAAATAAGGAATGAAATAGATTTGATGTGGGAGATAAAGGACCAGGGTGAAGGGATGGGGAGAGGATGAAACAGAGGGAAAGGTTGTTGATGGAAAGGCCATAAAAAGGGGCCAGGATGGTCCTATTACAGCTCTAACTATATCACATCTAACTTCTCTCTCCATTAGTCACAAGAAGCTGCCTTAGTCAGATCTTTGTGTCACCTAGCACAGTATTGTCCAAACCGACAAGCAGATTGAAGTTTCTCCCAGACCTTCCTGTGAGCCTGAACTATGTGGCTGTTCCCTGAATAAAGCTATAGATACCCCTTGCCTGAGAATCTGCACAAGCCACTTGTCACAGATTAACTCATAGCATTTATTGTTATTTATTTACACCCTGCCCATCTGACTGGGTTCTCCAGCCACTCTGTGTGGCTTCCAAAAAACTATAAGACATCAAACAATAAAAAAATTTCCCTATACAGGACTGCCTTCCGATGTCTTCTAAAAGTCAGATATTTATTGTTTATTCCTTGACATCTGATGGGAGGGCGTTCCACAGGGCGGGCGCCACCACCGAGAAGGCCCTCTGCCTGGTTCCCTGTAGCCTCACTTCTCGCAGTGAGGGAACCACCAGAAGGCCCTCAGAGCTGGACCTCGGTGTCCAGGCTGAATGATGGGGACAGAGATGCTCCTTCAGGTATACAGAGCCAAAGCCGTTTAGGGCTTTGAAGGTCAGCACCAATAATGTGAAGTGCGCTCTACAATGTATAATGCTGTGTATTTCCATTTTAGAACTGGATCAAGGCCGAGTGATACTGATTAGCCCAAATTTAACCAAAGGCTTCACGGGCTGGTTCAGACTAGTTCTCCCAAGTCCTACACTCTTCACAACAACAGCCCTCGTGCTTTTGTGGATGGCGAAACTGATTTTTCGGAAGATATGGTGACCAGACATATATTCACAGAAAAGCTGTGGATGAGAGGGTGGTGCTCAGGTATACGTAAAATCCCTTACACTTGGTAAGCTCTCACTTTCCTGGCTAAAGAATCTGAAGCAGCTGGAGTTCTGTTTGTTTCCTTTTCCTTTTCCAAAAAGATATCCCTAGCAATGTGCCCCGGTGGATATTTTAATTCTACCTACCACACGTGCCTAGCATGTGTCACACGAGCAATTCCACTGTTAATATTATGTTGCTGTGGCAATTCCCATTAAAACAGGAGACGGGTTGTTAGGGAATTTTAAGGAATATTCTTACCTTCAAAAACGGTTTATTTGTTCATGAAACAAAATTACCGGTAATATTTTTTCCTCTGCTGACTAAGAAGACCGACTTTGCTCCAAATTTCAGTGACTATGAGGAATAAGTTTTCTCTTCAATATCCTGGATTTTAAATACCAATTCCACCCCCCGCCAATATGGAGAACTTCATCATAGTCAATGTGAAACCAGTAGTGCAACCTATTTATGTCAACTCAGAAGTTCATTAGACCGGTTCCCAGGTACACGTGGGAATAGGATTGCGGCATAAATTGTTTTCTTTGCCCATTTACCAAATTCTATAATTTAAAACTTCATTACAATGAAAACAGAAATGAGTACATTAAAAAAGCAAAAACATAGTGTTCCGATTTCATTTTTGGCTTTTAAAAATCCCACTTATTTAGAAGCTGCAGGAACTGTTTTTTGTTTTTTTAAGGAAGCTAATATTCCCTTCTCTGAAGATGTCTAAAATTGGCCACACAGCGTGTTTCAGAAAGTGAAGACCACATCTCACAAAGAAAGATTGAATGTGTTGAGATTGTTTTGTTGGGAGGCGATGTAACAGCTATCTTCAAAAACCTAAAAAGCTGTGAGTCACATAGATGATGGAGCAAATGTGTTTTTTCGTTCCAGAAGATAAGCCCTGAATAAATGGGCTCAAACGACAAAATTTTGAATAAATATTACAAGTACTTCCTGGTGATGTAAAAGCAGAACAAGACTGCTTTGGAAGGTGCCAAGCTCTTCCTCACGAGAGGTTTCTACGGATTTGTTTATTTAACAAAGTTTATATACCGCTTGGTTGTAATAAAACCTCTGTGTGGTACGCAAGAAATATTAAAATCATAAATAAAAACATTTAAAGATAATTAAAATTAACAAAAAAGAAAACAGTATATGTAAACATGGATAGGCTTGCCCAAACCAAAATGTTTTCAGACAGTACAACAAAGTGTCAGCCGGCAGTGAGTTCCAAAGCATACTAAAAGATGGATTTCTTACAAGTACGGCATGAGAAGGTAACAGTGCCCAGATTGAAGTGGTTGAGTGAGAACATATGGGGCGAGGTGTGATCCTGCAAGCAAACTGCTCTCAGGCTGTTGAGGGCCTAATAATAATAATAATAATAATAATAATAATAATAATAATAATTTATTATATATACCCCGCCCATCTGGCTGAGTTTCCCCAGCCACTCTGGGCGGCTCCCAATCAGTGTTAAAAACAGTACAGCGTTACATATTAAAAACCTCCCTGAACAGGGCTGCCTTAAGATGTCTTCTGAATGTCAGGTAATTATTTATCTCTTTGACATCTGATGGGAGGGCGTTCCACAGGACGGGCACCACCACCGAGAAGGCCCTCTGCCTGGTTCCCTGTAGCCTCACTTCTCGCAATGAGGGAACCGCCAGAAGGCCCTCGGCGCTGGACCTCAGTGTCCGGGCAGAACGATGGGGGTGGAGACGCTCCTTCACCAATAGTATGCACCAATAGTAGCACCTTGACCTTTGGGCTGGCAACAAGGCTGTTTACAAGGCTGAAAACCGCCCTGTGGTCCTCGGTTGAAGGGCGGTATATCAGTTAAATAAGTAAGTAAGTAAGTCAGCAACCACAGCATATATCTGTGCCAGGCTGCTGAATGATGACAGGGTTGACCAGGAAGTGCAGACCAGAGGGCCACCCTACCTACCAGGGTTGCCGTGGAGTAGGTCTCCTGCATTACGGTTTATAGGAATATGCTAGATCATAGAATCATAGAGTTGGAAGAGACCACAAGGGCCATCGAGTCCAACCCCCTGCCAAGCAGGAAACACCATCAGAGCACTCCTGACATATGGTTGTCAAGCCTCTGCTTAAAGACCTCCAAAGGAGGAGACTCCACCACACTCCTTGGCAGCAAATTCCACTGTCGAACAGCTCTTACTGTCAGGAAGTTCTTCCTAATGTTTAGGTGGAATCTTCTTTCTTGTAGTTTGGATCCATTGCTCCGTGTCCGCTTCTCTGGAGCAGCAGAAAACAACCTTTCTCCCTCCTCTATGTGACATCCTTTCATATATTTGAACATGGCTATCATATCAACCCTTAACCTCCTCTTCTCCAGGCTAAATATGCCCAGCTCCCTTAGCCGTTCCTCATAAGGCATCGTTTCCAGGCCTTTGACCATTTTGGTTGCCCTCCTCTGGACATGTTCCAGTTTGTCAGTGTCCTTCTTGAATTGTGGTGCATCAGGGGTAGGCAACCCAGGAGCCGGATGCGGCCCAATCGCCTTCTCAATCTGGCCTGCGGACGGTCCAGGAATCAGCATGTTTTTACATGAGCACAATGTGTCCTTTTATTTAAAATGCACCTCTGGGTTATTTGTGGGGCATAGGAATTCGTTCATATTTTTTTTCCAAAATATAGTCTGGCACCCCACAAGGTCTGAGGGACTGTGGACCAGCCCACAGCTGAAAAAGGTTGCTGACCCCTGTGCTAGATGTATTCACAGGGCCTTGCTAACACAAGAATGGACCTTCACGGTGGTGGCTCCCCATTTGCAGAATGCTCTCCCCTATGAAGCATGCCTAGTCCCATCACTATCTGTTTTCAGACACCAGGCAAAGATATCTATATCCACCTGGGCTTCTGGACCATAATTTCCTGCTTTTTTAAATAGTGGGTCGGCTTTTTGGTACATATTAGCATGTTAGGCTTTTAAAAACTCTCTTGCTTTTACTCACTTTTAATGCTGCTTTGAGTTCATCTTGCAAAAAAAAAAGGGGGGGAACTACCAAATATTAATAATAATTATGAATAATATAGTTAAGCTAAAGCAAATGACCCTAAACATCACAAATGCATTTCAAGGGGCCGAGAACAAATGCAATGTTGGGGGCTGAGTATGGGGATTCAAGTAACCTGAGTGCTCAAAGCACCCTGTCTCTTCATAATCACATCCCTTCCGCTAGGCACCGACGTACCAAAGAAGTTCAAAATGAAACAGTCGTGAAAGAGACAGCCAGAGGGTTGGATCCAGACCATCAGCACAATCTTAGGTGCGCTGACTTAAAAATTAAATTCCACTAAGGGGTGTCTGCCAAGGGAACCAGGGAGATTATCATATCCTGAGCTGGTTGCACTTACCTAGCTCCCATTGAAATCAAGGCCCACCCGACTTATCCCCTAGTCTTCAATGAGATTCAACGGCCGCTCAGCCTGGATCTCAGAACCAGATACGCAAATTACCGTATAAACACCACTTCATTTGCAAGCTCCCTTTCGGTTTTTTAGCTTCTTCAGAATCTGAGGGTGGGAGTGGAGATTTGCTTCGGAATGCTAGGCAAATTGGCATTATCTCTAGCTAAGTGCCATTCAAGAGTAGATCCGCTGAAATTAGTGGACCTAAGTTAGTCATGTCCATTGATTTCAATGGGTTTGTGCCAAGTAGAGTTTAGTTGGCTACAGCGCCCCCCGTTTCTGAACTTATTGATAAATTAAATGGCTCGAAAAGGAATGTCTTTAGAAATGGTTTCTGAAACAGCAGAACCCAGCAATCTTACAATTCCACGTATGGACAGGAGTCAGCAAGGTGGTGCTAAGCAACCACTCAAAATCTGTCGCTGCATAAGAAATGTGGCTTTCTCCCCTGAATAGCTATTTTACAGACATTTCATAGAATCATAGAATCATAGAGTTGGAAGAGACCACAAGGGCCATCGAGTCCAACCCCCTGCCAAGCAGGAAAATTTGCTGTGTTGCTTTTTTGCAGGGGGTGAGGGAGGTCTAAAGGTAAATATTTTCTTGCTGCTCTTGTTTAACAGCTCGGCTCTCAGCAGAAGGTTGTCTGAGGCCGGACGGCAGCTGGACCGACAAAAATCTTACAGGCCCCAGAGACGCCAGCGGTGTTCTGGCATTCAGGCAACGGAGTGGTATAACGGACAGCATCAACTGCTCGAGTCGGACTGGCATTTAGAAACTTGCAAAAGGAACACCCGATAAGACGGCAATAAAATAAAACGCACTGAACAAAAGCAGCCTTTCTGCACCTCAACGATTCAACACCAATGCTAAGCAGGATCTGGAAGGTTTACAGCGCAAATCAAGCTATCTGTTTTCCAAAAACAAACCCATAAGCATTTGGGCAGGGAAATAAATTTTGATAGTATAGTCATTGCTACTTCCCAGAAAGCAAGTACAGAGGCAGAATGGAAATGAAGAAATCAGCTTTTAAAAATGATTTCAGGGGTTGGGGTGGGGGATAGATAAGTTGTTCTTACAAGCAAGGAAACAAACAACCACTTCCTTCAAAACCACTTCCTTGGGCATACAAGTGGCAACAGGAATTGATTGCCTGCTTTTTCATTTTAGAAAAAGGGGAGAGGGAGAAAGATTATAACAGAAGCTCTTTAAGGTGAAACACAATCCAGGAGTTAACATAACTTGGCAGCTGACTCTATTTAAAGTATCAGCCAACCCCCACTTCTGCTGTTCTGTCATTTCTTGAACAAAATCCTTTCTGTAAACATACTATATGTTCCACTTTATGTTCATACTATATGTTCCACCCAGCCGTTATGCTTTCAGTTTAAACAACAACATCATCAACAACACAAAGCTATCTTGTTTCACCCCTTTGAAGTGCCATTGTTCCACACTGCATGCATTAAAAATAAAACGTTCTTTTCCCCGCACAGATTAGCTTCACGAAAGCTTGTGCAAGCGAGAAGCAAAGTGGAATTAAGAGAGACAAGGAAGGCGCCCCCCCTCAAATTTCTCCTCCTGACCTGGCACCAAAAAAACATGGCATTAAAACAAAGATAGAGGTCTGCAGAAAAACAAGAAAGATATAAACGGGTACCTTTCCGAGAAGGATGGGAGCAGTTTGCAGTGATCTTTCTCTGTGTTGGAGGGATGTGGATCTTACAGATATCTTGGAGGCTGCAGTATTCTCTTTGGTCACAATTGATCACATTACGACAAGGGCTTAGGGATTCCGAGAGCAAAGAGCTTCTTCTAAAAGGGGCAGCGTCCTCCCTTCTCGTCCTTCTTCCCTGCTGCTCCCAAACCTCACTCAGCTTGCAGGAGCTGTTTCTTAAAGCTGACCTCAGAACGCACCTCGGGATGCGCGCATTTTCTTGTGATACGCCCCCTGTTACTTGGTTACTGACACATAGCTGGCATGACCAAGAGCCCAGGTAAGGAGCCAATTCACCCCTGAGCTGAACTCCTCTGAAAGAAAGTGCTCTTGCCCAGGGAATAGCATCTGGCTTGCCAGCTGGAGAGATTTTCAGGCAAGTGCTTTGCAGGCAAAAGGTCCCACTAAAGGAGCTGGGAGCTGGAGAAAGCCTCTGCCTGAAACCTTGGCAACTTGGCACCCATTCACACTTTGGGGCATGTGCTTCGATTTCTCAGCATTGCTGTGTTTTTATTTTCCACCTATGTGTTTCGTTCTGCCAGCAACAGGAAAAGATGCTTGGAAAGGGGGAAGAGGGACTGCTGTGTTACTGAGGTCACAAAAGAATTAGGTGCAAGGAGGACATAAAGGCACACGCTTGATCCTTTGCTACATTAAGCCTGTAGATTTCGCCCATTTACTTTCACATCTTTTGTTTCCCTGTACTTTGGCTAAAACCATCCCCATTCTGCATCGATTCTTAAAGTCAAATTCTGCACTAAGAGCAGCTTGATTCTGCAACTTGAATAAATTATGCAAGCAAAACTCATTTATACAATTTCTTCTGCATGGCATGGGGCCGTGCTGTTTTTACTGAAATTATTGGTATGGTTTTAATAGATTTTATAGAAGTATATAGTTTTAATCTTATCCATGCTTGACTGTTTTTAGTGACTGTTTTTAGGGGTTCTTATTTTTGTCTGTAAGCTGCCTAGAGTCCCAAGAGGGGGGGAAACGGGGTATAAATAAATATATTATAATAATAATTAATGCAGACCGGCCTTTCCCAGGTGCCCTCCTGATCTTTTGGACTACAACTCCCATCAGCTCTTCAGGGGCTTAACAAACTGAAGGACATCGTCCTTTTTCTGCGCTCCTCCTGATGGAAACATGCAGATGGGGAAAGATATGCCCCTGCTTTCAGTCATTTACATACTGTCTCCTCTTGTGTATTATTTACTACAGAGTTTGGTGACTAAGCTCTTTAGTAACAAAACGTCTGATTACTGGAACAACGTCCAAGAACTGAACAACTGGTATATCACAAGAGGACTCTTTGTTACTGCCTTTCCAATTGTTCAAGATAAAATCTATTTTGGAAAGAGAATAAATGAACACTGAACCACTGATAAATTACAAGTGAACTATTTATTTACTGTGTTTGCAATTGTTTAAGATAAAGAAAACTACAGTGGTACCTTGGGTTAAGAACTTAATTCGTTCTGGATGTCCATTCTTAACCTGAAACTGTTCTTAACCTGAGGTACCACTTTAGCTAATGGGGCCTCCCGCCGCTGCCATGCCGCCAGAGCACAATTTCTGTTCTCATCCTGAAGCAAAGTACTTAACCCAAGGTAATATTTCTGGGTTAGCAGAGTCTGTAACCTGAAGCGTCTGTAACCCGAGGTACCACTGTATTTGGGAAAGAAACTACTTTTGCCATACTTATGGACATTTATTGTTTGTTTACAGATAGTTGTCTTGGTGATATTATCTTGCGTCAATTGCAGTAGTCATTGTACAGTGGAACCTCGGTTTTCAAACGTAATCCGTCCTGGAAGACCGTTTGACTTCCAAAACGTTCAAAAACCGAGAAGCAGTGGGCAGTCGGCAAAAAAGAAAAACACTCAGCGGAGGCTGTTCGGCTTCCGAGATGCTCAAAAACCGAGGTTCCACTGTACCACCACCCTGTTCATTGTTTTATTGTCAGAGCACCACATGCCAGGACAGGGTTTCAAAGAATGATGTGCTCTTCCAAGTCCACATTCCCAGCATGTTTGCACTCCTGTCCCAGCAACGACTACCCTGGCTTTGTCACAGATGCAAAATGGCAGGATCCCGAAGGACAGGGAACTGGCTTCAGGCACCAGGCCCCCTGGCAGACCAACTCTGTGTTACAAAGATGCACCGTATTTTTCGCCCTATAGGGCGCACCGGCCCATAGGGCGCACTTATTTTGAGGGGGGGGGGAATAAAGGGGGGGAATTATTTCCCCCCCCAACCCCAAAGAGCAAAGAAGCCATGACAGTGAGCGGGATGGATCCCGCTCGCTGTCCTGGCTTCATTTTTAGCCTCAGGGCTGGGGGTCCGGGAGCGAAGGCGAGGTTGCGCAACCTCGCCATCGCTCTCGGAGCTTGCGGGGCTGGGGGCGGGGGAAGATGGAGCTTCCCCAGCCCCCAGAATGGGGAAGCTCCAGGAGCTTGCTGGGCTGGGGGGATAGCTTCCTGAAGCCTGGAGAGCGAGAGGGGTCGGTGTGCTCTCCAGGCTTCAGCGAAAGCCTGCATTCGCCCCATAGGACGCACACACATTTCCCCTTCATTTTTGGAGGGGGAAAAGTGCATCCTATAGGGTAGGACAATTGAGATAGCAAGACCCTGGCAACCGGTGTCATTCCATGATTCTGCTTAGGATCTCCCATAACTGCACACATTAATTGCTTCTACATGTTAATGTCACATCTAATTTTTCCACCCCAACTTCCTGAAGTGGAAATAACAGCTATGATCATGCATGATCAAGCTTAGCATTTTAACCTGAGAGGTTTAACGTGTATTATTTAACATGATTTGTTGAGGCTTCTGCTAAACAAGAGCTAGCGCAATAGACTTTTTCTGCAGGGTAGCAAAAGTATCCATACTCAGCCAAGCACAGCCCATACTTTCCAAGCATAATCGTAAGGGCTAGCAGCTTGCCTTGTTGTCGTTTTTAAAAAAATAAAAACTGAGGAGCTCAAGAAGCCAGGCAAACGCTGCCCTTGCAATTTCCCAAGCATCTTAAACAGGCTGGAAACTTGCCTAATTTTTGTTCTTTGAAGGAGAGGTTTCCCAAAAGCTGGATCCCATGCTCAGGATCACATTCTGCGCTTGCAGCACATGTGCAAAGACCTCCTCTCCCCCCCCCCACCTCCTGGTATTTCCACACGCAGCTGTCCAGCTTCTCGTTCTCAGACCGCAACCTGACTTACCAGGTAGCAAACTCCACTGAGTTCAAGACAACTCACGTCTGTGTAAACATGGTGCAGACGGTGCTGCGAGTCTGTTGAGACCAACTCCAGAAATTCCTGTGGTGCAATTAATGCTGCCTGGAATGCTATTGCTTTCCCATTGTGTGCTGTTCCAAAGGTCAGGGCTGATGTGGCAAGCATAGATGCAGCTGGAGCGCAGCACAGAGCCTGCAAAAATGCAAGCCGCCGTCAAAAAACTTTGGTAGGGCTAGCTGTGAGAGGGCATTGTTGAAATTATTGTTATTATTTATTATCACGGCAACTTTTAATCAATTAACCTATTGCATTTAAAAAAACAACAACAACGCACATTTGTATTGACTAAACCAGGGGTCAGCAACCTTTTTCAGCCTGGGCCCATCACTGCCCCTCCTGGGGATCATTTGTGCAGGTTCACATCTGCTCAGCATGTAATTATTGCGACATCTCTAGGGAAGCCAAAATGCTGATGTGCTAAATCTGCCAACAGCAAACATGTCTTAGTAAACAGGAGCCATCCCCATCAGCATCAGATCTGTAGGATCAAGGGCTTAGGACAAGTTCCCGGATTACCGTATTTTTCGCTCCATAAGACACACCTGACCATAAGGCGCACCTAGTTTTTAGAGGAGGAAAACAAGAAAAAAAATATTCTGAACGAAACAGTGGATGTATGATTTTTGTGGTTCATGCTGTGGCCACAGTCATGATATGTGATTTGACGGTGAGTTTGGGGTAGCCCAATGCAAAAATCCTGAGGATCCATGTGGATCCGTGCTTTGTAACCATGTTTTTGCGCCATTGCTGGAACAGTTTTTTGCTCCTCCTTTTCTTCTAATTTCTCTCCTCATTGCTTGTTTTAGTGTTCCTGTCTCCTCTCGCAAGTTCACTGTCTTTACCCCCCCCCTCCCAGGCAGCCTCCTTTATCACTAGAGTCCCTTATCTCTCTCCCGATCGCTTGCTGATCAGCTGTTCAGCGGCTTTGTTTCAACACCCCCTTCCCTCTTTCTTTTTTTAAAAAAGTACGATCTGCTTTTTGCCCCTGGGCAATTCGGCTCCAGGGACCAAGCATTCGTTCCATAAGATGCACAGACATTTCCCCTTACTTTTTAGGAGGAAAAAAGTGCGTCTTATGGAGCGAAAAATACGGTAATAGGATGCATCCAAACACCCAGAATTAAATTAGTGCTGGAACTGATCCTGTAACAACATCTGCATCAACAATTTCACTTCTGCCCCACTTGCAACAATGGCAGAAGTGGCTGATGGCCACGAAACAACACCCCAAGGACCAGTGGTCGAAAGTGCCGTTATGACAACAATGTGAGTGGTGGAGGCCTCTGTGAGACAGCCATCAGCCCCTTATTCATGACTCTCCTGATTTGAGGACACAGCCCTGCCGCCATCCTCTGTTTTGATCCTGTTTCCTTTTGAGCTGTTTTAAAATATATATATTTTTAACTTTGCTGTGTTAAATGTGCATTCTGTACTTGACCTCCTTTGTAGTGTTTCATTTTGAAACATTTAAGATAATAGTTTCCTGTTAATTAAAGGTAAAGGGACCCCTGACCATTAGGTCCAGTCATGAACAACTCTGGGGTTGCGGCACTCATCTCGCTTTACTGGCCGAGGGAGCCGGCGTACAGCTTCCAGGTCATGTGGCCAGCATGACTAAGCCGCTTCTGGCGAACCAGAGCAGCGCACGGAAACACCGTTTACCTTCCTGCCAGAGTGGTACCTATTTATCTACTTGTACTTTTGACGTGCTTTCGAACTGCTAGGCTGGCAGGAGCTGGGACCGAATAACAGCAGCTCACCCCGTTGCGGGGATTCGAACCGCCAACCTTCTGATCGGCAAGCCCTAGGCTCTGTGGTTTAACCACCCGCATCCCTTTTCCTGTTAATTACATTGCTTTAAATGGATACTTTATATCTGACTTTCTTCAGCAATGTTCTGTTCTGGATTATAGTGGTACCTCGGTTTAAGTACTTAATTCGTTCCGGAGGTCCGTACTTAACCTGAAACTGTTCTTAACCTGAAGCACCACTTTAGCTAATGGGGCCTCCCGCTGCTGCCGCACCGCCAGTGCCTGATTTCTGTTCTCATCCTGATGCAAAGTACTTAACCTGAGGTAACTATTTCTGGGTTAGCGGAGTCTGTAACCTGAAGCGTATATAACCTGAAGCGTATGTAACCCGAGGTACCACTGTATATTGTTTGCTGTTTTAATGCAGGATGTAACCCGCTTTGAGATTGTTTCCACCCTTAAAAATATGAAGTGGTACAGAGATTAAATGAACAGCAATACAACAATAATATTCTATGAACTGGTAAGTCTGCATAACTCTGCAAAGGAGTGGAACAACAATTCCATCAAAGGCGCAAAACAATCTACCCCTCTCTGTTTTTTAGACGTGTGCAGTGTACATTTCACAACACGGCATCCATGCTGACACATCGCTTCAACAAATGTTTCGATAGATAGCAATGTGATGAATCCATGACTAAGCAAAGCCGCTGGGCTTTCAACATGCAAAAGACCAATGCTGGAAGAGACTAAGGTTTTTGGATCAAGTTACACCAGCATTTCCCTTCCTTTATAATCAACCTTTTATATGTTTATATGGCCAGGTATTGACATTGAAAAGAGGAGCCAGAGGTGAAATTAAATCCCGTCTGTGCCCACAAAGCTTCTAATGTCTTTAACGTCACCTTGATGCACAGGAAATTGGGCCAACAAAGAACTGCTCTTGGACATGAATGGCTGGAAGGGATTTATTCCACTCTCTGTGGAGGTGAAGTTCTTTCATACGAAATTGCACTTGCCGTATCAGTACCAGGCGAGTAATTACCTCCCAGATAACTGTCTTCAAGGTGATTACTTGCATGGCAAATACAATTTCATATGAAAAGACTCGCACTGTTTTGAAATTAATTTTTATTAAAGATTTTCTGCGTTACAAAGCAAACAAATAAACAAGGAAAAGTACATACAGCGTCTCCACTTTCAATTAATCGAGTCTTTTTCACAGTTCGTTTACATTCGGTGTGGGACTTTATTGTTATTGATATTGGGGGGAAAGCGAGGGGAGAGAGCAGGGCAGGATTTAGGTCTGATGAGGCCCTAAGCTACTGAAGGTAATGGGGCCCTTTATATGTCCAGCTGTCCTTTGTCAACAACAAATTGTGCCTGTTTTTTTGTGTGTTGAATATATGCTATATGGTAATTTATGGACCTAATAGGTATCTAAAGCCATTTGCACATAACAAAATATGTATTTTATCAAGTAATTGTTGGAACTGAAATACAGTTACGGAGAAGTATGTTAATAGTGAAATACAATTAAGAAGAAGTATATTAATAGTGAGAGGGACGCGGGTGGCGCTGTGGGTAAAAGCCTCAGCGCCTAGGGCTTGCCGATCGAAAGGTCGGCGGTTCAAATCCCCGCGGCGGGGTGCGCTCCCGCTGCTCGGTCCCAGCGCCTGCCAACCTAGCAGTTCGAAAGCACCCCCAGGTGCAAGTAGATAAATAGGTACCGCTTACCAGCGGGAAGGTAAACGGCGTTCCGTGTGCTGCGCTGGCTCGCCAGATACAGCTTTGTCACGCTGGCCACGTGACCCGGAAGTGTCTCCGGACAGCGCTGGCCCCCGGCCTATAGATGTGAGATGGGCGCACAAACCCCAGAGTCTGTCAAGACTGGCCCGCTCGGGCAGGGGTACCTTTACCTTTACCTTTATATTAATAGTGAAATAATTATTAAGCTCTAACTTAAAATGATTTTTTATTCATAACAAACTGAATAATGCAGACACACTGGCATTTGGCAATAACAAAAGTTCCTTTAGAAACACAGTTTACAAAGACTCACCCTAGGCACCCTATATATAGAAATGAGCAAACCAGTGATATTTTAGGGAGCAGGCTAGTGGGCGGGACCCATTACTTCCCTCATAGTAGGCTACACAACACAAAACACTGTTGCTGTATGTAGGTTTTATTCTATTTGTTTTTTATCTTATATTTTGGAAATGTACATCCAGGTTTCCCCCCCCTTTAATTTTTTTTGGGGCCCCCAAGAGAGTGGGGCCCTAAAGCTATAGCTTGTTTAGCTTATACGAAAATCCGGCACCGGGAGAGAGAGCGATGGCAGAGGATGGGGTAGGGATAATGATATTTCTTACTATTGCATATAAGGACGCGGGTGGCACTGTGATCTAAACCACAGAGCCTAGGGCTTGCCAATCAGAAGGTCAGCGGTTCGAATCCCCGTGACGGGGTGAGCTCCCATTGCTCGGTCCCTGCTGCTGCCAACCTAGCAGTTTGAAAGCACGTCAAAAGTGCAAGTAGATAAATAGGTACCGCTCTGCCGGGAAGGTAAACGGCGTTTCCGTGCGCTGCTCTGGTTGCCAGAAGCGGCTTAGTCATGCTGGCCACATGACCCGGAAGCTGTACGCCAGCTCCCTCAGCCAATAAAACAATGTGAGCACTGCAACCCCAGAGTCGGCCACGACTGGACCTAATGGTCAGGGGTCCCTTTGCCTTTTTTTCTATTGCATAGTGTTTGTGCAGGGTTTTTGTGTCAAGTTGCAGCGATAGGGAATGCTGGGAGTAACCCAGGCAGCCTGCAAGGATTTGATTTGAGGTTCCATTTTGTTAGAGCATGTTTTCAAATGCACTATTCTATACAGGGCTGACTGCCCTCAGGTTGGGTTGTCTGTCAGTTCATATATCAGGATGGCGGAACCTGGGACCTTTGTCTAGAATTCAGGGCGGCCCAACACATGGCCTGAGGGCTGTATGTGGCCCTCAAAGGCTTTTTGGTGGCCCTCGGCAACCTTTGACGTCCCCGCAGCCCTCATGCTGCCTTCCTAAAGCTGGGTAAGGAGGCACTGTGTTTTGGGAAGGAGGCATAGGGGATCTGACAAAGTCATAGAGCTACAGTTCATCAACATCTTTGGACAGGCATAGGCAAACTTGGCCCTCCAGATGTTTTGGAACTACAACTCCCATTATCCCTAGCTAGCAGGACCAGTAGTCTGGGATGATGGGAATTGTAGTCTCAAAACATCTGGAGGCCCGAGTTTGCCTACGCCTGTCTTTGGTTGCACAGACATCGTTTCCTTCCTGTTCCTCTTGTGATGTGCTCTGACTAAACAGCAACAAGTCCGTCTTAGTAAGCAGAATCACACAAACAACGCAGTGTAAACAAAAACAACCACCTTCCAGCCATTCCCAACCTACTATCTGCGCAAAGGAATGCTCCACCTGTTGAATGCCTTCCTTGCCAAGCTATGCTTTACCTGTTGGACCTCTGCCAGGGTAGAGAAGAGGGGTCCCACCCAAGTGCCTGGAATGCTCCACCTAATGAATGCCTGCTATTGCCAAGCAGTGCTTTACCAGTTGGACCTCTGCCAGAGTAGGGAAGAGGGCTCCAAACGAAGTGCCTGGATTGCTCCACCTGTTTTGCCAAGCCCTAGTCTACCAACCTGTGCCAGGGTAGAGAAGGGGGTCCCACCCAAGTGCCTGGAATGCTCCACCTGTTGAATGCCTGTGTTATGTACTGAGTTGAATAGGATCCAAACTGAAGCAGTCTGATTGGTCCTAGAACAATAGGATTCAGAATGCAGCAGTCTGATTGGTCCTAGAACAATAGGATTCAGAATGCAGCAGTCTGATTGGTCCTAGAACAATAGGATTCAGAATGCAGCAGTCTGATTGGTCCTAGAACAATAGGATTCAGAATGCAGCAGTCTGATTGGTCCTAGAACAATGCAGCAGTATGATTGGTTGGCAGGAACCACCCAATCCTGCTCCAGATAGAAGTGAATCCACAACCTGATTGGCTTACAGTAGAATTCCGGAATTAGCCAATCATGTGCAGCCCATTGTGTAAATAATGTATATAAAGCAGATACTTTGAGGGGACCTTCATTCATTCCTCCTCACCACTATGAACTGAATAAAGAGCATGAAATCACCTTGCGACTCTGAGTATATTTCAGCCTGCCTTGCCAATTATAGCCAGGGTGTTTCAGAGCACGTCTCTTAGATGGGTGCACTGTGCTGCCCGTAGTGCTCCACCTGTTGAATGCCTGCCTTTGCCAAGCCGTACTCTACCAGTTGAACCTCTGCCAGGAAAGAGGAGAGGTGGCTGGCCCCTCCCTCTCCGGCCCCACCCCCATTGGGCTGGGCCCTTCCCACCGCGGACTCCTCCCCCGCGAGTCTCACCTACCCGGCACCTAAGGCGACCCTTCTCCGCGCCGCCCGCCTGGCTCCTCCTCCTCCTCCCTCGGCGACGGGGCGTCTGAGGCGGCGCGAGCAGGCACTCGCGCGGGCAGCCCCTGATCCGAGGCCGGGGTCCACGTGGGGAAGCTGGGCTGCCGTACAGCAGCATGGCGGCGCTGTGCCGAGCGAGCCGGCGCTTCCTACGCAAGCCCGGGCTCTGCCGTACAGCGCGGGCCCTGTCTTCAGGTACGGGGATTCCCCATGGTCGGCGGGGGTCGCAAGCGGGCGGAGACGGAGCAGGCGCCTCTGCAAAGCTGGGCTGGAGAGGAGAGGACCCTGGCAGGCAGGAATCCAACCGGGGAAGCCTTCCCAGCCTGGGGTTCCGCCTTTGCATTCTCCCCTATTGGGGGGAGGCTTTGCCTGTTGAATTCCTGCCTGCTACACCACCGCTTTAAGCCACGGCAGTAGGAGGCAGGGAAGAAAAAGAGCAGCCAGCAATGGTCATTATTACGCTGAGAAAATCTGTGCAGCTTTAGTCTATTTGATTGTGGTCTTAACTTTCTGTATGTTTTTAACTGGTCCTAATTTTTTAAGGGATACTTTTATTGCTTTATCTTTTTTGGGCTGCTTTGTGTTTTTTCCTACACTTAAGCAGGGTGTGTGTTTATATAGATATATATCTCATAGCTGTCAACGTTTCCCCTTTTTTAAGGGAAATCCCCTTATTCCGAATAGGATTCCTCGCAAGAAAAGGGAAAGGTTGACAGCTATGTGAGATATATATATACATATATACCAGTTTGATTTCTGCTAGGTTAGAGAAGAGGGGTCCCACCCAAATGCCTGGAATGCTCCACCCGTTGAATGCCTGCCTTGCCATGCCATGTTCTGTCAGTTAGACTTCTGCCAGGATAGAGAAGAGGGGTCCAAACCAAGTGCCTGGAATGCTCCACCTGTTGAATGTCTGCCTTGCCAATTATAGGCAGGGTGTTTAAGAGCACATATCTTAGGTGGGTGACCTGTACTTCCTGCCTTGGTGCCTAAGTTATCAAGAAATTAGAAATAACACACAAAAATGGTGAGTGGGTACCAAGATGGTTATTTACATTTTTGGATCTGCCAGTCCTCAGATTAATTTAGCAGTGCAAAGGGAAGAGTTTTATTTGTTTGCCAAAGTATTTCTGTACCACCAGAAATGCGAAATATCAAGGCGGTGTTGAACCCTAAAACACAATTTAAAAGATAAAAATGCACAGGGGTGTACTGGCTATTCAAAAATAAAAGTTAAACTCCTACAAAGGCATAAAAAGGTTTTTAAGAGACACTTGAAAGTCAAAAGCGAGAGTGCCTGTCGCATCTCTGCCGGACGAATGTTCCACAACCTAAAATGCCCAAATTCTATTTGAGGCCATTTAGGCCTCTATAACATAAAAGATGGCTATCCGTGCTGAATGATATCAGTGACTGAGCTGGGATAAAAGGTCTGAGGTCTCCTTAAAGTATGCTAGGCCCAAATCCTTCAGGTTTTGTCAAGCGGGAGGATTATGTCAACAAAGCACCCATTTGTAAATACAAATAATTGATTTCTCTCAACAGCTGATGGCCTGCCATCTACATAGACCTGCAAATCATAGGGTTCCAAGCTATGAAATAAAATGCAAGAATCCAGTGACATCTTAAAAGACCAACCAGTGTTTTGTGCTCTGTCCAGAATAGGACATGTAGCAATTGGTTTGTGTGCTTGCTTCCATAGCACGCCACGCCAAACCATGGTTTAGTGTGAACATGTGGGCTCCCGGTTTGTTCTGGGTTTTACAGGTTGTGATTAGTCTGGAGAAAAGTAAACCGCAAGCCTGGATTTCAGTAACACAAAGGCCAGGTAATCTCTTTCCTGTCTTCACACTAAACCATGGTTTGACTTGCGTGTGCAAAACAGGCCTATATGCAAGTCTCCACAAGGGCTTTTCTCTTGCTGTAGTAGCTTAAAAAGTGTCAGCTATGAAATAATTGTGTTGCCTGGATGGTACCTTCTTGCACGATTACATTCTTTCTCTGAAAGGTGTCTCTGTGAGGGGCCTTGTCACAAAGTCCACCAGTGTTATCACATCTTCACTCACCTGCCCCTGTACTTTTCTTTGGTTACCTAAAGTCTACCAACTGCAATTAGGCTCTTTGCTTGATTCCCTGGCTGTGATTCACACTCGCTCCAGCTGGCTAGGCAAAGAGGTTGTTCCAAACATTACTGTTTACTTTATCCGGGTGGCAAGGCCTAGTTCTTACTCTAGGGATCAACCTGTTTCTGTCTTGTAGCTCTTCAAACTGCAGGTGTTCACTTCCATGACCAGATGCACTATTGCAAATACAGTGGTACCTCTAGATACGAACGGGATCCGTTCCGGAGCCACGTTCGCATCTAGAGGTAAACGTATCTAGTGATGGCATGTCTTGTCACGCGCGTGTCGCTTTTCGCTGCTTCGGCGCATGTGCGTGACGTCATTTTGAGCATCTAGCGGCGAAACCCGGAAGTAACTAGCTCCGTTACTTCCGGTTTGCCGTGGAGCGCAACTCGAATGCGCTCAACTTGAAGCAAATTTAACCCGAGGCATGACTGTAAATTTTCCTGTGTAGATGTCAGGGAGAACTATTGTAGACATGCCTTTTACCTGATACAAAATCATAGAATTGTAGAGTCAGAAGCGACCCCAAGGGTCATCTAGTCCAACCCTCTGCAATGAAGGAATCTCAGCTTGTTTAAAACACGACAGATGTCCATCCAACCTCTGCTTAAAAACATCCAAGGAAGGAGAGTCCGCCATTTCTTGTGGGAGTCTGTTCCACTGTCTAATGGCGCTTACTATGCTATGCTTGTGGGGAGATTTGTTGTTTTGGTTGGCACATTCATATACAGTCATACCTTACAGACGCTTAAGGTTGTGTTTTTTCGGGTTACGGACCCGCCGAAACCCGGAAGTACCGGAATGGATTACTTCTGGGTTTCAGCGGTCGCACATGTGCAGAAGCGCTAAACTGCACTTTGTGCATGCGCCGACGTGCTGAATCGCAACCTGCACGTGCGCAGACGTGGCGCTGCGGGTTGCGCGCGCTGTGGGTTGCAAACGTGCCTCCCACACGGATCACATTCTCAACCTGAGCGTCCACTGTGCAGCCCAATTAACCACTGTATGTGAGCAATTCACAACTTTAATCTTTAATCGATCAAGTACAAAAGTAATGAAACTGAACAACAATCTAGTTTAAAAAACCTGTTACATTCAGGAAAGCTTTTTGGGGGGAGGGGGGTTTCCTTGATGCGAGCACCCATCCAGTCACTGCGGTGGTACAACATTCAAAATACAGTTAGACCCATTTTTAAAAGATCGTAGCAATTTGAATACGGTATTTATCAACATTGCTAATTTGGGGGGGGAGGTCCTTCGAACCACAGTAGGATCTGCTTCTGAGCTGACTCACCTGACTCACCCCAAAGGATCTAGTTTGTTAAGGCTGTTGGGAACTATAGCTCTGTGAGGGTGAACTACAGTTCCCAGCATTCTTTGGGTTAAGTGTAATGTGCGTACACAGTTTGAGTCTGTGTTTATAGAGATCAGCCTGGCAAGGGAAGATTCTCTTGCAACCCCTGCAATGCGGTATATTCTTTTGACTGCCAACTGTCTTAACCGATTTTAATCTTGCATTTTTATATTTTTTAAATCTTATATTTTTGCATTGTTTTCACCTCCCCTGGGACCTTGCAGTGAAGGATAGGTAAGGAATCTAATAGACGGTTATTCTGATAATACTAAGTACATAGGAACAGAGTTCAACCATTGGTCTATCCAACTCAGTACTGTCTTATACACTGACTGACTTCAGCTCTCCAGGGTCTCACCCAGCCCTACCTGAAGATGCCGGGGATTTGAACCCAGGACCTTCTGCAATGTGAACCAGGTGCTCCACCACTAAGCTGCAGCCCTCCCCTAAAATAATAATAATACAGTGGTACCTCGGGTTACATACGCTTCAGGTTATATGCGCTTCAGGTTACAGACTCCACTAACCCAGAAATAGTACCTCGGGTTAAGAACTTTGCTTCAGGATGAGAACAGAAATCATGCTCCGGCGGTGTGGCAGCAGCAGGAGGCCCCATTAGCTAAAGTGGTGCTTCAGGTTAAGAACAGTTAACCTGAGGTACCACTGTAATAATAATAATAATAATAATAATAATAATAATAATAATAATTTTTCTTATTTATACCCCGCCCATCTGGCTGGATTTCCCCAGCCACTCTGGGCTGCTTCCAACAGAATATTAAAATACAATACAGTGGTACCTCGGGTTAAGTACTTAATTCGTTCCGGAGGTCCGTTCTTAACCTGAAACTGTTCTTAACCTGAAGCACCACTTTAGCTAATGGGGCCTCCCGCTGAGGCCGCACCGCCCGAACGCAATTTCTGTTCTCATCCTGAAGCAAAGTTCTTAACCCGAGGTATTATTTCTGGGTTAGCAGAGTCTGTAACCTGAAGCGTCTGTAACCTGAGGTTACCACTGTAATCTATTAAACATTAAAAAGCTTCCCTAAACTAAAATAGGAACTGCAAACAGAATCACACCCCAAATAAACACCTTGTTACTGAGCTGCCACACCCCATAACCTAGGGAATGTCCAACCTATTATCAATCTGTCCTACTTACCTTTTTTTCCTCTTCCCTCTTTTTGCCTGCCGGGAAGATGCTAGAGGTGTGAGAGACAGGCAGTAGAGAAACTAGTCTGCTTTGGAAGCCAGGAGTGGAAGCAGCCGGCTGTCACATCAGCTTGGGTTTGATGGCCTGTAACGTTCCCTCCATCCCTCTGATTCTATGATATTTGCTTTGTTGTTATGCAATCTGGCCAATTTTGGGGGCCGTCTGAGGCGACTCGGGGAGGGCTGGCTTGATTCGGATACTGTCTGTGCTTCTCAGCAAAACTTCAGCAATCTGATGGTTGATAGGGTTTCTTTTTGCTTTGTTTTTTTTGGCTAAATCTCATTTCCTCCCTTGTGCACCCAGCGATGATAATGTTTCAGGCTTAAAAATAATCATTTCTTTGGTGTTTGTTTGTTTTTTGCACAACGGCCTATCTGGCAAATAAACCTCAAGAAAAAAACAACCCTTTCCCTCTCAAACAATTCCCAAGGCCTTCTTAAAGAGCGCAGACCACAAAGCTGTTTTCGCCCCTCCCTCGTAATACTGAAATATGTGACAGGCGGGGTTTGTCTCCCTCTCCCCGGCACAAATAAACAGATGGAAATTTGGGGACACTTTTGACCCAGCTCCTGTCATAAGAGTCTCCCTGTGTTTCATGATGACTTATCATCTGAGAATGCAATTAAAACATGTATTTTCTGCATTGTTTTCCTAACTCAGCATGCTCGATTTGGAAATTTCTGGATTCTCAGTGCCGGGTTATGAGATGTCCTTGCTTAGAGCTGTTTTGTACTTTTCCTGCTTGCTCCTGCCTAGAATGGGTGGGGAAAGCTGAGGTAATATTTTCTACTGTTGCAACAGCCTTGCAAGAGCACAAACAGGCTCATCGCAAGGAAATTTCTGTGTGATTCTCTCTGTTTCTGTCTGTCATTCTGAAGCTCAGCAAAAAAAAAGAGGGGAGAGAGATTTATGACACGCTTCACAGCATCTACAATTTTACAGCTGAAAATAGGAGCATTCTTGGGGACGGGGACCCTCCAAATACTGATACCATAGATTACTGCGCTGAACAATCCTTGTAATAGTAAATAAACCATAATTAAGCCAAGGGGGTGGTTCGGTTGACTTTAACTATGGTTAAACTAAACCATGGTTAACTGTTACATGTGAACCAGGGCATTACTGAAAGTTCTGTTCCAGGTGTGTGAAACATTGGGCCCTCCAGATGTTGCAGAACTACCTCTCCCATCATCCCTGGCCATTGGCTACACTTGCTATGGATGCTGGGAGTTGTAGTTCGGCAACATCTGAAGAACAAAAGGTTCCCAGCACCTGTTCAACTCCATGTACCACAGGGCAAGCAACCTGTAACCACCCCCGCCAAGATAATAACAATAATAATATTTTTTTATTTATACCCCGCCCTTCCTGGTTCAGAAAACCGGGCTCAAGGTGGCTAACAACAAATTTAAAGCACAATTGTGATACAACAAAAAACAGCATAAAATACAGTATAAAAGCGTGAATAACAATAAATTCAAAGTTCAAAAATCAATTTAGGGGAAAATCCATCCAATAAACATTAGATGATCACCAGGGCTAGCTGGCTAAATTAGTCCTATTTGGGCCAGCGAGGTGAACAGGGGAGAATTAGCTGTGGGATCCCAGAGCAGGTAATCTTCATAAAAAGGGGAGGGGGAGGGAAGGAAGGGGAATAAAAGATCAGGCTAAATTCAAATTGAAAGTCAGGCGGAATAGCTCTGTCTTACAGGCTCTGCAGAAGGAGGTTAAATCCTGCAGGGCCCTGGTCTCATGGGACAGAGCATTCCACCAGGTTGGAGCCATCAGTGAGAAGGCCTTGGCGCTGATGGAGCATAATCTGACTTCCTTAGGGCCCAGGACCTCTAAACTATGATTATTCATGGACCTTAAGGTCCTCTGCGGGGCAGATCAGGAGAGGCGGTCCCGTAAGTATGAGGGCCCTAAGGTGGATAACAAAATAGACCAACCAAATATCAGGCTGCCTCTTCAGATACTTAGCATCATCTCTCCTGGATTGTGCTCTTAAAATAAATAAAAAATCTCCTTTCTCTCTTTCAGAGAAGCACGAGTATGATCTCCTAGTCGTCGGGGGAGGATCTGGCGGCCTTGCTTGCGCGAAAGAAGGTAATTCATGGCATCATGCGCAGTTGTGAGGCAACCTAACTTTGCTAGGGACAATTGAGAAAGGGGTCGAGTATAAAACTGTCAACATCATAGCACCGTTCTATAAATCGATGGAATACGAATACTGTGGGAGAGCAGGGGGTAGAGGAGGAGAATTAAAGGAGGAAGAAGGGGCTTACAATTCACATTAAGCCCAAAGGGCTTGTTCACACTTCCACTTGTGGCCTGAACTGTTTCCCGCTTGAACCACACTTTTCTAGGCATGGGTCAAAGCGGTTCCGCATTCCCCCTTCCGCCTTCCCCTGGAAAACCTGCTCTTTAGCTCTGAGATCGGAACAAATGACAATCCGCAGAAAACCTGATTGCTGTTTGTTCCGATTGAGCTCTAAAGATCAGGTTTTCCTGAGGGAAGGAGGCAGGGCATACAGAGGTGTGGATAGTCTATCAGTGGCTATTTGCTACAATGGCTATGCTCTGTCTCCACTGTCGGGGGCACTATGCCTCTAAATATCTGTTTTGCTAGGAATTTCAGGTGGGCAGAGCACTGTGGCGCCCAGGTCCTCCTTTTGAGCTTCCCGTGGGCATCTTGTTGTCCGTTTTGAGAACAAGGTGCTGGATTTTGGCCCGAATTATTAGCAGGGCTCTCCTTGGGTTGAGTTATCTCAACATTATCTCTGCCTGGCCTTTCGCCCAAAAGGGGTAATGAAATTCACCATGCCGTAGCAAGGTCTGCATCTGTAAATCATTATTGCAATGTGTTAGTTGGCAGCTCATCTGAGGGTGATCCTCCCAGTTGCTTTTGTTGCTCTAAAGGTAAAGGGACCCTTGACCATTAGGTCCAGTTGTGGCCAACTGGGGTTGCAGCGCTCATCTCGCTTTATTGGCCGAGAGAGCCGGTGTACAGCTTCCAGGACATGTGGCCATCTGGCGAACCAGAGCAGCGCACGGAAACACTGTTTACCTTCCCGCCAGAGCGGTACCTATTTATCTACTTGCACTTTGACGTGCTTTGGAACTGCTAGGTTGGCAGGAGCAGGGACTGAGCAACGGGAGCTCACCCCGTCTTGGGGATTCAAACCGCCACCCTTCTGATTGGCAAGTCCTAGGCTCTGTGGTTTAACCCACAGTGACACCCGCATCCTTTTGTTGCTCTAGCTCAGGGTTATTAGCCAGCCTGGTTCTCCCATATGTTTTTGGACTCCCAACTGCAATCAGCATGACCAGTGGTCAAGAACAATGGGAGCTGTGGTCCAGCAGAACCTAGGTCACTTTTCCTTTGTGGGGCTGCAGACGACTGCTTGTCCGGATTGCTTTTAATGGAGGGCTTGTGATTCCCACTACCCTGACTGGCTTGGGGCTGGGGCGGCAGGTGTTGTCAGATGAGGAAGAGGGGCAGGAAGACATGGATGGTGCCGTAGGCAAAGAGCAGCGTGAGGGGGGGGGGGCCTTTGCCTCTCTGCTGCATCCCAGAGGTTGCAATTAAGAGTCAAGCAACAATAGTGTTTAATGTAGATCACAGGAGCCAAAGTGTTTCCTCCTGGTTTTGTTGGACCACAACTCCAATCAACCCTAACCATTGGCTATGCTGGCTGGGACTGATGGAAATTATAGCCCAAAACATCTAGAGAGAGATTACCGTATTTTTCTGTGTGTAACACGCCCCCTTGTATAACACGCCCCCCCCCCATTTTGGGGACTCCAATTTCAGAAAATGGCCCAAAGTTGTTGCTTTTTGGGGGAGGATTGAGAAGAGTTGTTGAGTTTTTTGTGGGGGGGGGGATGCAGTAAATCACTAGCCCGACGATTGCAATCACTCGCACCGCTTGCTAACAATCGCTCGCATCTGCTACAGGCGTCTACCTGATCACCGACAGCGGAAGTAAATAGCAGCTCTTGACGCGGCAACCAATCACACAACCATTTCCCACAGCCTGTACAAAGCGACCCTTCGCCACAGCCGCCAATCACATTGCAGTTCGCCAGTGACAATCTGCAGCTCGCGGTTGCAACCCATCACCCGTCACCCCTACCCACTACCCATGTATAAGACGCCCCCAGTTTTTAAACCTTGTTTTTGAGTAGAAAACAAACCTAGTCTTATACACAGAAAAGTATGGTATATTGGCTACCTCTGGCCTGATTTATTGTGGAACATCATAATTTGACAGCAAAGTTACCGTCATTGAAATTTGGGATGAAAATAAGGGAACAGCGTCTTGGCCAGCTCTTGGTTATTTAATTTATTGTGTAATACTGTATTCTAAATTTAAGTTATTGTGTACTCTAATGGGCTATTGGATATTGCTTTATTGTTCATTTTATAGCTATGCTTCTATGCTTCTTTGTATTGGATCAAATTTTTAGGATGTGTGTGACCTTCATTGTATTTTCTGTTTATTTGTTTGTTTGTTTCTTCAGCTTATAGACTGCCTTATTCATAGTAATATAGAAAGGCGGTATACAAATTAAAAGTGAGAATGAAGTGAAATGAAATTAAATGCACTGTGATTACAGTAAGGTGCGGTGGATGTTGGGTACAGGCAGTGGCAAAACATAACTCACCAAAGCAACAAACCTCCCCCCCCCAAAAAAAAACCATTGGCACCCTAATGGTGATGCCTTACTCTTTCCTTTAAATAACTCTATGATTTCTTTTTATTTCTGAAGCTTCCCAGTTTGGAAAGAAGGTAGCTGTGTTAGATTATGTGGAACCATCTCCGAAAGGTAAGAAACAATTCGGTCATCATCACCCTCATCATGTAATATATTGTTATGGATCTGTGGTTGCTAAATGCTTGGGTTTAATCATTGTTTAGAATTTAATTCGAACTAGTACGTTATGACTGGCAATAGCCAGACTCCTGCGTATTTAAGAGAGGTGTTAGCCGCGGTCAACCCCCTGGAATTAGCATATGTGAAGAGCTAACCCAGGAACGGCTTCATGAGTTGTGCCTTGGACATTGCAATCCTAGCAAAATCAACAAGTGTTAATGGAGTCGGACAGACTTCTTTGTGAGGTGAATGGCCAGGGGGAGGATAAACAATTAGGGAGTTCATAGCATCAAAGGATTAGGCATTAACACAACACAGGATCAAAGGAAATAGGCGTGAGAATGCAGGTGTGAGGCCTCTTCCTGAGGTAGAAATGGAAAGCTGGGAAGCTATGGGGTTGGGGTCAGAAGGGATGTAACCAGGAAGCAGAGAAAAGAACAGTAAAGCTGGGTTGTGCCCTGCAGCACAGGATAGGCTACAGAGAAAGGATGGTGCTGGGTTTTTGTCGCTGCTGCTATGAAATAAGCTGTCACATCTTGGGGTGCTGCTGCTACGAGCCCCTCCATAAGTAAGCTCATGTCCGGTGAAAGATTCCAGCATTGCAGGGGGTTGGACTAGATGACCCTTGTGGTCCCTTCCAGCTCTACAATTTTATGATTTTATAAATGTGTAAATAAGCCTTATATGATCAATACACTATAGCCGTCATCACGCCTCAGTGCCAAAGGTACGCCTACACCAACTACTGGAATCTCGTGTAGCGGCTCAGCAAAGATTGGAGTGGCACGTAACAATATGAAGCAAAATACAGATTGGTTTTAGGAAGTTTTCACTGTTTTCGGATGGTGTTGTATTTGCTTTAAGTTGTGTATCTCTTTGCTGCCTTGGGCTCCTTGGGGAGGAAAGGTAAAGGTAAAGGGACCCCTGACCATTAGGTCCAGTCGTGACCGACTCTGGGGTTGCGGCACTCATCTCGCTTTACTGGCCTAGGGAGCCGGCGTACAGCTTCTGGGTCATGTGGCCAGCATGATTAAGCCGCTTCTGGCAAAACAGAGCAGCGCATGGAAACACCGTTTACCTTCCCGCCGGAGCGGTACCTATTTATCTACTTGCACTTTGACGTGCTTTCGAACTGCTAGGTGGGCAGGAGCAGGGACTGAGCAACGGGAGCTCACCCCATTGCAGGGATTCAAACTGCCGACCTTCTGATTGGCGAGTCCTAGGCTCTGTGGTTTAACCCACAGCGCCACCCGCGTCCCTTGGGGAGGAAAGGTGGGGCCTAAATTCAAATAATAACAATATTTATATATGCCGTTTTAAGGACAGGCTGGGGCACTGAACACATGCGTCCGTTTTTTTTTCTTCTGTTTTTCGCAGGAACCAAATGGGGTCTTGGTGGAACCTGTGTGAATGTTGGTTGCATTCCTAAGAAGCTGATGCACCAAGCAGCTCTTCTGGGAAGTTCTCTCAAGGACGCCCAGCGCTATGGCTGGAATGTATCCTATCCTGTGAATCATGACTGGTAAAATGAATCCCATTTATCTCCTTTACTGAAGGGGCGGGGGAATTTATAGTTGTTTCCAAACTACGACTCCCATCACCTCTGACCAGTGGCCTTGCCAGCTGGAAGTGGTGGAATTTGGAGTCTTAACAACATCTGGAGACCCACAGATTCCCCATTCCTACTTCATGGTGTTCCACATATATGTGATGAAGGGAACACCACATTTCTTCTGGAATAACTAAGAACTGTGGTCATTTGTTTTGGGATAACCAACCTGGACGCAATCTGTCCAGTACACATAATACTCTGCCCCGATGCCTCGCAGCTTGTTCTGGGGAGGCCTGGAGTTCATGGGGATAGGGTGTCGGGAGCAGTCCTAGACTTAACTTAAGCCACATCTGCATTGTACATTTAAAATACAGTGAACGCCCGAGTTGCGAACATGATCCACATGGGAGGCACGTTCGCAACCTGCAGCACCACGTCTGGGCACACACGGATCGCGAATTCAGCGCTTCTGCGCATGTGCAAAGCGTGATTTAGTGCTTCTGTGTGAGCGCCGAAACCCGGAACTAACCTGTTCCGGTACTTCCAGGTTCGGCGCGGTGCACAATCCGAAAACGCACAACCTGAAGCGTCTGTAACCTGAGGTATGACTGTACTACCATATCGCTTTAAACAGGGCTTCCACAAAAGCATCCTACGAATTGTCGTTTCTTAAGGGCACTGCAGGTTATTAGGAGACCCCTGTTCTCCTCACAGAGTTACAGTGCCTGAATTCCCTGGTTTTTAAACCGCTCTGGGAGTTGTAGCTCTACAGGGGGAAATACAGTTCCTGGGAATCTTTCGGGGGGAGTTGGCGACTGTCCAAGTAGTATAATAGTGCTTTAAATGCATGCTGCAGATGTGGCCTGAATTGAGCGAAAGCTCATCAGGCAGATGCATCCGGCAAATTCACAGCAGGAGGAGTTGAATCAGATCAAGTCAATTGTACGGAGAGAGAGGCCAGGAAAGTTGGGTTCAGGAAAAAACAGCACAGGTTCAGCACTATGGAAAGCTCCTAGTGGGTTTGTAGTGCAAGGCAGGGAAACCTCATGACTGGGGCTGAATGTGGCCCTCCGGAAGTTTCTCTCTAACCCTCAAATAGAGCCACGCCCCTTGCTAGCTGTACTTATCATCCAATAAGAAAGCGCTGCATGAACAGAGGCTTGGTGGCATTCTCTATCCAGGGCCTACACTTGTGCCTTCAGGGCAAATGGACTCAGATATTTGAATGGAAATTCCGGGTTCTTCTCCTGCTCCGTTTCCAGCCTGGCGTCCTTGCCCAGAAGGTGTCTTTATTTATGGTCTTGATTTGCAATCATTCCCTAAGTAATAGCTCACAGCGCTCACAGATAAATCAAATTGAAAGCCGGTTACTGTGCAGCGTGGTAAAATAAACAGCAGGATTCTAACGCCGCCTTGTATTATCTAGAGCGCTAAAGAATTCGGCTGGAGCTTCGGAAGGGGAGGGAGGAGGGGAAATGGAACCGGGGGAGGCACGGAAATCAGCAGTGGGGTGGTGGGGAAGCTCCGGGTTCAATTTCTGAAAAGACAGTGGAGGCTGGTGCCAACTAGGCACCAGTGTGGCAGGAAGGAGAGAAAGTCCAGCAGAGCTAATGGCAGGCAGAGCCCACTAATTCTGGTTTTGCTTCCTGCCTGCTCGCTGTTCAGTTCTACAAAGGCAGTACTGAGACTTAGGAGGAGGAAGAGCAGCCAGTGCCACTCGCTGGACCAGTGGCACAGCGTGGGGGGTGCAGGGGGGGCCGGCCGCACCGGGCGCAACATCTGGGGGTTAGGGTTAGGGGGCGCAAATCCACGGGTTAGGGGGCACAAATCCACGGGTTAGGGGGCGCAAATTACTTGCCTTGCCCCGGGTGCTGACAACCCACGCTACACCACTGCGCTGGACTGCTTGTAAATCAGGAGACCCAACTGCTTCTGACATTGTTGGGGAGAGGCCAGGCTTTTGGATGGAGAAGGTCTTGTGTCTATTATCTAGCATCCGCAGTTGAGATGGATCAGGTGGCAAAGGATGGAAAAGACCCTTCTGGCTAAGGCCCTGGTGAACTGCCAGTAAGATGCAAGCTGAGAGGGACAAAAGGTATTAAGCAACCTCATATGGAAACATGGAAACTGGCCCTTGTGCAAGGGCCACATGATATTAATGCTGCAAGCACCCGCTCTCTGAAACTCCCTGCCCATTGATATTAAGGAAAGCGTCTTGGTGGAATGATTTTTCGGCACTGGCTAAAAAGCTTTTTTGTTTAGGCAAGGCTACTCAGCCGTGCAATTACGACATGCAATTTGAACAAGTACAGTGGTACCTCAGGTTACAGACGCTTCAGGTTACAGACTCCGCTAACCCAGAAATAGTACCTTAGGTTAAGAACTTTACCTCAGGATACGATCAGAAATCGTGTGGTGGCGGCGCGGTGGCAGCGGGAGGCCCCATTAGCTAAAGTGGTACCTCAGGTTAAGAACAGTTTCAGGTTAAGAACGGACCTCCGGAACGAATTAAGTACTTAACCCGAGGTACCACTGTAGGTTTATTATGTGTATTTGTTTTTAGAACTGCTGGTTTTATTTGTACTTTGATAAATTTGTATGCCAATTTGTTTTTAATGTATTAATTTTATGAGAGTTCTTAAATGAATATTTTAGATGGTTTTATGTAAAGTGCATGGTTGCTGTTTTTTTTTTTAAAAAAAAACCAATTAAGCGATAGATGAATCTATTCAAATAAAAAATAAATAAGCAGAATATATTCCTGGGCCAGCTCAACACTCTGCTGGGCAGTCCATGAGGTGACTATGCTCTGGTTCTTGCACGTGCGGTGTCATGTAACTTGACCATGACTTCAGGTGACGCTTTTGCACATATTGTGGCCTCCACACTGCCTTTTCCACATGCGGTTATGGGAAACTGCAGCCTCATACCTGGTGTTGCTTGGAAACCAAACAAAAGTCAGGGCCATTTTGAAATCTTCATTCAAAATGGCATCAAAACATAGGCAAAAACCATCATGCCAAATTTGCTTATGATTTGCTTAAGAGATGTTTGGATACATAGAGAACAGACAGGTGAACGTCTTCTACAAAATATCTAGCAGATGTGCCTCTTTCTCTCATTATTCTCTTAAAACAAGGGATAGTTCAGTGGGCAGAGCCCGAGACTCTTAATCTCGTGGGTTCGAGCCCCTCGTTGGGTGAAAGATTCCTACATTCCTGATCTAGATGATCCTCGTGTTCCAGCTCTAGTATTCTGTGATTCTTCATGGCCTGTTTTGTTTTAAAGCAAATATAACATTCCTCTTCTTTCTTCCCAGGTCTGCAATGTCAAAAGCTGTTCAAAACCACGTCAAATCCTTGAACTGGGGCCACAGGGTACAGCTGCAGGATAAGTAAATGCAATTCTTCTTTCTCACGCAGTCAAACTGTTTTTACTTAATAAGTATCAACCATTGTGTTACCAATAGACGTAATTAGGTCAGGACGTGCACCAGATCCAGCTGAATCCCAGATCAAGGCGATTCGGATCTACCCAAGAGTCAGCTGGATCAGGTTGAGGATCGTGCTGCAAATAGAGTAGCACTGAAGCTTCTGTTTTCTTTTTCCATTATAATAGGAAAGTGAAATACTTAAACCTGAAAGGGAGTTTTGTGGATCCACACACAATTCGTGGGCTGATGAAAGGCAAAGAGGTAAGTGGCTTGGCTATATTTCCTTTGTTTTTAAATAAAATAAAATGTGGTTTTAATAGTTTTGCAAATACAGTAAAGGATCCTTTTGAATAGTGTACACATGCTCGGGCTTGATGGCAGCTCTTTCCTTTAAACTCTCCTTCTTGATTTATTTTCATTTTTTATCCCCAGGCATTGCTCACAGCAGAAAACATAGTCCTTGCCACGGGCGGAAGGCCTAAATATCCCACAAACGTAAGTTTTTTGCGTTAATCCAACCCTGGCTGGTGTCAACCATGGTTAGCGGCAGTACAACTGTCAAACCACGGTGAAGGGAGCGGGAGATTTGCAACAAGGAGGGGAGAGAAAGCCATCACACCTATACCCAAGCAGGGATCCTGATTTGCAAGCTACGGCAAGTGGTAAACACTCTCAGCCCAAGGGCCACGTGGTCTTCTGGGCAACCTTGCGAGGGCCACATTCCGGTGGTGGTCAGGGACTCCTGACCATTAAGTCCAGTCGTGACCGATGCTGGGGTTGCAGCGCTCATCTCGCTTTATTGGCCAAGGGAGCCAGCATACAGCTTCCAGGTCATGTGGCCAGCGTGACTAAGCCGCTTCTGGCGAAGCAGAGCAGCACACAGAAACGCCATTTACCTTCCCGCCAGAGTGGTACCTATTTATCTACTTGCACTTTGATGTGCTTTCGAACTGCTAGGTTGGCAGGAGCAGGGACTGAACAACGGGAGCTCAGCCCATTGCGGGGATTCGAGCCGCCGACCTGATCAGCAAGCCCTAGGCTCTGTGGTTTAACCCACAGCGCCACTCATGTCCCTACATTCTGGTGATAGGCAGGGGGAAATTATGGCAGTGTGCCTCTCGGCACCAGTTTCCAGGAATCGGGGGTGGAAAACCCCCAGGAGCTGCTGGAGAGCTTCCTTTAGGCATTTGTTTGGCCACTGTAAGAGCAGGACATTGGGCTAGATGGGCCTTTGGCCTGACCCAGCGGACCTGCTCTTGTCTGCTTATGATGGTTGCACCTTTCTTTTGTTCTTTCTCTTAGATCGCAGGAGCACGGGAGTATGGGATTACGAGTGACGATCTCTTCTGGCTGAAAAGGTCTCCTGGGAAAACGTAAGTGTCACAGATCGAGGTCTCCCACGTGAGCGATAACATTTATTCCCCAGAGCAGGGGTCTGCAACCCGCGGCTCCGGAGCCGCATGTGGCTCTTTTACATCTTTGCTGCGGCTCCGGGGCGGATACTAGCGAGGGGAGGAGGCGCATTGTGCGCCCCGACACTCCTCACTGTGGCGGGCGCTGTACTGGCTGTGACGTTGCATGGGGGCGGTGCGTGTGTTAGTCACGCACCGTCCCGACGTCACCTTCCCGCCCGCTGTCAGATCGTGGCTCCGGAGATATATTTGTTTTAAATGTCGCAATGGTTTTGCGGCTCCCAGTTGTTGTTTTTTCTTCAGAAACGGGTCCAAGTGGCTCTTTTTGTCTTAAAGGTTGCAGACCCCTGCCCCAGAGCATGGGACGTTTGCGGTGGTTCCTTGCCTTGAATATCCCAGGGGCAAGAAGGAACGTACAGTGGTACCTTGGTTATCAAACTTAATCTCTTCCGGGAGTCCGGTAGACTTCCAAAACTGTTCGAAAACCAAGGCGCGGCTTCCGATTGGCTGCAGGAGCTTCCTGGACTCAAGCAGAAGTTGTTCGGCTTCCGAAAAACGTCTGCAAACCGGAACACTTACTTCTGGGTTTGTGGCATTTGTTCGTCAACTAAGCCATTCGAGAACCAAGGTAGCACTGTACAGTGGACCCTCTAGTTACGTACCACTCTGGATATGTAACTTTCGGGTTACAAACACGGCAAACCTGGAAGTGTATACTTCTGGGTTTCGTTGCATGCGCAGATGCGCTCTGTGTGCCGTGCGCATGTGCAGAAGCGGCGGCTCTGCCTATGGACTTTTCGGGTTGTGGACACCTCCGGAATCAATTTAATTTGTATCCGGAGGGTCCACTGTATAACGTTTTGCTGGCTCAGTCTGCTGGGGCACTTGCTTGTCTATGTCAGGATATTAGTAAGGGGATAGATTCAGAAAAAGTGTGCGAGAAAACTCCATTTCCTTCCTCATCAGCAAAGCTTAAAGATAATTCTTTTAGATTGGTTCATGGGTGATCTCTGGCTCTGAGATGGATATTTCAGTGCCACCCCAAATTTTGGGAGGGTGGGAGGCTAGGTCCATGTTGCCATATGCAGTGGACATACGTGGTAGACAGTGATTGAAGAGTTTTAGAAGATGCGCCAATAAAGATGCTTTATCAGAGTTTATCAGTTTCCTTTTCTGTTAGGGTGGAAGCCCAAAATTGGAAACCGGTAACAGCTAATTTGACGGAGGAGCGGTATTTTCAGGGTGGTAGCTGTAGCTATTAATGGGAAAACCTGTTGAGAGAACGTCAACAGCCAAGGAGAATATATAGAGAGAGAGAGAAAGAGAGAGATAGAGAGAGTGAAATGGTTCTGTTTTATTAAATACGTTTTGGTCAAATGGCATGATTGAGTGAACCAGTGTGGTACAACAGTTAAGGGTGTCAGGCTAGGATTTGGGAGAGCAGAGTTCAAATCCTCCCACTCTGACATGAAGCTCATTGGGTGACCTTGAGCCAGTCACAGCCTCTCAGGCTAACTTACCTCACAGGGCTGTTATGAGGATAAATGAGGAGGGGAGAACCATAGACACTACCTTGAGCTCCTGGGAGAGAAAAGCGGTGGGATATCAATGCAGTAGTTAAACTCAGAACGTGAGTTAACAGAGGCCATATAAGAACGGTGACTTCTAGACTGTAAAGCCCCACTGTAGATTTCAATCAGTGTTGATGGTGTGCAATAAGCAGAAGGGACGAAGATAAATATCTTAAGCGAGTCATACATTCCCCGTTTTCTTGATTTCTCTTTTGCCGGTCGCTTGCCACAAGAGGGCAGCAAGTGCTTTAAGATGCAGACTCGATCACCTATTTTGGTTTATGTAATTCTAGAGTCTCTTCTCCATACATCTGTTGTGTCTTCCATTGGAATTGATGTCAGACGAGGAGGGGAAGAATACAATTTGCTTTGTTGCTAACATTGATAACCTAGCAGAGTTCAAAGGATTTGAAAACCGCTGAAGTTCGAAGCGGAGGGTGGTGGTGGTGGAAGGAATTATCGTTATCAGTGCTTTTTTCCTGGTGGGACCCCCTAAACATTTTGTGAATCTTTGTACAGTTGTACCTTGTTTTTCGAACAGCCTAGTTATTGAAGGTTTTGGTTCCCGAACAATCAAAACCCAGAAGTGAGTGTTCCGGTTTTCGAATGTTATTTCGGAAGCTGAACGTCTGACGTGGCTTCCGATTGGCTCAGGAGCTTCCTGCAGCCAATCGGAAGGCGCGCTTTGGTTTTTGAACGTTTTGGAAGTCGAACGGACTTCTGGAACAGATTCCGTTCGACTTCCGAGGTACGACTGCACTTTTATCCATTTGCTGTATTTATTTTCCCCAATTTGAACTATTTTGTTGTTGTTGTTGTTTAGTCATTTAGTCGTGTCCGACTCTTCGTGACCAGAGCATGCCAGGCACTCCTGTCTTCCACTGCCTCCCGCAGTTTGGTCAGACTCATGTTGGTAGCTTCGAGAACACTATCCAACCATCTCGTCCTCTGTCGTCCCCTTCTCCTTGTGCCCTCCATCTTTCCCAACATCAGGGTCTTTTCCAGGGAGTCTTCTCTTCTCATGAGGTGGCCAAAGTCTTGGAGCCTCAGCTTCACGATCTGTACTTCCAGTGAGCACTCAGGGCTGATTTCATTAAGAATGGACAGGTTTGATCTTCTTGCAGTCCATGGGACTCTCAAGAGTCTCCTCCAGCACCATAATTCAAAAACATCAATTCTTCGGCGATCAGCCTTCTTTATGGTCTTTATGATTTGAACTATAAAATGGTGATTTTCTTGAGTCAAAATGAGAGTACAGTGGTGCCTCGCAAGACGAAATTAATTCGTTCCGTGAGTTTTGTCGTCTTGCGATTTTTTTCGTCTTGCAAAGCACGGTGTTGGGAAAGTTTTGGAAAAGCTTCAAAAATCACCAAAGTCTTTAAAAACCTCATAAAAGGCTACCACACCGCGTTCTATGAGTTGCTCCTCGAAGTCAAGTCGCAACTGTGTTAACGGTGTGAAGAAAAAGGAAACAAACTTGCAAGACGTTTCCGTCTTGCGAAGCAAGCCCATAGGGAAAATCGTCTTGCGAAGCAGCTCAAAAAACAAAAAACCCTTTCGTCTTGCGAGTTTTTCGTCTTGCGAGGCATTCGTCTTGCGAGGTACCACTGTACCCCTAAACATTTTTTTTTGGGGGGGAGAAGCACTGATCGTTATCCTAGAATTGTAGAGTTGGAAGGGACCCTAAAGACCATGTAGTTCAGCGTCGTGCAATGCAGGAACCGGCAGCTGTCCCATATGGGGATCAAACTTGCAACCTTGGCATGCTCAATACCATTCTCTAACCAACTGAGCTATCCAGTTGGTTGGATTCAGTTGATTTCACCAGCAGCTGATCAGACCTTATTCTTTATCTATTCCATTTTTATCCTTCCTTTTCCGCCCATGAGCTCAAGGTGTTAAACATGGTTCTCTTTCTCCTTACTTAATTCCCACAACAGCCCTGCTGTGCTCAGTCACCTTTACTGGTTTCCAGTTGCTATTAGTATACAGTGGTACCTCGGGTTACAGACGCTTCAGGTTACAGAAGCTTCAGGTTACAGACTCCACTAACCCAGGAATATTACCTGGGGTTAAGAACTTTGCTTCAGGATGAGAACAGAAATCATGCTCCAGCGGCGTCGTGGCAGCAGGAGGCCCCATTAGCTAAAGTGGTGCTTCAGGTTAAGAACAGTTTCAGGTTAAGAATGGACCTCCAGAACGAATTAAGTACTTAACCCGAGGTACCACCGTACGAAGCCCTCAATAAGTTGAGACTCATTCGCTCATGAGATTGTCTTCGTCCATATATCCCAATTTGACCGCTTCAGTCTGTGGAATTGGCACTGTTACAAGTGCCACACCAATATCTGTTCCATATTTGTAAGAAAACTTACCTTTCAGGGTGGCAGCACCTTGACTTTGGAACTCCCTGAATCTTGGCATCAGGCAGGTGCCTTCGCTGTACTCTTTTTGGTGTCTGCAAAAAACATTTTGGACAAGCCTCCCCAAATATGCAGAATGCTGGTTGTAATAGGTATGAGTTACTCGTGCGTAAGCTGGTGCCTTTCTCGGTTAATTTGCCTTGTGAAACCTTTCTGACTGCACAGCCCCTTCTCATCGTGGCTGCCTCAGTCACTGGCAGAATCCGTCAGTGGGCGTTTCTTGAACCTCTTCCAACATAAAAGTTGTTTGACACCCAGTCTCCTCCTCCTCTCACTGCGCGGGAGTCTTCTGCGCAGGAAGGCGTGGGTAGCGGAGGACCTGGGCTCTCCTCACTGATGTCCAGTGAAGAGTCCTGGAGCCCTCTCTCCAATTCCCCCGTCTGCCCCCCCCCCTTTATCCCCGGTGTTGCGCTGATTGGCTTCTCCCTCTACTGAGCTGTTTCTCCCCCTGCTGCTGGGTCCTTCGCCAGCATCATCTGGGAGCCTCCCCTTCGCCTCTCCCTCCGATGTCAGTTCCCTGACACTGGTGTATGTTTTAATCTTCTTGTTGTTGTTGTTTATCACTGGTTTTGTTTTTTAATTAAATAGTTGTTTTTAACTGTTTTTACTGATAATTTAATTCTTCTTTTGTACAGTCAGACCTCGTGTTAAATACACTTCGAGTTGAGCGCGTTCGAGTTGCACTCCACGGCAACCCGGAAGTAATGGAGCGCGTTACTTCCGGGTTTCGCCGCTTGCGCATGCGCAGACGCTCAAAATGACGTCATGCGCAGAAGCGCCGAAAAGTGGCGTGTGCGCGTGCAGACGTGCCATCGCTAGATATGTTTACCTCTAGATGCGAACGGAGCTCCGGAACGATCCCGTTCGTATCTAGAGGTACCACTGTAAACCCCTTTTAGGTTTTTGGGGTTGTCGTTTTTACAATCAGTGAGCATGTAAGTTTCTCAAAAAAAAAATTTGAAAAGAAGGGACATGGGCTAGCAGAGATCCATTGATTTCGATGGGTCTACTCAAAGTTGAACGTAATTGGATGCCACCTTTTTGCATTGGTTCTGTTCATCCTCGCCCAGGTAAACAGGGTGGTGGCCTTTTGATAGTGCTGAAAGCGAGATAAACTGAACCTGCAGTTGCTTGCAGTATATCAGTCACCTCTTGGATTTTGGGAGCGTGATTTATGTGAGGAAATTGTGTGTGTGTGTTTTAAAAAAAGAAGAAGCCAAAAAAAGCTAAACACGAGATTTATCCCTGTGAGATATTTCTCTGTAAATGTGGCTTTTGTCCAGTGCAAGTTGTAACAGTGTAATGCGGGAGTCCTGTGTTTATACGTTGCATTCCTAAGCTTTAGTCAAAATAAGCCTTGAGGCCTACAGTAGCACTTCTGTACTTTATCAGACCGTGTTACGGCAGACGGAGAGCGAGAGCCGGTGCATTCAGCAACAATTTGTTTCTGTCAAACGAATTTCCCGTAGAAATGTTCCCATGATTCAGTTTAATGCCTTGACATTTGAAAACAATAATAATCTCCCAACTATGCCTTGCATCTATGTGCTCTGCCTCTGTTTTACCTCTGTATATATATATATAAACTATATATGAGCTACACAGGCAGCAGCACAGGGGAGCCTTTGCCAAGCTGCCGCCTTCCATGTTGTTTTTGTTATTATTTAATATATTTATATACTCCCCTTTCTCCCAAGTGGTGGTTCAAGGCAGTTTACAGCATGTAAACAACATTGTAAAATACAGAGTAATAAAAACAAACAAGTTACAATAAAAGATTACTAATCTATAATCAATAAAATGGCAGCAAATCACAGTGCATAAAATACCACAAAACGTACGAAACCATGTAAAAGGATCAAACTGAGAAACAAGGACACACAGCTTATTTTTAAAAACTAGCACTGACATCCTCTCTTCCTAGCGGCTTCTGCTATTCTCAAAGTCTGGACTGGGAAAGACTCCTGGGGCTGGATGGTGGGGCAAGGCAGGTGGAAAAGGCATTGCCTACAAAAAGTCTCCCTCCTAGATGGCTCTTGTGGTCCCTTTCTAACTATGATTCCAAAAAAGGCGCTGAAAATACAACTACCGGCATTACAAGGCCATGATTCAGATCCTTGGGGCAACTGGATTTGGAGTCCAGCATACAGTTATGGCCCCTTCACCTCAAAAGGGATATTGCAGAGTTGGAAGCGGGTGGCGCTGTGGGTTAAACCACAGAGCCTAGGACTTGCCGATCAGAAGGTCAGCGGTTCAAATACCTATGACTGGGTGAGCTCCCGTTGCTGGGTCCCTGCTCCTGCCAACCTAGCAGTTCGAAAGCACGTCCAAGTGCAAGTAGATAAATAGGTACCACTCCAGCAGGATGGTAAACAGCGTTTCCGTGCACTGCTCTGGTTTGCCAGAAGCGGCTTAGTCATGCTGGCCACATGACCCGGAAGCTGTACGCCGGCTCCCTCAGCCAGTAAAGCGAGATGAGCGCTGCAACCCGAGTCGGCCACGACTGGACCTAATGGTCAGGAGCCCCTTTACCCCTTTACCTTTTAGTATCATAGAATCATAGAATCATAGAGTTGGAAGAGACCACAAGGGCCATCGAGTCCAACCCCCTGCCAAGCAGGAAATACCATCAGAGCACTCCTGACATATGGTTGTCAAGCCTCTGCTTAAAGGCCTCCAAAGAAGGAGACTCCACCACACTCCTTGGCAGCAAATTCCACTGTCGAACAGCTCTTACTGTCAGGAAGTTCTTCCTAATGTTTAGGTGGAATCTTCCTTCTTGTAGTTTGGATCCATTGCTCCTTGTCCGCTTCTCTGGAGCAGCAGAAAACAACCTTTCTCCCTCCTCTATGTGACATCCTTTTATATATTTGAACATGGCTATCATATCACCCCTTAACCTCCTCTTCTCCAGGCTAAACATGCCCAGCTCCGTTAGCCGTTCCTCATAAGGCATCGTTTCCAGGCCTTTGACCATTTTGGTTGCCCTCCTCTGGACACGTTCCAGTTTGTCAGTGTCCTTCTTGAACTGTGGTGCCCAGAACTGGACACAGTACTCCAGGTGAGGTCTGACCAGAGCAGAATACAGTGGCACTATTACTTCCCTTGATCTAGATGCTATACTCCTATTGATGCAGCCCAGAATTGCATTGGCTTTTTTAGCTGCCGCGTCTCTCTGTTGGCTCATGTCAAGTTTGTGGGTTGGAAGAGGTTCAGAAAATGGCAGCCAAAATGACCTGTGAGGAAAGGTTGCAGCATCTGGGACTTTTTAGTTTAGAGGAAAAGTGAGTACTGTTCTTTCCATGAAAAGACTTGGGTTTTTTCTTTAAAAATTATGCTAAAATGTGGGGATCGTCTTATACATGGATAGTGCATAGGGTGGAAGTTTGATAGGTTGCTGCCACGACTGTCAGCAGCTATTGGGCGTGTTATTGGTTGTTGCATCAAGGGCTGGTGTTGATTGGCTGACGCTGCAGCAATTGGGCGGGCAATTGGCAGCTTCTGCCAGTGAGGGGACAGACGAGAGGCAGATTTTTTGCCGCTTGTGACAAAATTTCAGCAATCCCTCCTAAAAAAAGCTCAACAACCCTGTCCCCCGCCCATTTTCTTAATTTTGAGTCCCCAAAATAGGGGGTGTCTTATACATGAGGGCGTCTTATACACAGAAAGTACGGTAACAGGCGGCAAGATAGAATTTTGTAAAATTACGCATGGTGCTCAGAAAGTGGACAGAGAACATGTTCATCTAACACTAGAACTCGTGGAACCGCTGGAGGATTCAGGGAAGGGAAAAGGAACGATTTCTTCACAAAGCGCATTGTTAAACTGTGGGACTCACTCCCACAGGAGGCAGTCCCAACTGGGACGGCTTTAAAAAGAGGATTAGACAAATTCATGAGGGAAAAGGCTACCAGTGATGACTACTGCTGCTATTTCTATTATTTATTAAAGTTCTATACCACCCTTTATCCCAAGATCACAGGGCAGTTTGCAATACAAAAACATAAAAATGCATATCATAATAATAAACGAAAACAGCAGCAACACCCCCAACACAGTTTAAAAGGCTATTGATGGTTTAATGAGCCAAAGGCCTGGGAGAAGAGGAAAGTTTCTGCCTTGCGCCTAAAGATTATGTGACAAAGGCTATGCCCTGCATCTATGCCCAGCAGCGCGCTTGAATACTGCAGGGGGTGGAAAGGGCTCTTGTGGCCAAATCCTGCTTACATTTGGTTGGCTGCTGTGAGAACAGGATGCTGGACTAGGTAAGCCATTGGCCTGATCCAGCAGGCTCTCCTTACATGGATAGAAATCCACCCCGTCTCCCACGTGCAAACGGGCACACCCTTAACATTAAGTAGCGTTTGACGTTTGTGACTTGCGAAAGAACAGAAAAAGCGTCACGCTTCTTTGTTTTGATTCTTTGACTGCCACCCCTGCTTGCGCCACTCACGAACCCCGTCTGCCCCTTTGCCAACCGCCCGTCCTGCACAGCTGACCAACCCCCTTCCTTTTACACCTCACAGACCCGCCCCTCGCATGCCTGTTGGCTGTCACGCAAACTGAAGCGTGACGACAACCTTACGTTTTTATGTATATAGGAAGATATGCTCTTATAACGGGGGGAAGAAACGTCAGCAGCAAATGCTAACAGTAAAAGCATTCTGTAGATCCCGATTTAAGAATACAAATGAACGTAGGCAATCCGAACGTCCCATTAGGTATCCAAGATTGGATTGAGCTTTGCGTTCCGATGTAGGAGGGACAGTGAGAACCTTCGCTCAATGAATCACAGATGGTGGGTGTTTCTCCTCCCACCCTTCCTGGACCATTACAACCACAAGGTCTCCCAGGATCCCACTTTTCTTTCTCATCTGTTAGCCCCTCACCCCCAGGAATACCATTTTAAGAGCGCCTGAACATCCGCAAAGTGTCACGCTCTTGTCTGTCTCCATTGTGGAAGCCAAATCTTAGGTCTGATCCTCCTGAGCCCCATCTATTCTCAGAAGCCAAATCGTGGTTTTCGAGAGCTGGACAGTTGCAAGCCCGCCCTGTCTGTGCCGGAGCCGTAAGATAATATCTCTAGGTGCATTCCTGTCACTCCACCCCTCGTGGCACGGCGGAGGGTGGGTGATTGTCGTCGGGGAACCCACAGCATTATTTGAAGATCCTGCCTTTTTGGTTTCTTTCTGAGGTGGAATTATATTATTAGTACCTCTTGGGGATTAGCTTTGACATGGCTATTATGTGATCTAGCGTTGCCTTATCCTTTTGAAAGGGCCAACGCGCAGGGCCACCCACACGTTAGTTTGCCTTGCTGAGGAGTTGCTGTCTTAATGTACAATATTTGCACATTCTTTCCATCTCTACCTCTCTCCCCGAGTTAAAATCTGCCTGCAGATTATCCCCATTAATTTCCCCCTCCTCCTCCCTTTAAGTCTTTCTCTTTCCTGCCGTCGGGGCAGCCTTTTTGCAAACAGCTCAGTTTTTCAGAAGGAGCCCCTCCCACATCACAACCAAAAACCCTAAAACCACTGTCCTCCCCTCTATCATTTTTTTTAATGGTTTTGTAGTGAAAGGGTTTGGATTTTTTTCTGTTAAGAAATGTGGGGAAACCTGGCCGGAAAACTGCTTTATTTCCACTTTGATTGAGGGGGCAGAAAGGATTATTGGGTATAGCAGCAACCTTCGTCTGATTGGCCAGTTGGATGAATTGGTTAAGAAGGAACATAGAAGAAAGATAGGAAACTGTGTTATACCGTGTCAGACCATTGTAAGAGACCAAATGTGCCTGGTATCACGTTATGCACACACATACAGTGGTACCTTGGGTTAAGTACTTAATTCGTTCCGGAGGTCCATTCTTAACCTGAAACTGTTCTTAACCTGAGGTACCACTTTAGCTAATGGGGCCTCCTGCTGCCGCCATGCCGTGATTTCTGTTCTCATGCTGAAGCAAAGTTCTTAGCCTGAGGTACTATTTCTGGGTTTGTGGAGTCTGTAACCTGAAGCGCCTGTAACCCGAGGTACCACTGTATTGAAAAGGAACAAAAAACTGCCTCCACCCCATCCTGCTTTCTGCCCTGGCCAGTCCAAACTGACATGGCTTGGAATGTGTTGGAGTACATCTGCCAATCCACTCCTGCCCAGAATTGCTCTGCCCTCCCTGTGGAAATCTGATACAGTTTGACAGCGTAGTTCTCTATCTCTGTCCTTGGACCAAGTCCCATTAAGTTCCGTGGCCTTTTCATCCCAGTTCAGTGTCTGTAATGTTGCACCCATGATTGTCGAATGGTTTTAATAATCAACTTAGGTAAAGGTAAAGGGACCCCTGACCATTAGGTCTAGTCGTGACTGACTGTGGGGTTGCAGCGCTCATCTCGCTTTATTGGCCGAGGGAGCCGGCGTACAGCTTCCGGGTCATGTGGCCAGCATGACCAAGCTGCTTCTGGCGAACCAGAGCAGCGCACGGAAACGGCGTTTACCTTCCCGCCGGAGCGGTACCTATTTATCTACTTGCGCTTTGACGTGCTTTCAAACTGCTAGGTTGGCAGGAGCAGGGACCGAGCAACGGGAGCTCACCCCATTGCAGGGATTCGAACTGCCAACCTTCTGATTGGCAAGTCCTAGGCTCTGTGGTTTAACCCACAGCGCCACCCGCATCCCACAAATAATCAACTTAAGACTCCTTTAATTGTCTGCAAGCTAAACAAGCTATAGCTTAGGGCCCCACTCTATTGGGGGCCCCAAAAAAATTTAAAGGAAAAAAACAACTAGATGTACATTTCCAAAATATAAGATAAAAACCAAATACAATAAAACCTACATACAGCAACAGTGTTTTGTGTTGTGTTGGCTCCTATGATATAAGCAATGGGCCCAGTCTGCTAGCCTGCTCCCTAAAATATCACTGGTTTGCTAATTTCTATATATAGGGTGCCTACATTCTGCATAGACTTTGCATTCTGCATGGACTTTTCAACAATTACTTTGATAAAATACATATTTTGTTATGTGCAAATGGCTTTAGATACCTATTAGGTCCATAAATTACCATATAGCATATATTCAACACAAAAAAACAGCGGTAATTTGTTGTTGACAAAGGACAGCTGGACATATAAAGGGCCCCATTACCTTCAGCAGCTTAGGGCCTCGTCATACCTTAATCCAGCCCTGATCAGGTGACATCTTAGCAAGGGTTAATGTTGAGGTAGATCTTAACCCTTGTCTCACACAGAAGGAAGTGGATCCTCCCAATGCTCAGCTGGGCGTTTGCTTTCTGGGATTTCTTCTGAACCCACATTGCTGAGAAATCTCGTTCGAATTACTTTCTCACATAGAACGTCAGTGCTGTTGATGGCCTATTGCAAAATACAACAACAAAAATCTTCGCCAGTCTGAAGGGGCTGTAGGCGTGCTTAGGATTGCAGCCTGGCTGTGCAATTCTGTGCATATTTACTCAGAAGCTAGTCCCACTGTGTTCCATGCAGCTTACTTCTCATGAAGTGCTCTTTTGGGCTTGCAGCCTAAATGTTTTTCAATCACTGGAGGTGCCTTGGGAGCATCATGTAATTTCTAGCTGTTTTAACTTTTCAAAATGGGCACTCCAGTTAAGCTCCTGTGTATATTTTGTTTTTGAAAAGCTGTTTTTTCTCTATCCCTGTCCACCTGTGAAACCTGACACATGTCAAGGACCGCGTCTTTCTGTGCAATTTACCTATTATCGTGCCACACTGTGCTCCAGAAAATAATTTGTTTTGTCTACAGCAATATTCCCCATCTCATTCCTCTTCTCTTTTCTTCCCCTTCTTCGCATTGAACAGGTTGGTTGTTGGAGCCAGCTGTATCTTTTGTAAACGTTGTAACGATTTATTATATCACGTGACCGATTTACATTTCCTGTGAAGGTTCAATAGTCTCAAGTGTTGAAATCCATGGTTAAAATAAATCCATGGTTTAATTGTCATGGGAGCCCCTTAGCAACCAGCAACCATGGTCTGGTTAACCACTTTTATCTTATTCATTGAGTTTGTTCCACGGCAGATCACCACACCTTTACAACATTTGTGCTACTAACTCTCAAACTTTGGAGTTGTTGAACTATAGACAACAAATCAGGTCTACTATACCCAACATTTTAAATCCATGGAGGCTAAAGTTTTTCCTGGGGTTCCTCCAGGATTAGGGACACTGAAACATAATGTTCATTACTTTCATAGCCCCAGTCCCCATCGGCTGTTGGGTGGTGAGTTCAACCCTGATGAGTTAACTGTGCAACTGAGACTAGTGACTGGGAGTGGACACTGGGACCATATAACCCTGGTCCTAAAGGATCTACACTGGCTTCCATTATGTTTTCAAGCACAATTCAAAGTGTTGGTGCTGACTTTTAAAGCCCTAAACGGCCTTGGCCCAGTATACCTGAAGGAGTGTCTCCACCCCCATCGTTCAGCCCAGACACTGAGGTCCAGCCCCAAGGGCCTTCTGGAGGTTCCCTCACTGCAAGAAGTGAAGTTTCAGGGAACCAGGCAGAGGGCCTTCTTGGCGGTGGCATCCTCCCTGTGGAACGCCCTCCCACCAAATGTCAAGGAAATAAACAACTATCTGACTTTTAGAAGACATCTGAAGGCAGCCCTGTTTAGGGAAATTTTCAATGTTTGATGTTTTATTATGTGTTGGAAGCTGCCCAGAGTGTCTGGGAAAACCCAGCCAAATGGGTAAGGTATAAATAATAAAAGTATTATTATGAGTACATACACCACGGCCACCTCTGCTTCACAGAAAGAAGCTTCACCAGCCCTGTGCTTGGTGCTTTGCCCTGCGGTTCTCAGACCCCCCAACAACCAGCTGGATAATAGGTGCTTGAGAAGCATCGCACTGGGTTGGACCAAAAGGTAAAACATGGCTGCCTTACGTCTTGCTGTTGCAGTTCTTGTCCATTTGCCCTCTCAAAATACTTGAGCTGTTTCCCTTGAGCCGCAACCCTCCAGATGTTTCCCTCGAATGTGCTGGCTTTCTCACTGGCCTCGGACTGAACGCGACAGTTATGATGAGGAGCATCCCACTCCGAGGATTTGACCAGGTAAGTTGTTTGCTGTTTTTCGGGCGCCCGACTCTGGCTTCTAGGTTTTGCTGGCAGGTGGTTTCCAAGCTCCTTTGCTGCTTTCTGCCTGAGTCTGCACGGTGTGGGGCTTGGCCATCAGATATCAGACGAGGTCTCCTGCTCACGTAAAGCTAAAAAGGTCAAGGGCCCCTGGACAGCTAAGTCCAGTCAAAGGTGACTATGGGGTTGCGGTGCTCATCTCACTTTAAGGCCAAGAGAGCCAGTGTTTTTCCACAGACAGCTTTCCAGGTCATGTGGCCAGCATGATTAAACTGCTTCTGGCGCAACGGAAAACCGTGACGGAAACCAGAGCGCACGGAAATGCCGTTTACCTTCCCACCGCAGCGGTACCTATTTATCTACTTGCACTGGTGTGCTTTCAAATTGCTAGGGTGGCAGGAGCTGGGATCGAGCAACAGGAGCTCACTCCGTTGCGGGGATTCAAACCGCCGACCTTCCAATCGGCAAGCCCAAGAGGCTCTGTGGTTTAGACCACAGCTCCACCCGTGTCCCTGTTCACAGTTCATCAAGCCCAATCCTGTCATTCCGGACAGATCACCATCCTTAGGCAGCAATCTTTCTCAAGGGCCCCCAGCAGACTCCCCCCCCCCCCAGGTGAGGGGTCGGGTCCCTTCTGAGACGAAATAGGCGCGGGGGCTCAAGTTAGCACAGGCTGAAAGGGAAACACAGGAGTGTCAAGTTTCAGAAGAGAACAAACATCTTGCCCTCCACTTTTTTTTTGGTCAGTTGCAACTGATAGCATGAGTGTAAAATGTATTTTTTTTAAATTTATTTTTAAAAAGCCAAACACCAGCACTTAAATTCTCCTGTGTGGCCGTTTTGTGATATTTCCTTTACACGACTACCAGACTCATCCTTTGACGGATGACAGTTTTGACTTATCGCCATCAACAGCTGTGGCATCTTTTTTGAACAAAGTTGTCAGTAGGAGCGCTTAGAGCCTGACAGCAGCATGGCATTGGTTCAAACATTTGGAGATGTCTTCTGCAAAGGCATCTTTTCCATCTGTAAAACGAGCCCTCCAGGATACCTTAACGAGTCGTCTATATTGACGAGGGATCTGACAGGTGCCGTGGGGAGGGGGGTAAAACCCTTTGTGTTCTCAGGGTTAGGTATGAAGTATGGGGTCCAAACAACCTGGTTCCTTTGGGTGCCCAGGCACGGTTTGGGCACCGGGAACCGGCTTTCTGCTAATCCCTCGTCTACACTGGGTTGTGGGGACAAACTCAATTCACTTCCTATTTAAAAGTGAAGCTTCCAGATTTGCACACTCTAAAACAACTCGCGAATCGAAACGCTTCCATCTTTTGAAATTCACACTTCTCTGAATTTTGCAGCGCAGTTCTCCAGCCAAGCAATGTGTGCATTATATTGGGATAACTTGTGCATAGATATGCATATGTTATGAAGGTAACGTGCAAAAATGCACTACGTCAGGAGAAATTGCTTTGTGAAAATGCATATTGGGAGAAAATTGCACGGGAATCGCATTTGTGGAATGCTTTCCCCCCAGGAAGACTCGCCTGGTGTCTTTGTTGTATATCTTTAGGCACTAGCCGAAAATGTTTCTTTTTCACCAGGCCTTTGGCTGATTAACATTCTATGTCTCCTTAAATATGCTCATGGGAAGGGGTTTATTGGTTTGTTGTTACTTTTGTTCTTGTTTGTACTGTGTATTTTGTGTTCTTGTTTTGTATCTTTATTTTGTGAACCGCCCTGTGATCTTCAGATTAAGGGTGGTAGACAAATTTTAATAATAATAATAATAATATGCTGATGAATTTTCATGAGGGCTTTAGAAAAAGCAAACTGATAACTAAATTTAAGATTGGGGAATTGAGAAACTGAGAGAAACCAAAATTGATAGATTTAGCCATTCCCACTGCCAGCCAATAGCACTATTAATTTCTGTTGTCAGGCAGTAGTTGCTTATTATATACCATAGGAATGGAAACCTCTTTTCCGACTGAGGACCACATTGCCTTCTGGCAGCATCCTTCAGGCCACATGCCCTGTAGTAAGTAAATGATATATATATATAAAAATGCAGTTTGCTTGTTCTTTTTTATCATCACCTTTGTAGCAAATGGCTACTCTTGTGGCAGATCACATGGAAGGCCACGGGACGAGATTCCTGAAGAAATGTAGCCCAACGAAAGTGAAGAAGGCGGAGAACGGCCGGCTGCGCGTGACGTGGAAATACCTCGATTCTGGCAAAGAAAAGTCGGACGAATTTGACACGGTGATGTGGGCAGTAGGTAAAAAGAAACGGTGTTTTGAAATACCTCTGGCACTCCTTTTCCTTTTGTTCCCTCTCGTGGTTTTTTTTTTTTTTTTTTAAATGCAGCACAGGAAATTTTGGCGGAAGGGAAGCACATGGGAAGAGATAGGCATGCAAGAGTGATCGCAAACACCTCTCAGTTCCGAACAATGTTCTATATACGGAGGGTTGCATCCAATCTTCTCTGTCTGCTAGCACAAGGGTGAGATTTAATATTGCGCTGCAGAGGAACCCAATGCAACAATTGCCCTAGCAGAAATTGTGCTATCTGTCATGCAACGAAGGGCAACTTTCTACATGCTTTGACACTGCGCTGCAGCCCTTCCTCTACCAAGAAGCTGCCTTATTTTGAGTTAGATGATTGGATCACCCAATTGTTAACCTCAACTAGCAGTAGCTCTCTGAGATTTCAGGCAGGCAGCCATTCCCAGGCCTTCCCTGGCGATTCCAGAGACTGAAGCTGGGATTGTTCGCCTGCAGAATGCATGCTCTACCACTGAGATATGTGACTCTTTTTTCTATCTACTGTTGTTGTTGTTTAGTTGTTCAGTCGTGTCCGACTCTTCGTGACCCCCTGGACCAGAGCACGCCAGGCACTCCTGTCTTCCACTGCCTCCCGCAGTTTGGTCAGACTCATGTTGGTAGCTTCAAGAACACTGTCCAACCATCTCGTCCTCTGTCATCCCCTTCTCCATGTGCCCTCCATCTTTCCCAACATCAGGGTCTTTTCCAGGGAGTCTTCTCTTCTCATGAGGTGGCCAAAGTATTGGAGCCTCAGCTTTAGGATCTGTCCTACTAGTGAGCACTCAGGGCTGATTTCCATCAGAATGGATAGGTTTGATTTTCTTGCACTCCATGGGACTCTCAAGAGTCTCCTCCAGCACCATAATTCAAAAGCATCAATTCTTCGGCAATCAGCCTTCTTTATGGTCCAGCTCTCACTTCCATACATCACTACTGGGAAAACCATAGCTTTAACTATACAGACCTTTGTTGGCAAGGTGATGTCTCTGCTTTTTAAGATGCTGTCTAGGTTTGTCATCGCTTTTCTCCCAAGAAGCAGGCATCGTTTAATTTCATGGCTGCTGTCACCCTCTGCAGTGATCATGGAGCGCAAGAAAGTAAAATCTCTCACTGCCTCCATTTATTTCCCTTCTATTTGTCAGGAGGTGATGGGACCAGTGGCCATGATCTTAGTTTTTTTGATGTTGAGCTTCAGACCATATTTTGCGCTCTCCTCTTTCACCCTCAATAAAAGGTTCTTTAATCCCTCCTCACTTTCTGCCATCAAGGTTGTGTCATCTGCATATCTGAGGTTGTTGATATTTCTTCTGGCAAACTTAATTCTGGCTTGGGATTCATCCAGTCCAGCCTTTCGCATGATGAATTCTGCATATAAGTTAAATAAGCAGGGAGATAAGATGCACAATTATTTCATAGCTGACACATTTTAAGCTACTACAGCAAGAGAAAAGCCCTTGTGGAGACTTGCATATAGCCTTGTTTTGCACACAACCGTGGATTGACTTATGTGTGCAAAACATACCTTCTTGCACGATTACATTCTTTCTCTGAAAGGTGTCTCTGTGAGGGGCCTTGTCACAAAGTCCACCAGTGTTATCACATCTTCACTCACCTGCCCCTGTACCTTTCTTCTGTTATCTAAAATCTATCAACTGTAATTGGGCTCTTGATTACTTGGCTGTGATTCGCACTCGCTCCAGCTGACTAGGCAAAGAGGTTGTTCCAAGCTTACTGTTTACTTTATCCGGGTGGCAAGGCTTAGTTCTTACCATAGGTATCAACTTGTTTCTGACTTGTACGTTTCCGAGCACAATTCAAAGTGTTGGTGTTGACCTTTAAAGCCCTAAACGGCCTCGGCCCAGTATACCTGAAGGAGCGTCTCCACCCCCATTGTTCTGCCCGGACGCTGAGGTCCAGCGCCGAGGGCCTTCTGGCGGTTCCCTCATTGCGAGAAGCAAAGCTACAGGGAACCAGGCAGAGGGCCTTCTTGGTAGTGGCACTTGCCCTGTGGAACGCCCTCCCATCAGATGTCAAAGCGATAAATAACTACCTGACATTTAGAAGACATCTTAAGGCAGCCCTGTTCAGGGAAGTTTTTAACGTGTGATATTTTAGTGTATTTTTGGTTTCTATGGAAGCCGCCCAGAGTGGCTGGGGAAACCCAACCAGATGGGCGGGATACAAATAAATTATTATTATTATTATTATTATTATTATTATTATTATTATTATTATTGTAGCTCTTCAAACTGCAGGTGCTCGTTTACATGACTAGATGCACTATTACAAATAAATCTTCCTGCATAGATGTCAGGGAGAACTATTGCAGACTTGCCTTTTTCCTGAGACAAAATCATAGAATTGTAGAGTCGGAAGGGACCCCAAGGATCATCTAGTCCAACCCTCTGCAATAAAGGAATCTCAGCTTGTTTAAAACACGACAGATGTCCATCCAACCTCTGCTTAAAAGCGTCCAAGGAAGGATGAGTTTGGCACTTCTTGTGGGAGTCTGTTCCACTGTCAAATGGCTCTTACTATGCTATGCTTATGGGGAGATTTGTTGTTTTGGTTGGCACATTCATATATAGTCATACCTTGGGTTACAGACGCTTCAGGTTGTGTTTTTTCGGGTTACGGACCCGCCAAAACCCGGAAGTACAGGAATGGGTTACTTCCGGGTTTCAGCGGACGCGCATGCGCAGAAGCGCTAAATCACGCTTTGCACATTCACAGTCGCAATGCAGGACTATGCAACTTTCCCATAAGGGGATCAGATTTGCCACTCCTGGCATTCCCAGCACCATGCTCTTAACCAGCTGAGCTATTGCTACCTGTTTGTAGGTGAGAGTGGGGAGGAGATTCCGGGGAGGGGAAAAATAACAAAGCCGGATCGAAAGGTATCTTTCCATCTGCCTTGTCAAGGGATGTCGCCTGACAGTTGTGATGCATATCAGGAAAAGTTAAGGAAAGGTTCGTTCTGCATATCTGAGGGTGTTTCCCCTCTGCGCTCTTCCCCGAGCGGCTTATCTGATTTGCCTCAAATGCCTGGAATGGCGCCAAGCCCAACGCTTGATTTAGGAGCCATATGTCGAAGAAGACTCCAGGTGTACTTGGCGTAACGTTCAGCCGTGTTTGGAACTGCCACTACGGAAGGGAAAGTGGCCACGGAGCGCAATTGTCGGGATGTTTAGCATACTTGCTTGGAAAAGGTGGAGCTCCCAAGAGCCACAGGGACAGGGGCCAAGGCTGCCTACGTGGTCCTGTGCCTATGAAAAAACAACACCTAGGTTGCCGGCAAGAGGTGCATTGAGTTCCTGTAGGGTTACATAGGTTGGGATGTAAGGAGGCGGCAATTTTCCAATATGGATTGCATTTCCATATCACTTCGGCTTCCAGCTTTGTTGATATCATGGTTTATTAACTCAAGATGCGGGTGTTGCTGTGGTCTAAACCACTGAGCCTCTTTGGCTTGCTGATCAGAAGGTCGGGGGTTCGAATCCGCGCAATGGGGTGAGCTCCCGTTGCTCTGTCCCAGCTCCTGCCAACCTAGCAGTTCGAAAGCACGTCAAAGTGCAAGTAGATAAATAGGGACCACTCCAGAGGGAAGGTAAACGGCATTTCTGTGCGCTCTGGCTTCCGTCATGGTGTCCAGTTGCGCCAGAAGTGGTTAAGTCATGCAGGCCACATGACCCAGAAAGCTGCCTGTGGACAAATGCTGGCTCCCTTGGCCTGAAAGCGAGATAAGCGCCGCAACCCCATAGTCACCTTTGGCTGGACTTAACCTTCCAGGGATCCTTGACCTTTTTTAATAAGACGCATTGCTGCCTCCAACCGCGAAGACAGGGCTTAGCCGTCTTGGCTAGCAGTCATCAATATTCCTCTTTGCCATGAATTTGCCCAATCCTCTTCCACAGCCATCTAAACTTGGAGGCAATCACTGCCTCTTGAAAGAGTGAGTTCTGCAGATTAATTCCATCGGGCATTAACTACCAGACTTTTAGAAGACATCTGAAGGCAGCCCTGTTTAGGGAAGTTTTTAATATTTGATGGATTACTGAATTTTAATATTTTGTTGGAAGCCGCCCAGAGTGGCTGGGGAAGCCCAGCCAGATGGGCGAGGTATAAATAATAAATTATTATTATTATTATTATTATTATTATTATTATTATTATTATTATTACCTTTAAGATTGCTGGATGCGGGAGCAGATAAGCCAATGGCCTGATCCAGCAACCTCTTTTTATGACCCCCAAGTTAACCTTGCAAGGTGAGGAAGAGGAACCATTCCATGCAACGGCCAGCTCAGTCACAAGATCGCCACGCCAGGCCAGGGTGGGGTCAAGATCCAGAAACAGAAACCTAGATCAGAAATTTTCCATCTGACTTTTCCATTTTATTTTTAAGCCTTTTAAGAGGCTTATATTGGGGAAACAGAATAAAGGCATTCTCTCCCTCCCTCCCTCCCTTCGCTGGGAGAGGGAACACCGTTCCAACGTTTGATGTGAACTTGAGAGTCTCCTCCAAAGCCCGGATGGGAAATGTGTTTGCGTTCTGAAAACAAGGGCTGAGCGGAGGAAAACACTTAAGGGCCTTTGATGTGGAGGGAGGGAAATTATTAAACAAAAGGGAAGCCCGGCCCCTGCATGGGAGATCTGATTATAAATAAACATATGATTCACTGTATTATCCGCCTGCCTGAAAAGCCAGGTTGCTCCCCGCTCTTCCAATCCAAACAATGCTGAATCTGAACGGCTCTGAGACGGGGAGGTTGGGACGGCTCCAGCAGATTCATTTCAGCTGGCGAAACTGACACTTCCTCTGGGATCGGCGAGTGGAGCTGTCGGCACTCTAGCTATCTGTCTGCCTTCCTTCAGCCTTCCCTGTGGGACGCCGGATCCCTGCCGTCCCTCTCTTGGTCCTCTGGTCCCTGAGCTCCGATGCTATCAGGCACCAAAAATAATAACAACGACAATACTTTTAAAGAAAACACAACCGAGACCTTATCTCGGGCTCGGATGTGAAACAACTTCCTCCTGTTGTACTTCTTTTGTGCGCTGAGAATAAAACGTCTGGGGAGGCCTGCAAGCCGGCAGCTTAATGGGGGCTTTTCCAGTTTCCCCGTTTTCCGGCTCAGGCAGAGCTTAGAGGAACAAGTTAGCACGCAATATGCTAACTTTTAAGAGAGAGAAAAAAACAAACAGAGAGAAGTGGGAGGGCGGAGAAGGAGAGAGAGAGAGAGAGAAACAGCCACACAAATTTCTCATCCCAACAACCTGCCGAGACATTGGGAAGGGGCGAATCTGCCCATTTTGATTTCCACCATTTTCTGTCAGACCTGGGAAGTGGGCGAATTAAAGCTTTCGTTTCAATGCACCACCTTGCAACCACAACTAGGGGTGGGAGATACAGTGGTACCTCGGGTTAGGTACTTAATTCGTTCCGGAGGTCCGTACTTAACCTGAAACTGTTCTTAACCTGAAGCACCACTTTAGCTAATGGGGCCTCCTGCTGCTGCCGCGCTGCCAGAGCACAATATCTGTTCTCATCCTGAAGCAAAGTTCTTAACCTGAGGTACTATTTCTGGGTTAGCAGAGTCTGTAACCTGAAGCGTATGTAACCCGAGGTACCACTGTACAGTCAGTTTAGGTTTCTCTCAGTTTCTCATTTTTCCAATCTTGAGTTGAGTTTTCCACATCAGTCTGCATTTTTTTTTTAAGTCCTCATGAAAATTCACCAGCATTTTAGTGTGAATTTCTCCTGCTCTGCACATTTTTGTATCCGATTTTTCCAAATTCACATATATATTTTTTGCATAGCAGTTTCTCCACATACAATGCATTTGTGCATGCTACTTTCACAAATATATACCCATTTCGATGCACAGTTTCCTCTAATGTTTCAGTATTTGTACAGGTTAGCCGAAGGGAGGATAGCGTTGCAAAATTCAGAGAAGTGCAGATTTCGAAGGATCACTGTCTTCTTCCAGTGTGCAAATTGTTACAGAAAGTACAGATTAGATAAGTGTGCATTTAAAGGGGAACTGAACTGAATATCTCCCCCCTCCCTAAAACAGACAGATTTTTTTTATATGCTGTAACAGAAACAACAGCTGAGATGATCAAATCAGCAGGGCAATGTTTAATTTCTCTCGGTTCCAATCTCCCGACATCTGAATATCTGGGCATTAAGAACGAAAAGGAAGAAAATGAAATGAATTTGGCCGACCCAAAGCGAAACCTCATCCTCTTTCCCACGTGTGTCCCATGCGGAATCCTAAAAGCAGCGACGAAAATGTTAAAACCTAACGTTGAAATTTTATTGGCTGGAAGCCATGTCCAGCTCTGGTTTCCAAGCCGAAGGATCTATTCAATACCCTCCATTAAGATCAAATGGGCGAAAGTATTTTGGTTTGGGGAAATGCTTTAGTTGCGTCTAGCGGCTTAGCTAGCTCCACTTCCAAATTTTGAAGCCCCCCCCCCCAATGTGTTCTTAATCTCCAGCTGTTTCTAGACTTCCATTCCCATCATCCCTGACCGCTGGCCCTGCTAGCTAGGGATGATGGGAGTTGTAGTCCAAAAACAGCTGGAGACCCAAGTTTGGGAAACACTGATGTAAAAAGAGGCCCTACTGGATTTGGCCATTGGCCCCTGTAGCCCAGCACCCTGTTCTCATAGTAATAGTAGTAATAATAGTAGTAGTAGTAATAAGAATAAGAATAATAAAATTTATTATTTATACCCTGTTCATCTGGCTGGGTTTCCCCAGCCACTCTGGGTGGCTTCCAGCAAAATATTAAAATACAATAATTCATCAAATATAAAAAGTTTCCCTAAACAGGGATGCCTTCGGATGTCTTCTAAAAGTCATAGTGGCCAACTAGATGCCCCAATAGGAATACAAGTCCTGAGCGCAACAGCCGCGCTTTTCCTCCTGGCAATTCCAGGCACTGGCGTTCAGAGCCTAACGCTGGCTTTCTTCAGATGCTTAGACCCTTGAGAGCAGGAGGTGAAGGTGGCACACTGAACGCACCAAGTTGTAAGGGGTACTTAGGAATGCAGGAATCTGCCTGACAAAAGTCAAGTGGGTTGATCCAACACCAGGTCCAATATGGCCTACCCCATCCGAGATCCTAGACCAGGGCTGGTCCCTCCAGATGCTTCTGAACTACAGTTCCTACCAGTCCCTCAGCAAACAGGGCCAAAGTGTAGGTGGGAGGTTGCTCCTCACAGAGCTAGGATTCCCAGAGTTCCCTGTGAAGAGTGGTTGGCTGTTAGACCATTCTGGGAACTGTAGCTCTGTGAGGTGAACAACAACTCTGAGCATCCTTGATGGACCATAGCTCCCAGAATTCTTTGGGGGAAGCCATGACTGTCTAAAGCGGTATCATAGCGCTCTAAACACATGATGTGACTGTGGACAGTTGGTTGACGCAATAATAGTGCAGCAGTTGTGGATTTATACTGGACTGTTCACACATTGTTCTGTTACATTGTTTGCTCTTTGGTTACACTGTTGCCGCCTGGAGGAACGCTCTTGCACTATATATGTGGGTCCCGCTATCCAAATACAAAAATTCACTTATCCAAACATGAGGAATTAGGACCCAAATCTTGCTACACACACACACACACACACACACTGCAGATTCAGATATCCAAACAGCCTGCTTGTAGTACTGTAGACAAACAAGCAGCTTTAAACAAGCCTTACTTTTTTTGTGTTTTGCTGGGCTTCGACAGACATTTCACCAGAAACCATGGTTGGAAGGATGGAGGGAGTTGGACAAATAAGAGAGCATTTTTTCCCCTTCTTGTATGCCTTTTGTAAGGTTTCAGAAGGTTTTTCTGGGTTTTTGTTGTTGTCATTTTGGAGGTCAAAATTCTGCGGTTGGGAACGCATTAGAAATTTCCCCATAGGAATCAGTGGAAATGGTTGGCTCATTTTGTGAACACTGGCAAACTATTTCCTGAGAATGCCTTGTGTATGAATACCGAAACTTGCACGTATAATGCCAAAAGTGGGGGGAAACAAAGAAACCTGTAACACAGAATCATAAGGCTGGAAGGAACCCTTGTCAGGAAAAAGCAGCAATGCGAGAGCGAACTGCAAGTGCCTGGAATGCAAAACAGGATGTGATTGTTGGGGACTGTACCATGGAAACAAAGGGACAGTCTTTTCACTGTACTGAGCACCGGATGTTAGCTCAGAGTGTCATCTGACCTGTACTGGAAGTACAGGGGTGGAGTTTGTCTCTCTACTGTTGGAGACTGGAGAGTGCAGACACGTTTCTCTGTACTGCTGCAATGACAGAAATAAAGACATGTAAATAGATTTCTGTCTGTCTCTTTCCCCTCCCTGGGGAAGCAGGGAGGAGGGGGAGTGGTGTGTTCTCCTTCACGCTGGAGGAGGATCGCCGATCGTGACCTTGCCTGTATCCTGCCAGGAGACGCAGACGGGGAGGTCAACAGGATCTCAAGCCAAGTGCCTGGAGAATGGCCAGTTCCCTCTGACTGAGGCTAGAGAATCCTACAACCCTAAGGGCCAACATTTCCAATTCCCGGAAGTGTGGGAACCACAGCTAAAGAATCACTGACAGATGGCCATCCAACCTCTGTTTAAAAAAATCAAATGAGGCAATATAATTTTTTTACAGGATTTCACCAGGAAGCTATGAGAAATGCATAGATTAGAAATAAAGCTGCATGTTCGCCCCAAAATTTTGCAGGCACAAACAGTATTTAAAGTGGGGTTATAATAAACCTCCCCCCCCAAAAAAAAATAATGATTGCACAATAAAAAGAACATCTGGATAGGCCCATAGAACCAAAATACCAGTGGATCTTAGTTTAGGGTTCAAGGCAGTTCCTCCTTAAGGTTCAGCCAAAATCTGTCCACCTGAAGATCATGGCCACTGGTCCCATCACCTCCTGGCAAATAGAAGGGGAAGAAATGGAGGCAGTGAGGGATTTTACTTTCTTGGGCTCCATGATCACTGTAGATGGTGACAGCAGTCACAAAATTAAAAGACGCCTGCTTCTTGGGAGAAAAGCGATGACAGACCTAGACAGCATCTTAAAAAGCAGAGACATCACCTTGCCGACAAAGGTCCGTGTATTTAAAGCTATGGTTTTCTCAGTAGTGATGTATGGAAGTGAGAGCTGGACCATAAAGAAGGCTGATCGCCGAAGAATTGATGCTTTTGAATTATGGTGCTGGAGGAGACTCTTGAGAGTCCCATGGAGTGCAAGAAGATCCAACCTATCCATTCTGAAGGAAATCAGCCCTGAGTGCTCACTGGAAGGACATATCCTGAAGCTGAGGCTACAATACTTTGGCCACCTCACGAGAAGAGAAGACTCCCTGGAAAAGACCCTGATGTTGGGAAAGATGGAGGGCACAAGGAGAAGGGGACGACTGAGGACGAGATGGTTGGACAGTGTTCTCGAAGCTACCAGCATGAGTTTGACTAAACTGCGGGAGGCAGTGGAAGACAGGAGTGCCTGGCGTGCTCTGGTCCAGGGGGTCACAAAGAGTCGGACATGACTAAACAACTAAACAACAACAACAACAAAAGGTTAACAATGGCCTGGTGGAGGGGGGAGCAGGAACCAATCTCTGTCACGTGATAAGAGGAAAAGCCTCTTGAGTCCAAGGAGATGTTTGGACCTCATTAAAAATCCCTGACAAGAGAACCGGCTGGCAAATTTTAAACTGTTCCCCCCACCCCTACCCCCAGCACGCCCCCTTGGGAAGGATTGAATCCGCAAAGTTGGAGAAAAATGAACAGCTGGGATTTGTCCTTGTAGAAATCAGTCAAGGCCTTTGCTTTACAAATTAATGAGTTGGCTAAATTGGTCTGTGTCTGCCCCAAAACTGCACGGACCTTTCTCAAAACAATCCGGAGAGCTTTCTGCAGAAGGCGACATTTGTCTGTGGGCAGGCGGAGTTGATTCGTAAGTTGGCAACGGCTGATCAAGGCATCCTCTGCAGGGGGGTGCAGGATCCCAACAGAGTCTTGAAAACTCTGATACCTATTTATCTACTTGCACTGGTGTGCTTTTGAACTGCTAGGTTGGCAGGAGTTGGGAGAGAGCAACGGGAGCTCACTCCATCGTGGGGATTCGAACTGCCAACTTTCCGATTGGCAAGCTCAAGAGGCTCAGTGGTTTACACCACAGCGCCACCCGCGCCCCTGCTTCTGAATACCAGTCGATGGGAACCACTGGAGGGGAGAGTACTATTGCACTAAGGTTCTGCTTACAGGTTTCCCACGGGCATATACTGCATTTTTCGCTCTATAAAGATGCACTTTTCCCCTCCTAAAAAGTACGTCTTATGGAGCGAATGCAGGCGGGAGGCTCTGCTCAGCGCTCCCTTTAAAGAGCCACGTGGAGCGTGTCTGCAGCTCTCTGGGGCTTTTCCCCGAGGAGGGAGAAGGGCTGCCCTTCTCCGTCCTCGGGGAAAAGCCCCCAAGAGCCGCACACACACTCCACGTGGCTCTTTAAAGGGAGCGGGGCTCTTGGGGGAGTCTTAGCCGCGCCTAGCCTCTCCCGGGCGGGGGATGAAGGCTCCCCTTGCCCGGGAGAGGCTGCGCGCAGCCATGCAAGAAACCAGGACAGCCAGCGGGATCGCTGCGCTGCGCTGTGCAGCGATCTCGCTGGCTTCTGGGATTCAGAATATTTTTTTTCTTGTTTTCCTCTTCCAAAAACTAGGTGCGTCTTATGGTCTGGTGCATCTTATAGAGCAAAAAATACGGCAATTGAAACAGGATGCTGGACTAATCTAGAAGGCTCTTCCTATGTCCTTACATTGTTGGGGATTTTTTTGGGGGGTAAGAATTAAAACTGCTAAAATCTTTTTAAAATGTTTCTTTTAATTTTTATTGTTTTCTAAAAAAACAACAACAACCATATGCACTCTCTTACTCTTTCTTTCCCAGGCCGAGCCCCTGACACCCAAACTCTCAACTTGGAGATGGCTGGAGTGAAAACAAATCCCGCGACGGGGAAAATCATTGTTGATGCAAGAGAAACCACTTCTGTTCCTCACATTTATGCAATTGGAGACATAACAGAGGTAGACGTCTACATAAACTCCTTGACAATGACAGGAAAACTTACTTTGTTCTTGATTAATAACCGCTGCCCATTTGTCGTCAAGCCTATATCAGTGTGTTAAAGCCTCGCTTTTCATTTTCATTTGGAGTGTTTATGCCAGCAACACAGAACAGTAATTTCCTCCACGCAGAACACCTCTGCATCAGAGATTATTACTGATGCTTATCAGGTGAAAAGCATTATGTGGCAACAGCTGGCAAGAAGGCTTTGTTATCTCTCCTATATCAATTCTGCTTCTGAAATAAATAGGTTTTGCTGCCCGCGGAAGGCAAAAAAAAAAAAGAGAGTACAGCTTTTTTTTTAAAAAAAAGGCTGAAGGTGTTAGTCATTTGACTGCGAAATCAAACTGATTGACAATTAAGTTCACACGGTTTTTGCAAAAACATTTCTTACTTGCTCTCTCTCTCTCTGAAAGAAATGCATCTTGCTGGCAGCAACTCACAACTTCTAACCATTCTTGCAAGAGAGGCAAAATGTTTTGGGGCAGAGAAAGTTTCCCCTCCATCTCTAATATACACTAGAACTTGAGGGCACCCAGAAAAGCCGAATGCCAGAAGATTCGGGATGGACAAAAAAAGAAGTAGCTTCTCCACACAGCCCCTAGTTAAACTATAGAATTTGCTCCCACAATGTAATGATGGCCACCAATGGGAATGACATGTACATATAATTAAATTTTCTAATTTACATTTCAAAATACGTATTTACACTCTAGTCCAGGAATCTCAGCTTGATATGGATGGCCAGCCAACGTCTGCTTAAAAACCGCCACAGAAGGAGAGTCCACCAGCTATCAGGGGGGACTCTTCCCCTATCAAACAGCTCTTTCTGTCAGAAACATTATTCTTGATGTTTAGTTGGAATCACCATTCTTGTAACTTGAATTCATTGCTTTGGGTCCTCGAATTTTTATTTATTTTCCGCTGAGCTCCTAGTGGAATTTATGTGTGGTTTGTTGGTTTCTGAGACCTGTACCACCATTCCTAGATACATATAATTTTTATTTATTTTATTTTATTCTTTATTTTATTTTTTAATATAATTTTTATTTCTTTTTCATTTAATATTTTGCATTCACGTCATCTTTATCCACTATACCTCCTTGGCTCTTAGAGCCTATCAACTTCCTTCCCTCCTGCCTCATGGCTTTCAAAATTCACCTTTTATATCATTGCAATTTATACGTTTTCCAATTCTAATTACACTCATTACAGAATATCTTGAAAATTTAAGTAAATATAGAAAGAGAGAAAATTTCTCATTACAAGTCTTCAGACAACCCTGCTACTGGTGTTAATTGCTTGCAATGATCTTTCAGATATTGTATGAATTTACTCCAGTCTTTTTGGAATACTTGATCTTGCTGGTTTGGGATTTTTCTTGTCAGCTTCGCCAGTTCTGAAAAGTCCATCATCTGCATCTGCTACTCTTCTTTCGTTGGTACTTCTTGTTGTTTCCATTTTTGGGCTAAAATAATTCTTGCCACAGTTGTTGCATACATAAACAGGCTTTTATTCTTCCTTTGATATCTCTTCACCCACTATACCCAAGAGAAAGGCTTCCGGTTTTTTAACAAAAGTATTTTTAAACACCAGCATCATAAAAAGTAGAGACATCACCTTGCCGACAAAGGTCCGTATAGTTAAAGCTATGGTTTCCCCAGTAGTGATGTATGGAAGTGAGAGCTGGACCATAAAGAAGGCTGATGGCCGAAGAATTGATGCTTTTGAATTATGGTGCTGGAGGAGACTCTTGAGAGTCCCATGGACTGCAAGAAGATCAAACGCATCCATTCTGAAGGAAATCAGCCCTGAGTGCTCGCTGGAAGGACAGATCCTGAAGCTGAGGCTCCAAGACTTTGGCCACCTCATGAGAAGAGAAGACTCCCTGGAAAAGACCCTGATGTTGGGAAAGATTGAGGGCACAAGGAGAAGGGGAAGACAGAGGAAGAGGTGGTTGGACAGTGTTCTCGAAGCTACCAGCATGAGTTTGACCAAACTGTGGGAGGCAGTGGAAGACAGGAGTGCCTGGCGTGCTCTGGTCCAGGGGGTCACGGAGAGTCGGACACGACTAAACAACAACAACAACAATTCTTGCCGCAGTTGTTGCATACATAAACAGGCTTTTAGCCTCCCTTGGTATCTCTTCACCCACTATACCCAAGAGAAAGGCTTCCTGTTTTTTAACAAAAGTATTTTTAAAACGCCTTCTTTAACTCATTATATACCATTTCCCAGAAAGCCTTTACGAGTCCTAGAATTTTTATTGCCCACAATCTAACATAGTCCCACGCATGGGTACAAAGAGAGCGTTTGTGTCGACTTGTTTACTCAGGGACGTCTTAAGCCATTGTTTTTTCATACGCACAGAGGAAAAAAAATACCCTGCGCTTATGTCTGCAGGGATGTTTTAGTAATTAGCTTGGGTGTTCCTCGTGCTTTTTTTAAAGGAATGTATGCCAGAGGCTTTCCTCCCCCACCCTCCAGGTTTTATCTCTTTCTCTGATCTCTGGAACGCCAAAATAACATCTGTATTTCCTGCCACAGAAATGATTGGCAGCTGCATTTCAGGCGGTTTGCGGGGGGCGGGCGGGAGGGAAACGGCAACGTTGACAAATCACATTGACAGACGATCTTGAAAGCCAAAACGTTAGTTCGGAAAAAGAGATAACACGTACATTTGCCTAAACCTTGGGATTAATCCCAAACTGCAACTTGGGACTTGCTTCCTTTTTTTTAATTATCATTAAATGTATAACAAACAAGGCGAACAGATTATATGAGTTTTTGATCTGCTGTTTATGACTTACCTTGAGGTGTTGCCATATTGCCTCTTTTGTACAGATTTCTTCCAATGTTTTTCTTTATATCTTTGGTCTCCTTACCTTATACCTGACCGTTCTCAATTGTATCCCACCACCCTTTTGTTGATTTTTGGAAATATTCTGTTAGTCTTGTTTGTTATCTCTCTCTCTCTCTCTCTCTCTCTCTCACACACACACACACACACACACACACACACAAAGAGGTGCCAGAACTCACCATGAACGCCCCCCTTGTTCTCTTATAATGGCAATGGAACCCGCTAAGAGCTGCCAGAATTGAGTTCTAACTGAACAGATAGATAGATAGATAGATAGATAGATAGATAACATAACTTAGTCCAGGTCATGGGTTCAAGTCTCGCATTGACATTTTGGACCTCTCCTAATTCCGTTGTCTTGTCGTAGGGTCGCCCCGAGCTAACACCTACGGCCATTGCTGCAGGGAAGCTGGTTGCTCAGAGGCTATTTGGCCAGTCAGCAGAACTCATGGATTATGACAATGTGAGTAGTTTACAAGTTTTTTTCTTCCCTGGGGGTTCAAAAATGAATGATTTGTTGCAAAGCAATCACATGCCTCTGGGCATGAATAAGTGTTTCGTTGTGGTTGTTATTTAACATCTGTAGTACAGTGGTACCTCGGTTTTTGGACATTTCGGAAGCCTAACGTTTCAGTTTTCGAACGCCGAAAACTCAGAAGTAAATGCTTCCGTTTTTGAATGCGCCTCAGAAGTCAAACGGCTTCCACTGCATGTTGTTTTCCTCAATTTTCTCTATTGAATTTGCAGACTGCCCTTTGTGCCTCGGTTTTCGAACTTTTCAGAAGTCAGGCAGTCTTCCAGAACGGGTTACATTCGAAAACCGAGGTACCACTGTATTAAAGATAAAGGGACCCCCCTGACTCTTAGGTCCAGTCGCGGACGACTCTGGGGTTGCGGCACTCATCTCATTTTACTGGCCGAGGGAGCTGACGTTTGTCCGCAGACAGTTTTTCCGGGTCATGTGGCCAGCATGACCAAGCCGCTTGTGACGAACCAGAGCAGCGCACGGAAACGCCATTTACCTTCCCACCAGAGCACTATTTACTTGCACTTTGACGTGCTTTCGAACAGCTAGGTTGGCAGGAGCAGGGACCGAGCAACGGGAGCTCACCCTGTCGCGGGAATTCAAACCACAACCTTCTGATCGGCAAGCCCCAGGCTCTGTGGTTTAGACCATAGCACCACCCTGCGCCAGTGTATCAGTATTAATTAATTAATTAACCACTGTATTAGTATTAATTAAATCGATATACCCCTTAGTTGCCAACATGGCATCAAAGCAGTTTACAAATTGTAAAACATGGATAATTCAAGTAAACAACAAAACAATGCTGGGGTCGTGGGGGATCAATGACTTGTTCGTATTATTTCTGTAGCAGAGTCCTTGTCTATAGCAGTGTTTTTCAACCACTGTTCCGCGGCACACTAGTGTGCCGCGAGATGTTGCCTAGTGTGCCGTGGGAAAAATTGAAAAATTCAAAAGATAATTTTTTTAAAAAAAGTCAAATTTTCGCCCACTAGGCGGGCGCCGGACTGTGTCCACCCTATTTTCCATCCATCCTGGGTGGGGATCATATCGGATGGGATCGGATGAGAGCGGACAGGCGGTCCGCTCTCATCCGATTCCCCACAGAGAGCAGCGGGGTTCTGACATCTCCCTCTCCGCACACCGTGGTGGTGTGCCTCGTGATTTTTTTCATGAAACAAGTGTGCCTTTGCCCAAAAAAGGTTGAAAAACACTGGTCTATAGCATCCTAGAACCACGCAATCAGCATGAAAGGGGAGCTTTTTGGCCAATGAGAATAAGCCTTCTTGCTCTGTGTGTTGATGGGAGCCAGTCAGAGTGCAAAGAGGCAAGTCAGCCACTGAGAATTGGCTCCCGAGGTCACTCTGAAGAAGGGGTGAGGGAAGATCACCAAGAAGGAGTTGATCTAGGGGAAAGTCAATATATGGAGGATCTCCACTGATCATTTGCAATATATCCCAAATTATAACTTGTATAATTATAAAATTATTGTATAATCTAAGGGGGGGGACACACATGGCTGTGAGTCGCCCTGGTTGTCACTATTATGAAGGGGTTCTGCATCAACCCCTCCTAGTGGTACAGCAATGAAACCGCTAGCATATTTGTGAAGCTAAGCAGGATCCGGTATGGTTTGAAATTGGATGGGGGACCACATGTTGAGATTCTTGCATTGTTGGGGGTTGGCCTAGATGGCTTTTTCCACTACACTACTAAACTAAAAGTTAGTATGTCACTAACTTTTGTGAGATAGGGAGAAGTATGGGGCTCTTGATCTATTGGCTTGAGAGTAACGGGATGGCCGTGAAGAATTGGAAGAAACAAGATCTACCAACTATCGAAGAATGGCAGATGAAGATGATGGACTATATGGAATTTGCCGAACTGACCGGGAGACTCCGAGACCAGAGAGAAGAGACGGTGGAAGAAGATTGGAAGAAGTTTAAGGAATATTTGAAAAAATATGTTAATATTTAAACCTTAGAATAGCTTTGGAAGTGGATATAGGCTGTAGGGTTAGAAGTAGAAGACAGGGTATTTTAAAGTAGTATTATTTGTAAGTGATAAAATGTGAAGTTATTTTAAGTGTGATTAAAAAAAAAAGATGGTTAGAAATTATGATATATGTAAACTGCTAAAGATGAAGTAAAATGAAAATCAGATAGGGGGGACTTGGGGAAGCCCACTTAACAACGTTTAGGAAAATAAGGATATGACAAGAATTTGTTCGTTTTGTTTGTCGTTTCTGTTTGTGTTTTTTATTTGTGTTATAAAATGAATAAAAAAATTTGAGGGGGGCAAAAAGCGAGTAACAGGATGGCCTTCTATCGCCTAGGTGCCTACCACTGTCTTCACTCCCCTGGAGTATGGCTGTGTAGGACTCTCGGAAGAAGAAGCTGCTGGACGGTTTGGAGCAGATCATATAGAGGTACGCTGGGCTCCTGACAGGCATGGCTGCTGGCCACCAGTGCTGAGGAGCCAGCTTGCTCTGTCACTGTGTGTCAGGGACCGTGCTGAGGAGGGCTGCACTGAGGAAGAATGGTGGGAGCCATTCCAATCTGATCCTGATCCTGAATCTTCCCAGGAGCAGGACAGTATAGATTTGGAACAGTGGTTTGCAGAGGGGCCTAGTTCAGAAGGCAGAAGCTGGGAAATACTGGATGGGGGAGCAGCTAGCAGAAAAAACAATAGAAGAGAGAGTGTTAACAGATTCACAGTCTCTGGACAGCATTCACCCCCCAATTCCAAAGTCACAGAGAGCTCAAAAAGTGTTAGAACAGAAAGCACAGAGATTACAAGACGTAGGAGCGATGTAGATTAATAGGGACGTAGGGGAGTAACCCTTAATTGGGAGCACCGCCATTCTGGGAGATGTGTTCTTTGTTCTCTTGCTGTGATTATTAAAGATTCTAACTGGTAAGGTGTTCCTTTTGTTTGATCTTCTTATCTACTGCCACGGGGGGGAACGGGGCCGATTCACTGAAGTCTACTATTTAACAAAGGTTATGTACAGATTTCTCTTATCAGAAATGATAAAAATGTAAAATGAAGCAATGGTGTAAGGCAGGCGCTGGCTCTGATTGCATCTTCCGATATCTTTCCGTTAGGTGTACCATGCGTTTTATAAGCCATTGGAGTTTACCGTGGCCGAAAGAGATGCAGCTCAGTGTTACATAAAAGTAAGTCTGCGCTCCTGCGTTTTGACCTCCACTTCCAGCACGGAGGCTCTGCATCCTTGGCTTTGCTGGAAAGATGGTGGGGGCAAAAGTGGCTTGTAGAATGTGTGTTTGTTGTTGTTTAGTTGTGTCCGCCTCTTCGTGACCCCCCTGGACCAGAGCACGCCAGGCACTCCTGTCTTCCACTGCCTCCCGCAGTTTGGTCAGACTCAGTTTGGTCAGCTTCGAGAACACTGTCGAACCATCTCATCCTCCGTCTTCCCCCTCTCCTTGTGCCCTCCATCTTTCCCTACATCAGGGTCTTTTCCAGGGAGTCTTCTCTTCTCATGAGGTGGCCAAAGTATTGGAGCCTCAGCTTCAGGATCTGTCCTTCCAGCGAGCACTCAGGGCTGATTTCCTTCAGAATGGAGAGGTTTGATCTTCTTGCAGTCCATGGCCCTTGCTATAATCACTTACCTGGGGAGGCTGGCATGGGGCAAATGCACTGTCGGAGCCTATCCAGCCTCCTTGCTGCTGCGTTTGCACTGCACCAACCTCCCCCTCTGCCGGGAAACTGCCATAGCAGTTCTCCCCTACCTGGTGATTCAGTAGGGTGCCAAAAAACTGCCACCCCAGTCTTCCCAGTACCAGGGGGTCCTGCTCTTGTCCAGGCTCACATTTGCCTCTGCTGTTGGCAGCCCCCCCCCCAAGGTTGTGTATCTTTTGTGGTATTTTATGCATTGTGACTTGCCGTTATTTTTATTGATTATAGTTCTTCATTGCAATTGTTAAGTGTGAACTGCTTAATTATTATTTGCTGATATTTAATTTTACTGTTTACTATTATATTCCAATGGATTGCTGAATACAGTGGTAGCTTGGTTCTCAAACTTAATCCGTTCTGGAAGTCCGTTCTAAAACCAAAGCGTTCCAAAACCAAGGTGCTCTTTCCCATTGAAAGTAATGCAAAACAGATTAATCCTTTCCAGACTTTTAAAAACAACTTCTGAAACAGCAATTTAACATGAATTTTGCTATCTAACGAGACCACTGATCCATAAAATAAAAGCAAGAATCTATGTACTGTACTATAAAACAGTATTGTAGATGATAAAAATTAAAATTATTATTTTTTCTTACCTGCACTGATGATAGTAATTGTTTGGATGGGGGGCTTTTATCCATTTCCGCAGTCACACAATCCATCAATCAGTAGCTAAACTGGGTTCCACACAGTCACAAAAACAAATTAACCAAAAAAGCCTCAAAAACAAAAACGCAAAATAAATAGCAAAAACAAAAGCACCTAACTTAATCTGTTCCAGAAGTCGGTTTGACTTCCGAAATGTTCGAAAACCAAGGCGCAGCTTCTGATTAGTGCAGGCGCCCCAGAAACAGCCAATGTTTGGCTTCCGAAAAGCATTCAAAAACCGGAACACTTACTTCTGGGTTTTTGGTGTTTGGGAACCAAGGCATTTGAATACCAAGGTGTTTGAGAACCAAGGTACCACTGTATTGCTTTATTTGCTACAAGGTGTTTATTTTAAAGTTATCTTTTTATTATGACTTTTTTTGTGTTGAATCAGATTGTTATTGGGCGCTGTGCGCTTTGCTGTCTATATTGTTGTTTCTCCAGTTTGCAAAGCGCCTTGTGTATCGTATTGTAGAAAGGCGTATACAAATCAAAAGGGAAATGAAAATGTCTGAAATCCAGGAGAACGGCTGCCTGTCTTTTTTTTTAAATAAATATTTTTTATTAGATTTTCCATTAAAAAAAACATTTTTACAAAATTATACATCCATTTTTAACTTAAACCCTTTTTTCCAGAACTTCCCTCAGCTTGCCTGATAATTTTCCGTTTATTTTTTATCCTCGTCTCACATTTCCCAATATTATATTGCACTCAAATACTCTTAATCACATCATATTTTTTAAACAATATTTCTAACAGTAATTTCACAGAGCTTCTTGAAAGCCAACGAATGTTATTTGCTCATCACATAAATTTTTGATATACTCTGTAAATTTCTTCCAGTCCTCGGAGAGTCTCTGGTCATGTTGGTTCCTAATTCTCCCCGTCAATCTGTCCATTTCTGCGTATTCCATCAGTTTCATCCTCCATTCTTCTTTCGTGGGCATCTCTTCCTGTTTCCATTTCTGTGCCAGGAGAACAGCTGCCTGTCAGTGTAGGCAGTACTGAGTTAGATGGACGAATAGTCCTCCAAATAAGGCAGCTTCCTATATTCTATGCAAAAGGTGTAGTTTGGTGGTAGAGGAGATGATTTGCATGCAGAATGCTCCCAGGTTGAAAAGGACTTTCTCTGCCCATAAACCCTGGAGAGCCACTGCCAGCCAGAGCAGACAGTATAGGGCTAGGTGGACAAACAGTCCTGCCTGTCCCAGTCTCAGTTCACAGCATCTCCAGGCAGGCCTGTGGGTGTCCCCTGCCTGAAACTATGGAGAAGTTGCTGCCAGTCAGTGTGTGCAACACTGCGCTAGATGGACCGATGGTCTGAAGCGCTAGTCAGCTATCCTCTGATAGTGACAGAGCATCCACCTTGCAGAAGGCCCCAGATTCAGTCCCTGGCGTCTCCCGGTCAGGCTGGGAAGGTCCCATGTCTGAAACCCTGGAGAAGGCACTGCCAGCCAGTGCAGACAGAACTGATCTCAGTGGACCAGTGTTCAGCAGAAGGCAGTTTCTTGTGTCTTCTTCTGACAGTCTCCTGCTGCTCCCCGTTTTGCTTTCAGATGGTGTGCTTACGCCAGCAAGAACAGCGAATCCTCGGCCTTCATTTCATTGGCCCAAACGCCGGCGAAGTTATTCAAGGATTTGCCCTTGGAATCAAGTAAGTGGGATCAAGAATTCTGCCCTCTACCCCATCCGCTCCCTTCCTGGAGTTTTCCGAAAGCCTTCTCTTTTAAGTCACCGTAAGATTATGAAAGATAGCGGTTTAGCTTTTGGCAGTACTAAAAAAAGAGCCCATGTTTCCATTTACTTTTATGTCTTGTTTCCTAGATTTTAGTTTTTTTAAAAAAATAAGGCCTTTATTAATAAAATGTTGGGCTTAGTGACGGATGTACCAGGTTTTTTGCATTTATGTTTATGAAATATGTTTCTTGGCAAACCGTACAGCCCTCCTCCCTCCCAAAAAAATCCATTTCACTACCCAGCTGTTAACTCTTCAAAGTGCAGCAAAGGGGAAAGCTTGATGTTTTCAGGATAATAAATGATCGCTGAAATATGCAGAAGCCTTTCTTTTAAAAGAGAATGGGGGGGGTGGAATCTAAAAGCTTTTTTTGATTATGTTTCGTGGGGAGGCTTGCAAGAAGAAGCATCAAAGCTTTGGAGGGAATGGTCATATTTTCTTTTAAAATCTGCACCGTGGCAGGGGGGGGGTAAAGGTAAAGGGACCCCTGACCATTAGGTCCAGTCGTGGCCGACCCTGGGGCTGCGGCACTCATCTCGCTTTATTGGCCGAGGGAGCCAGCGTACAGCTTCCGGGTCATGTGGCCAGCATAGCTAAGCCGCTTCTGGCGAACCAGAGCAGAAACGCCATTTACCTTCCCGCCAGAGTGGTACCTATTTATCTACTTGCACTTTGACGTGCTTTCGAACTGCTAGGTTGGCAGGAGCAGGAACCGAGCAACAGGAGCTCACCCCGTTGCGGGGATTCGAACTGCCGACCTTCTGATCTCCAAGTCCTAGGCTCTGTGGTTTAACCCACAGCGCCACCCACGTCCACAGTGGGGGTGGGGTGTAGGTTTCACTAAACCAGAGGTATGGAACCCGCAGCCCTCCAGATGTTGTTCAACTTCCAGCAGGTCCAATAGGCAGAGTTGGTGAGGATTGCAGTTTGGCAACATCAGAACTGAGGGATCTCACCTCCTGGAAAGTGTGGGGTTACCTAGCAGGGTGCTAAGAGACAAGGATGCAGCAGTAGGGCACTGGCAGTATAAACGATTATCAGACTGGATCAGATTCATCAGTTTTGTTGTATTAATTAAACTAAATAGTTCTGGATTTTGAATAAGCGCGCAATTAATTGTTACTGTTTTGAATTTGATCTTGTTAGTGGTTCATGCAAGCCCTATTCTGATTAATGCTTTTTATAGGGTTAGGGAGCACAGGGGATGAGGGTGGTGCTGTGGTCTAAACCACTGAACCTCTTGAGCTTGCTGATCAGAAGGTCGGTGGTTTGAATCCCCGCAATGGAGGGAGCTCCTGTTGCTCTGTCCCAACTCCTGCCAACCTAGCAGTTCGAAAGCACACCAGCATAAGTAGATAAATAGGTACCCCTGTGGCAGGAAGGTAAGCGGCGTTTCCGTGCACTCTGGTTTCCATCATGGTGTCCCATTGCACCAGAAGCGGTTTAGTCCTGCTGGCCACAAGACCCAGAAAGCTGTCTGTGGACAAATGCCAGCTTCCTTGGCCTGAAAGCAAGATGAGTGCCACAACCTCATAGTAGCCTTTGACTGGACTTAACTGTCCAGGGGTCCTTTACCTTTTACCTTAGAGGGCACAGGAGGTGAGTTTATAGAACCAAGCGTCCTGTAGCCCAAAATAGCTGGAGAGTCACTGATCACAGGCTGGGAAAGCAGAGGAGTTTGGTTGGCGCTTCTCGAAAACAGTACAGTGGTGCTTTGCAAGATGAAATTAATCCGTTCCGCGAGTCTCTTCATCTAGCGCTTTTTTCGTCTTGCGAAGCAACCCTATTAGCGGCTTAGTGGATCAGCGCTATTAGCGGTTTAGCGGTTTAGAGGCTATTAAAGGCTTAGCGGCTAAAAGGCTATTAGTGGCTTAGCGGCTTAGAAAAAGGGGGGGGAGCGAAAAAAATCGCAAGACTCGCAAGACTTTTTCGTTTTGTGAAGCAAGCCCATAGGGAAATTCGTCTTGCGAAGCGCATCGAAAAACGGAAAACCCTTTCATCTAGCGGGTTTTTCGTCTTGCGAGGCATTCGTCTTGCGGGGCACCACTGTACTCAGACTGAAACATGTGCCTTCAGAATTCACACGTCTCCAAATGTCGCGATGCGTTTCTCTGTCCAAAATACTCTACGAAAGGAATATATATGTGGGGAAAAGCATACCTCAAAATATACCCCCCAAAAACTTACGTTAACAGTTACTTAAAATGAAATAAAAACTGAATTGTGGCATCTTTTAATGTCATTAAAGTGCAATCTTGTGCATACTTTCCTGGGAGTCTGTCCCACTGAGTAGACATTTCATTGTAAGAAGTGGCTTTAAAATAAAATAAAAGCAACTTTTAAACTTTGCAGATTTGCTCTACCCACCATCCGAGTTTCTCAAATTCAGCCTCCCCCAACCAGAAATCCATCTCCCATAAGCACTGGCCACCATGGCCAATCATCAGGGAGTTGCAGTTCACCACATCTGGAGTGAACTACAAGTTAAGAGAGGCTGATCTAATTACTTTAAACTGTTGCTAAAAGACGACCGTGGTGCTCTTTGCGGACAGTGGGGGCAGACGCTCCTGCAGATAAGCAATTTTGGTCAATTTCCATTCTGGAGAAACTTTGCTCTTCAACAAATCCCAGGGCTGGTTGGGTGCTTTTGCAACATTTAGGAAATCTCCCTCTGCCTGGGGCCAGGTTCCTTTTCCTTGTCGCTGCTGCTCTCTAGCGTCTGAAAGGAGTAAGGTCTAAAAAAGGAAGCTGAGTTTCTGCATGGGATGATAGCAGTGCTGGATTTATGTATAACCTGGACAAGCTATAGTTTAGGGCCCCACTCTCTGGGGGCGCCCAAAAAAATGTAAAGGAAAAAACAACTAGATGTACATTTCCAATATATAAGATAAAAAACAAATAAAATAAAACTTACATACAGCAACAATGTTTTGTGTTGTGTTGGCTCATATGATGTAAGGAATGCCAGCCTGCTCTCTAAAATATCACTGGTTTGCTCATTTCAATATATAGGGTGCCTACATTCTGCATAGACTTTGCAATCTGCATGGACTTTTCAACAATTACTTTGATAAAATACATATTTTGTTATGTGCAAATGGCTTTAGGTACCTATTAGATTCATAAATTACCATATAGCATATATTCAACACAAAAACAGTGACAATTTGTTGTTGACAGCTGGACATATAAAGGGCCCTATTACCTTCAGTAGCTTAAGGCCTCATCAGACCTAAATCTGGTCCTGGATGATAGGAAATGAAGATTTGTTTCTGCTGTTTTGCAAAGGATCTGCTTTAACAAGACAAGTTATTGCAGATTGCGTGCTGTGGAGAGTACAGTGGTACCTCGGGTTAAGTACTTAATTCGTTCCGGAGGTCCGTTCTTAACCTGAAACTGTTCTTAACCTGAAGCACCACTTTAGCTATTGGGGCCTCCTGCTGCCGCCGTGCTGCCGGAGCATGATTTCTGTTCTCATCCTGAAGCAAAGTTCTTAACCCGAGGTACCCTCCCATCAGATGTCAAAGAGATAAATAATTACCTGACGTTCAGGGAAGTTTTTAATATGTAACGCTGTACTGTTTTTAACACTGATTGGGAGCCGCCCAGAGTGGCTGGGGAAACTCAGCCAGATGGGCGGGGTATAAATTATTATTATTATTATTATTATTATTATTATTATTATTATAATACTATTTCTGGGTTAGCGGAGTCTGTAATCTGAAGCGTATGTAACCTGAAGCGTATGTAACCCGAGGTACCACTGTAGTTACACTTTGCTTTGAGGGGAATTCACCTAAGACCCAGTGTGGATGAGTGAGGGCTGGACTCGGGTCTAAAAATGGTCCAAATCATGGAATCGTAGCATTGGAAGGGACCCTGGGGGTCATCCAGTCCAACCCCCTGCAATCCTGGAATATGCAGCTGTCCCATGCGGGGATCGAACCCTGGCATTATCAACACCATGCTCTATCCAACTGAGCTATCCAGGCCCTCTCAGTTTAACCGCTTCCTCAGGCTGGTCCATAACCTGTGGGCCAGCATCATTGGGAAAGATATCATGCTGACACAGGAACAGATCTTCCCAAGTTAGGGCCCTTTCGCGAGGCCTTTATCTTCCACTGTCAACTGGACATGGAATTTAAACTCCATTTCTGGGTCACAGTCGCCCCATGCATTCAGACCACTGATATACCACTGTTAACACCCGTGGCTTCCCCCAAAGCATTCTGGGAGCTGTCATTGGTTCAATATGGCAAGAGTTCTTAGGAGACACAGAGCTACAGTTCCCAGCATTCTCCGGGAGAAGTGATAGAGCAGTGCTTTAAAATGTATTGTATGGATGTCAGTAAACCACTGTGTTTCCCCATAGCAATCCCACAAGCGGCACAGTCCCATTCAGTTCAATGGGACTTGATTCCTAGGAAGCGTGCGTATGATCACGACCTTGAAGTGGATTTTGGTGCCACTTAATAATAATAACTTAAAGTTGCTGACGATCCTCTGCTCCTGACCGTTTAAAATACAGTGATACCTCGGGTTACATACGCTTCAGGTTACAGACTCCGCTAACCCAGAAATAGTACCTCGGGTTAAGAACTTTGCTTCAGGATGAGAACAGAAATCGTGCTCCGGCAGCACGGCAGCAGCAGGAGGCCCCATTAGCTAAAGTGGTGCTTCAGGTTAAGAAGGGTTTCAGGTTAAGAACGGACCTCCGGAATGAATTAAGTACTTAACCAGAGGTACCACTGTAGCTGCTCCTTGTTCACTCAGTTTTTGACATTACTGGATCCTCCCTTTACTAAGTCATTTCCTTGCCTGTGGAACCTTTAAAAAAAAATTCCCCCTTTGCAGCCCGAACAGTTCCTTGCATACTTGTTTGTTTTGCTCTTGCAGTTGCAGTAAAAGAAGAAATAAACACGAGCGATCAATTGCTCTGGCTCCTAGGAGGAAACGTGTCATTAAAGCCCTCCAGCCCAAGCAGGGGTAAATTACTGGTTTAAAGGCTGATTCAGTAATCCTGTAGCAGGAAAGATTCGATAGGGCTTTCGCTGTCCACGCAGTTTTATCCCTTTTCCTTCTTTGTAGATGTGGCGCTACCTATTCCCAAATGGCGAAGACGGTTGGGATCCACCCGACCTCTGCAGAGGAAGTTGCCAAACTGCACATCACCAAGCGGTCGGGGGCCGATCCTACCGTCACCGGCTGCTGAGGTTAGCTGCCATCCCTGGGTAGCAACCAAAAGAGCACCCGGCGTCAGGAATCTGAAGAAAAGGAGAGAACAGCTGGAAGATTGAGATATGGCAGGTCGGTTGCTTTAGCCTTCCTTTGCCAGCCTTTAGCCTAGTCTCACTTGGGTCCAAGGAGAACGCGTTTCGGGATGCTTAAACTGTGGAACTCCCTGCCACATGGAACGGTGAATGCCACTAGCTTAGACAGCAGTAACACCGGGTGGGGGGTGACCTTTCTCAGCTCAAAGGCCACATTCCCTTCTGAGCAAGTGACACGCCTGCTGTTGGGCGAGGCATTGCAGGGGGTTGGACTAGATGACCCTTGGAACCCAACTTTACAACTCTATGATTCTGTGAAATGTTTCTGCAACGCAGTAGGCTAGCTTTTGTGCACGATAGACGCCTTTATCCTCCATCCAGAGAAGCAAAAGGCCTTGTTCCAATGACACATTCCAGTCAGACACAAACAGTGAGGGGTGTGTCTTGGGGGGGGGAGAGTTGTTGTTATTATTATTATTATTATTATTATTATTATTTGAATTTGTATACTGCCCTATACCCAGAGGTCCCAGGGCAGTTAACATAAAAGATCACAATATATAAAATCAAAGTAAAAACAATAACCCCCCTCAAAGCCCCCTTCAAAAAGAGCCACATTTTAAAAGGGTTCAGGGTGTCAACCAAAGGCCTGGTTAAAAAGGGACATTTTTGCCTAGCGCCTGAAAGTATAATGAAGGCGCCAGGCAAACTTCCCTGGGGAGAGCATTCCACAGACGGGGAGCCACTGCAGAGAAGGCCCTGTTCTTGTGTTGCCACCCTCCGCACCTCTCGAGTCCTGAGATCCAGCTCCAAGGCCCCAGCACTGCTTTGAAAGAATATGAGACAAATGGATGGAGGGCAAGGCTGCTAGACATGATGCCTGTGTGCTACTCCAGGTGACAGGCTCGAGCCAGCAGTAAACCACACTGGGCAAGATGGAGTTAACTCTTTATTAGCAAAAACAGGATCTGCAGTGCCGGGCCTAATGAGTGCAGCACCCATCTCTGGCAGGTCTTGCCTCTGTGACCCAGTTGCTGAGATTGAGAGTCCCAGCCTCCCCACAGCTGCCTAAATCCTCTCCTCTCCAGGGTTTCCCCTAAGCAATCTGAGGCTGCACCAGCATGAAGCTAACCTCTCCTCCGCCCTCTGCGTGCCTCTCCTGATTCTGGGAGACCAGGGGAAGGAGTTTGTCACTCCTATCTCATGGCAGGGCAGAGCCTCAAAAAAAGACGTGCTTGCCTAATTCCCCAAATCCCCAGCATGTTTACACCCCTGTCTCAGCGACCCCTGTTGTAAGGAGCTCGGTCTACACTCGAGTAGGACCCTGGCAGAGACACATACCCGGCTGGCATGTTCTCTCCCTCCTGGTCTTTCGTTCGGGAGCTTCAAAAGCTTTCTTCAGCCTAAACATCACAGTGACCAATGCCAACTGACACTGGCACACTTAGGGATCCGTAGAGTTTGCGCATCATGCATGACAGACCTCAGCAACTCAGCATTTGGGCTAATTACTTTATTTACATATAAACATACATGGAGCAGGGACGCGGGTGGCGCTGTGGGTTAAACTACAGAGCCTAGGACTTGCCGATCAGAAGGTCGGAGGTTCGAATCCCCGCGATGGGGTGAGCTCCCGTTACTCGGTCCCAGCTCCTGCCAACCTAGCAGTTCGAAAGCACGTCAAAGTGCAAGTAGATAAATAGGTACTGCTCCGGCGGGAAGGTAAACGGTGTTTCCGTGCGCTGCTCTGGTTCGCCAGATGCGCCTTAGTCATGCTGGCCACATGACCCAGAAGCTGTACGCCGGCTCCCTCAGCCAATAAAGCGAGATGAGCGCCACAACCCCAGAGTCATCCACAACTGGACCTAATGGTCAGGGGTCCCTTTACCTTTATACACGGAGCACTGCAACATGGCTCCCTCTCTCTCTAGCATCAGACATCAAAGAGAAAAAGAACAAAGGACAATAGTCCCAATTCACGGAACACAATACCAAAAACATCCTGTCTCCGTCACTTCCCACTCAGTGGAGTCAAAATATACACTGTCATGTGAAAGACAACAATCCCATGACTGCAGTCATGGAGCAGGAATTCTAACACCCCAGCACGTTTACACCCCTGTCTCAGCAACGTCTACCCTAGCCTGGCCATGCCCACAGAATGGAAGGTGGCAGGATCCGCAAGGACCTACGCTACGGGGAGCTGGCTCCTGGCACCAGGCCTGTTGGCAGACCGGCTCTGTGTTACAAAAATGTCTGCAAACAGACATTCATGTCGGCTGTTGACGTCACCGCCGCCATGTGGGAATCCCTTGCAGATGACCGCAGGCAGTCAGGTCGTGTCCAGAGCAGGAATGGCTGCTGGGAGGAGCGCAGAGAGAAGAAATAATTATTATTATTATTATTATTATTATTATTATTATTATTATTATTATTATTTTATTATTTATACCCCGCCCATCTGGCTGGGCTTCCCCAGCCACTCTGGGCGGCTTCCGAAAAAATATTAAAATACTATAATACATCAAACATTAAAAGCTTCCCTAAAGAGGGCTGCCTTCAGATGTCTTCTAAAAGTCTGGTAGTTGTTCTTCTCTTTGACGTCTGGTGGGATGGTGTTCCACAGGGCGGGTGCCACTACTGAGAAGGCCCTCTGCCTGGTTCCCTGTAACGAGGGAACCGCCAGAAGGCCCTTGGAGCTGGACCTCAGTGTCCGGGCTGAACAATGGGGGTGGAGACACTTCTTCAGATATACTGGACCGAGGCTGTTTAGGGCTTTAAAGGTCAGCACCAACACTTTGAATTGTGCTCAGAAACGTACTGGGAGCCAATGTAGGTCTTTCAAGAAAAGCTATTGAGCATTTGCAGCAGCGCAGCCAGACGCCATCATCTGCCCCAGTTGCAGCAAAACATGTCTCTCCCATATCGGACCCCACAACTGCAGCAAACCCTCCAGTGGTTTGACTTCAACCCCAAAGGCGCACTCGGATGCCAACAATTTTTGGTCATGCTTGCTGCAGGCAGTTGGAATCCGAGAACATCTGGAGGGTTACATCTTTCCCATTCCTGTTGTAAATATTGCTGAGCTGAGATGGCTCAGTGGCCTGATTCTGTGCCAGACAGCTTCTACATCCCTATTTCTAGGCCTGAAAGATCTTAAACAAACTCGGCAGCTCAAGGTTACTGCTGGTGGAGCCCGGCTGCCTTTTATGAAACGCGACCCTTTTTCATTTTCATTTTAGCATGGCATAATTTTAATTCCATTGATAAGGAAGCCTTTGTTCTCTCAGAGGGGTTGTGAAAGGGAGGGCGGAGCAGCCTTCTGCTAAAATCAAGGCTTCGTGGCTGGGATCGAAAGAGCAGATAGGGTAAAGTAAACATCCTGATTTTGCTCTGCGAGTTCCCACTGCGGAAGAGGCAAGCCGTAGAATCAGGAAATGAAACTTCGGCCGGCTCCGTGGCTCTTGTGCTCGCCGCATCCTGGTTTCTGCGTGGGGGCTGCGTCTCATCAAGCCAAATATCGCATCCTGTGTGCCGAGAGCAGTTGCGTTCTCTAATTTGGATCCAGAACAACACCATCCATGCACAAAACAGGGAGGTATCTCCACCCTTGGGGGAGCCACAAAGTTAGCAGGTGGAGCAATCCCCCGCATTCGGGACTTTTTAATTCTGTGAGTCGGAAGTGGGGGATAGGCATTTATACAATTGTGCATGTTGTGGAAGCAAGTGGCTAGAAAATGGTTTCTCTCCTTCTCACATAACACTGGAGCTCGTGAACATCCGGCGAAAGCGAATGTCGGAAGATCCAGGCTAGATAACAGAAAGTATTTCTTTGTGCAGTGTGTAGGTAGACTGTGGAACTCACTGCCACCGGAGGCAGGAATGGCCACCAATTTAGATGGATTCTAAAAGAAGATTAGGGATGCGGGTGGCGCTGTGGGTTAAACCACAGAGCCTAGGACTTGCCGATCAGAAGGTTGGCGGTTCGAATCCCCGCGACAGGGTGAGCTCCCGTTGCTCAGTCCCTGCTCCTGCCAACCTAGCAGTTCGAAAGCACGTCAGTGCAAGTAGATAAATAGGTACCACTCTGGCGGGAAAGTAAACGGCGTTTCCGTGTGCTGCTCTGGTTCACCAGAAGCGGCTTAGTCATGCTGGCCACGTGACCCGGAAGCTGTACGCTGGCTCCCTTGGCCAATAAAGCGAGATGAGCGCCGCAACCCCAGAGTCAGTCATGACTGGACCTAATGGTCAGGGGTCCCTTTACCTTTACCTTAAAAGAAGATTAGACAAATCCATGAAGGAAAAGGCTATCAATAGCTACTAGTCATGATGGTTATGCTCTGCCTCACTGGTCAAAGGCAATAATGCCTCTGAATATCAGTTGCCCAAAAGCACAGGAGGAGAGTGCTGTGGTGCTCAGGTCCCGTGGACAGATTTCCCAGACATCTGGGCAACCACTGTGAGCCCAGAATTCTAGACTGGGTGGCTCCTGGCCTGACGCAGCAGGTTATTCTTACGTTCTCATGCAAATGTCCCAAAAGACTCTTCACAGAAAAGGAGATTAAGGAGAAGAAACCACTTAAGAAGTGGCCTATTCGATCAGGACATAGGCCTATCCCTAACCCTAGAATTGTAGAGTTGGAAAGGACCCCGAGACTCATCTAGTCCAGTTGCTTGCAATGAGTGAATCCTGCCCACAGTCGTCCCAACATCCTAGTCTCATAGTGGCCCGGTATACCTGAAGGAGCGTCTCCACCCTCATTGTTCAGCCCAGACACTGAGGTCCTCCTCCAAAGGTCTTCTGCTAGTTCCCTCACTGCGAGAAGTGAAATTACAGGGAACCAGGCAGAGGGCCTTCTTGGTGGTGGCGCCTGCCCTGTGGAACACCCTCCCTTCAGATGTCAAGGAAATAAACAGCTATCTGACTTTTAGAAGACATCTCAAGGTAGTCCTGTATCGGGAAGTTTTTGATCTTTGGTGCTTTATTATGTTTTATATATTCTGTAAGCCGCCCAAAGTGGCTGGGGAAACCTATTTGTGATTCCAATCAACGGGTCTACAGAGGCATGCTGCCTCGGACAGTGAAGGGAGAACACAGCCAGCATGGCTCATAGAAGAAGAAGGAAGAAGAGGAAGAGGAAGAGGAAGAAGAAGAGTTTGGATTTGATATCCCGCCTTTCACTCCCTTTAAGGAGTCTCAAAGCGGCTAACAATCTCCTTTCCCTTCCTCCCCCACAACAAACACTCTGTGAGGTGAGTGGGGCTGAGAGACTTCAGAGAAGTGTGACTGGCCCAAGGTCACCCAGCAGCTGCATTTGGAGGAGCGGGGAATCAAACCCCGTTCACCAGATTACGAGTCATAGCCACTGATCCTCCATTAATTTGTTTGATCGGCTTTTAAAGCCACGCGTTGCTCACCATGGAAGATAATACCTGACTGAATGGACCTTGGTCTGACAGGTTCATTGGGCCGTCTGTTGTTGACAACAGCTGGAAAACAAGGGAAGCAGTCTGCAGTGTGATGTTGCAGCACAGAGCCTTCCTGGTCAGGGTGCCAGCTGGCCAGTTGCCCATGCCCGCCCCCAGGATGCTTCCCTTCCCTCCCCCTCCCTCCTGGTTTTCTTACTCATTCACCCTGATATTCAGAGGCATACAGCCATAGCCAAGGCATAGGGCCTTCTTGGTAGTGGCACCCGCCCTGTGGAATGCCCTCCCACCAGATGTCAAGTAAATAAATAACTTTTAGAAGACATCTGAAGGCAGCCCTGTTCAGGGAAGTTTTTCATGTTTGGTGTTTTACTGTGCTTAATGTTTTAATTTGTTGGAAACTGCCCAGAGTGGCTGGGGCAGACCAGTCAGATGGGCAGAACAACAACAACGGTTGCAGCTCCTACTTATTCCTTAAGCAAAACGGCCCTTCTAAGTTTTTGCCTCATTCCTTTCCTAATTCCTTTCTTATTTCCACCTTGGCCAGCAGGGGGAGATGCTCCCTAACGTGAATCAAGGCAGATGCCTAGTTGGTTGGTTTGTCTGCTTAGCAGAAAATAATTAACTGAGCCGTGATGGCAAAATCCAAATCTAAATTTTTAAAAAATCTCCTCTTGCTTGCCTTTCTACAAAGGCAAGTCTTGCCAGCGATTTGATCGGAAGATCCGGCTGCGAACTTCCAGCAGGAGTCTAACCCTGTCTACTCAGAAGTCAGTCGTGTTGAACTCAATGGGGCTTACTCCCAATTACACGGGAACAAAGGGTTCTCCCATGAGGGCTGTAGCTCAGTGGCAAAGCCCCTGCTCTGCTTGCAGAAGGTCCCAGACAGGGGAAAGAACCCTGGAGGGCTGCTGCCGGTCAGTGTCCGCAATACTGAGCTATATGGACCAATGGTCTGGCTCAGTACAGTGCAAATTTATTTGTACTCCATTGGAGTACAAAACCTCCATTGCCTGGTAGGTTTTGTCCATGGAAAAAGAGGGTTCTCCCAGGCACCCCTGTATTCAGATGGGGTTCAGTCACATCCCAGCAAACTCAGGTCATGTGCAGTTACAGCCTTGCACAACCAGCCTGCTTCCCATAAAAAAAAGACGAGACTTTCTTGCCATAAGGAAAAAGATGGGAAGATGCCCTGGAAAAGAGTGAGTCTTGCTTTGACGCAACACCGTCTTAATTTCCTGGCAAGCAAATCGGGACGAACGCTCAATAAACAGGTAATCTGGAAGCTCCTAAATGCAATGTTAAAATGATAAGTCGGGCATCTGTTTCCCAGTAGCACCAGTCTGAAGCTTCACCTCTTCTGGTTTGGTTTGAATAAAAAAATTCCTTCCAGTAGCACCTTAAAGACCAACTAAGTTAGCTCATCTCAGCTATCTGCCAATCTCCCATTCCCACCACCCTCCCCACCTTCTCACTATATAGAAGGGTCTGGCAACTTCTGTTTCAGTGTATCTGAAGAAGTGTGCATGCACACGAAAGCTCATACCAAGAACTAACTTAGTTGGTCTTTAAGGTGCTACTGGAAGGAATTTTTTTATTTTGACTATGGCAGACCAACACGGCTACCTATCTGTAACTGGTTTGGTTTGGTTTGGTTTTGGGAGGATGGCATGGAATGCCTCGTTGCCGCAGCGTGGCCTCGGCACTCCTGATTCCTTCTGCCCTGCATTTCAGCCTGTGATGAAGAGACCTTTTGCATTATTTTAGCTAAAGATTCCACCCTGTTCCAAGACATTTTGGCACCGGAGGCGCATCACAAAATGGTTTCCCCCTTCCCCGCTAGGAGATAAAGGGCGAGTGAAGATCTGTGTCAGAAACAAGGGGAATAAAGATCTACACTGGGATCGGCTGCCCCTTGGATCGTGACGCCGGAGGCAGTCACCTCACTTTGCCTCATGGGTGGGCCAGCCCTATCCAGTTGTTTGTATACTTGTGGGCCTTGGAGATAAATCGATTTCCCTCTCCTGTCGTGAGACCACCAAAGGACGCTTTGCTGCAGCCAAACCGGAGGGGCGGGGGAACTATACACAGTTACACGCAGGGTACGAAGCTAATCCTCACCATCTCTACCCAAAGCTCCTTCCTTTAATTGACCCCTTTATGTTGCAAGTCTTTTATTTCTGTTGTTTTAGCATCATGATACTGAGGCCTCCTAGAGGGCTTCTCAGAAACCAAACTCGAATCTTCAGTGTTGTTGTTCATCAGCTATTTCCCCCCTTCTTTTTTTCTTTTCTTTCCATAGACGTCAATCTGGATTTATGCTGACGGGATGGAACTGACGGCAAAGCAGGACGGATGGAAACGAAAAGGGATTTGCTCCTTTCCTGATGGATTCCGCCTCGTGCTCTCCAGGGATGGCCTCGTTGTAACAATATCGGCCAGGCTAACGTTGACTTGAATGGCCTGATGGATGATTCGGATTATTTCCTGTATGTGTGCGGAGCTGAAAAATGTGTGTGTGAGTTCACCAAACAAATAAATGCAGTCTGGCCAGCTGCCCCCCCCCACCCCTTTTCCCGGATGTCAGCTAATGACAGCTTGTGTATTAAACCACACATTGGACTACACAAGTCTTGATGATCTGCTGGGACCCTCCTCAACACAACAGATCCTGTTATATTTATGGTGCATATCCTTATGGAAAAATAAACATAACTCTCTTACCTGCCAAGCAAATGTGGTTAATATTTGTAGTAACTCCCCCCCCCCGAATATGTCAGCAGCATAGTGCCATTTTCTACTCTACTATCTTGGATGTAATCTGGTTTTTCCTCTGTCAGGCATCCCCAAACTCGGCTCTCCAGCTGTTTGGGGACTACAGCTCCCATCATCCCTAGCTAACAGGACCAGTGGTCTGGGATGATGGGAACTGTAGTCCCAAAACATCTGGAGGGCCGAGTTTGGGGGTGCCTGTTCTAAGTAGATGTTGCTTCCATCATTCTGCCTTAGGTTTTTTCAGGGGGGGTGATAAAATGAAGGGTGTAGCCTGGCATTTGACCCCAAAGTTGAGGAAATGGGCAGAAAGACGTTGGGTGGCTTTAGAAGAAAATTAGGCAACTCCATGGAAGATCAGGCTATCAGGGACTGCTAGCCACAACAGCATCTCTGTCCAAGACCCCTTGATCCTTTTCGTGTGTTCCATCTTATATTTCTGCAGCTCTTTATTCCTGCCCAAGTGTAGAACCTTACCTTTGCCCCTCCTGAAATTCACTTTGTTAGTTTTGGCCCAATTCTCCAGTCTATTGAATCCCAGTTCTGTCTTCTGCGTGATTAGCGAGATTTGGGGTCATCTGCAAATTGGATGAGCATCCCCTCAACTCCTTCGTCCAAGATCATTCATAACCTGTTGTGTTACAGAACCGTGGCCTTCTGGTCAATCTGCCACTTTGTCACATTACGTTTCAAGTGGTGGGAAAGAACTCCACGCCAGAATTCCTCCCCAGATTTTGCCGCATGAAATCACACGTGGAAATTACCAGGTAAGGAAGCTGGAATCAGGAAAATGGAATGAAGTGCTGCCTGAATACAGCCCAAGTCTTTCAAGAACACAAAAGGTTCTGTCCCGATTCAACTCTTGCCTTCAAATCTGCCCTTCCTACGCTCTTGAAACGGTTGGACTTAATCCGTCATTTCGGGAATGATTTTTCTGCTGGCTGATCCCAGAAATGCAAAGTCAAAATGTGTGCCCTGCATTCAGAAGAGGTCAGTGATGGACTTGTGCCTTCAAAACATTTAAGACAGGTCTGCAAAAGCTGTGGCCCTGCAGATGTTGCTGCAAAGCAAGTCCCATCAGCCTCAGCCAGCATGGCCTGTGGCTAGGGGTGATGGGACTTGAAGTCCTGCCACATCTGGAGGGCCAACGTTTCCCCACGCCTGGTTTAAGATGGGGAGGGGAGGAGGAACAACAACTGCTTTTCCAATGAAGGGCCTTTGCCCCATGGGAAAAGTCAATCCAGAACTGCAGGTGATGAGTAGGCAGAAACAAAAGGAGTTTGCAGCCTTAAGAATACGGTCTGCAAACAACAACATTCTAAAGATCCCGGGCCACAGGGAAATTAGACTAGCCTCGACCAGAGCCAGGGCCTTTTCAGCCGTGGCCCCAGCTTGGTGGAACGCTCTCCCACAAGAGACTAGGGCCCTGCAGGATTTGATATCTTTCCACAGGGCCTGCAAGACAGAGCTGTTCCGCCAGGCCTTTGGCCAGGGGGCCATCTGACCTATTTTCCTTTGTATAAGAACAAGCATGAAGTACAGTGGTGCCTCGCAAGACGAAAAGAATCCGTTCTGTGATTCTCTTCATCTAGCGGTTTTTTTGTCTTGCGAAGCAAGCCGATTGATGGATTAGCGCTATTAGCGGCTTTTAGCGGCTTATCTGCTGATCGGATCAGCTGATTAGCGGCTTAGAAAAAGGGGGGAAGGGGGAAAAAACCCAGCAGGAACTCGCAAGACATTGTCATCTTGCGAAGCAAGCCCATAGGAAGTTCGTTTTGCGAAGCACCTCCAAAACGGAAAACTCTTTCGTCTAGCGAGTTTTCCGTCTTGCGAGGCATTCCTCTTGCGGGGCACCACTGTATAAGAACCATCCTGTTCACAGGTCCTTATATAATCAGTGAAAACAGTTGGTCCTGGCAAGTATTAAACGCTTTGTCTTAACCTGGTAACTGCCATTTGTCCAGATTTTAATTTGAATTAATTTTAAGATGTATTTTAATTAATTGATGCCTGTTTTTATGTATATTGTGTTATTTGTATGATGTTAACCGCTCTGAGCCTGACTTCGGCTGGGGAGGGAGGGGTACAATAAAAATTATCACAGTGGATGCTTGGGTTGCAAACGTGATCTGTGCGGGATGAACGTTCGCAACCCGCAGCGGTGCGTCTGCGCATGTGCGGGTTTTGATTTGGCGCTTCTGTGCATACGCGACCCCCGAAGCCCGGAAGTAACCCGTTCTGGTACTTCCAGGTTTTGGCAGGTCCATAACCCAAAAAAAGTGACCTGAAGCATCTGTAACCCGAGGTATGACTATTATTATTATTACTGGAAGATGCTGTGTTGGACCATTGGTCCATCTAGTTTGGTATTGTCTACACTGACTGGCAGCTGCTGTCTGGGACTCCAGGCAGGAGTCCCTCTCAACCCTACCTGGAGATGCCGGGGATTGAACCTGGGACCTTCTGCATGCCAAGTAGGTACTCTGCCACAGCACTGCAAGAATGTAGAATGCCCATTGTTTCAGATGTTTGCGTGCCCAGGCGCAGATCCCTGCCCCTCCAGGAGACAGTCCAAGAGCAATGACTTGCACACGACAACGTACTTTGGGATTTGAAATGGCCACAGCTTTATTAACCATTTCAGATGTAGGAAACCTTGGCTTAGGCATTGGGCATGTATCCCTCTCACTCCCCCAGCCAGGGCCCTGTTTACACAGCCAGCCAGCTCCCCTCTGGGCAACTTAGGGGAGTTCACCAACTGCCTTTCAGCGTTTGGCCAGTGACTCCCCTCGCACAACCCCCTTTAACAGGGAACCTTGAAAATGCCGTCGCACGGGCAGGTGAGTCACCACTTCACGCCCCCCTTATTTGAAGGATAGACTAAAGGATTCTGCCCAAGGCCTGAAACTGCCACCCAAGACCACAAAATCGCAGTCTTGCCGCCAAGGCTACCTATGTAGGAATACAGTGGCACCTCAGGTTAAGTATTTAATTCGTTCCGGAGGTCCGTACTTAACCTGAAACTGTTCTTAACCTGAAGCACCACTTTAGATAATGGGGCCTCCTGCTGCCGCCATGCCGCTGAAGCACGATTTCTGTTCTCATCCTGAAGCAAAGTTCTTAACCTGAAGCACTATTTCTGGGTTAGCAGAGTCTGTAACCTGAAGCGTATGTAACCTGAAGTGTATGTAACCCGAGGTACCACTGTAACGAGGACGACAGAAGGTTGAATGGCAAGCATGCTCCAAAACAAGCTGCCGACTAGCTCTGCAAAGACTCCTTTTATTAGCAGAAGCCGACAATTGGAAACAGTAGTGAAACCACTCTGAACAGGACGTATTTCCATCTAAGCACATTTCCAGCATTAGCAAATACACGTGTCAGCAGGTGTTTCCCTAAAATGTTTGCCCCGATACTTGATTACGTCTGCGTCCCCGGTCATGCTCCAGCCAAGCGTTATGTCTAGGAACCAAATCTGTGAGAGGACAAACGATGGTCGGGGAAAACCCTGTTTGCTAGCCAAGAAGGCAAAAGGTCCGGGAATGTGGGCGCAACGCTCCTTGGCACCCTGTTGCATGCCTGGTGTGAGGTTTGCCTCAGCACAAGCGGAGCGTCACCTCCACATACCTACATCACCAGCAACTCGCCAACCATTCCTCCAGGCAATGCCAGACATCGTCCAACCACTGTTCATTCCCTAAAGTGGTCAGCTGCCCCCTGTCAGGTCTGAAAAATTCCACCCTATTGGGTTTAATGTCCGTATGGTTTAACCACTTGGCTACCGTGATCTGGGACCTACATTCAAAACAGATGCTCTACACAGCACTGCAAGAATGTAGAACTCCCGTTGTTTCAAATATTCAGGAGATGTCTAAATGGCACATGAAATCCCAAGTATACAATATTAAAACCAATGAAAATCGGAACATAATTCTTTGCTCCATCCCATCTCCCTCTCCCGCACCTTTCCTGCTTTCCCCCTGTGCAACCCATCTCTGCGAACCACATGAAGTTAAGTAGAAGACCACCTTTCAACCAAAGCTGCTCCACCCCTGCATTAAGGGACACCCAAATTAACTACAAAGGATGGCACTGTGGGTTAAACCACAGAGCCTAGGATTTGTTGATCAGAAGGTTGGTAGTTCGAATCCCCATGACACGGTGAGCTCCCGTTGCTCGGTCCCTGCTCCTGCCAACCTAGCAGTTTGAAAGCACGTCAAAGTGCAAGTAGATAAATAGGTACCACTCTGGCGGGAAGGTAAATGGCGTTTCCGTACGCTGCTCTGGTTTGCCAGAAGCGGCTTAGTCATGCTGGCCACATGACCCAGAAGCTGTACGCCGGCTCCCTCGGCCAATAAAGCAAGATGAGTACCGCAAACCCGGAGTCGGCCACGACTGGACCTAATGGTCAGGGGTCCCTTTACCTTTAAATTAACTTTTGCCCCTTTAAATTAACTACACTGAGGGTGGGGAACTCTCTTCTGCTCAAAGGCTAAATTCTTTGCCTCTGGCCAGTGGTGAAAAGGGCCAAAGCAGTAACCAAAATTGGTTTCTACGCATACATGCACAAATAGTTCTTCATCCTTCCTTTAGACAAGTGAGAGATGTGATCAGAGTTCATGGACACATTTCAGCTGGGTAAAGGCCCTCAAGGAGGGTGTGAAAGCCCGTGAAGGGAGACCTGGCCTCGGGAGAAGGTGGCGTGGCCTTCAGAGCATTCGGGGGGCCGAAAGGAAAGGCCCGGAGGGCCACATTTGACTCCCAGGCCTGAGATACCCCACCCCTGCTCTACAAGACGATAGTGTGAATTTGTACGTGTTAAGCAAAGTAGAACCCCCTCGGGCCCTTTAGCTTAGGCAATGATTCAAACGCTTGCCTGCTTATCCCAACTAATGAGGACTATCAGATCCACTTATGATAAATGCACGTTGGCAATGCTTCCTGGAAGAGGCATGCCAGGGAGGGAACTCCCTTAAAAAAACACAGTGGCAGCCGAGGAGGATTAACAGGAGAACGTTTGTTTCCAGTGCCAGGCTGCAACGAAGAAATGAAACTGATTACCGAGATAGCGCTTGGCTCCTCCCCCTGCCAAACAAAAATCCAGCTACCGGATGAGTATCAGGTATGACTGAGACATACTGGGATCCGGTCTGTGTTTAAAGGGGAACCTACCTAATTCGAAAAACAACACACAACCCAAAGCGGAACCCTCCTTTGAGATTCGTGCGGCTTCGAATTTTGCAATGCAGTTCTGCAGCCCAATAATAATAATAATAATAATAATAATAATAATAATATTTTATTTATATCCCGCCCATCTGGCTGTGTTTCCCCAGACACTCTGGGAGGCTTCCAATAAAACACTAAAATACAATAACCTATTAAACATTAAAAGCTTCCATAAACAGGGCAGCCTTCAGATGTCTTCTAAAAGTTTGGTAGTTATTTTTCTCTTTGACATCTGGTTGTAGGGCGTTCCACAGGGCGGGTGCCACTACCAAGAAGGCCCTCTGCCTGGTTCCCTGTAACTTGGCTTCTCGCAGCGAGGGAACTGCCAGAAGGCCTTCGGAGCTGGACCTCAGTGTCCGGGCAGAACGATGGGGGTGGAGATGCTGCTTCAGGTATACTGAACAGAGGCTGTTTAGGGCTTTAAAGGTCAGCACCAACACTTTGAATTGTGCTCAGAAACGTACTGGGAGCCAGTGTAGTTCTTTCAAGACTGGTAAGAATATGAGACGAGCCAGGTTAATGGCCCACCTAGTTCAGCCTCCTATTCCCACAGCGGCCGTTCAGATGCCAGTAGAAAACTTGCAAGTGGGACCCAGACACAAGAGCACTCTCCCTGCAGTTTCCAGCATTTGGGTGCATGGCTGCCTATGATTGTGGAGGCAGAACACATTGAAATTATTCGCGACAACATGCTGATTCTGGTGCTATCAATAGGCAGAATAAGCAATATGTAGGAAAATGCACCTACTAGGGTAAAGTGTGGGATGCGGGTGGCGCTGTGGGTTAAACCACAGAGCCTAGGACTTGCCGATCAGAAGGTCGACGGTTCGAATCCCCGCGACGGGGTGAGCTCTTGTTGCTCGGTCCCTGCTCCTTCCAACCTAGCTGTTCGAAAGCACGTCAAAGTGCAAGTAGATAAATAGGTACCACTCCGGCGGGAAGGTAAACGGTGTTTCCGTGCACTGCTCTGGTTCGCCAGAAGCGGCTTAGTCATGCTGGCCACATGACCTGGAAGCTGTACGCCGGCTCCCTCGGCCAATAAAGCGAGATGAGCGCCGCAATCCCAGAGTCGGCCACAACTGGACCTAATGGTCATGGGTCCCTTTACCTTTATGGTAAAGTGTGACTTAAAAATGTGTATGCTACGGAATATAACAAGCATTATATTAAGCAAAACTGTTTTGCCCAGAGTGCATATTAGGCCAAAGACGTACAGAAACATCTATATTTTCGCTGCACATATCCTTTCAAGTTTGCAGTATTCCAATGCAGCCGCCCAACCAAAACCAATGCCCAAAAATGTGTTAGGGGAAAGTATGCATTAAAAGAAAAAGAAAAAACCCACCTACATAACGAAGGCAGTGTACAAAAATGTGTTCTATCGTGGTCGTCGTTTACAAAGATTGCACAGCAAAAAAAGGTGTACATTCCGAGAAACGCACACTAAAATGGTGGCGAATTTTATGAGCGTGTTTAAAAGAAAGGAATAATCCGCAGACTGATGTGGAAATGTGAGGACCGGGATTTAAGGCTGGGGAAAAGAGAAACTGAAAGAAGCCAGGGTCAGCCAGCCCTCATGGCTGAAAGCCTCTACATTGAGAAGAAGGTTTTATTTTTGTCTCCCAAGCCCCTTGCAACTCTCCTCAAAAAAACAAGGCCAGATAATTTGGAACTCCGAATCCAGGGTGAAATTCAGAGAGGCGAAAACTTCTGGAAGTCTCCCTGCCCTTGGCATGACTTGCATACCTCCGTGAGGCTAAACCCCACATTTGACGAACAGAGATGGATGGAGGTTCACGCTCCGCTGAACGGAGACTTGTACCGTCATCCAAAAATGCGGGGAAAGGAGAGGAGACAGCGACAACCAGTTCCACCCACCTCGGCTTAATGGAGGCAGTTGCCGCGTTTGAAATGTGACGCTTTCTCTCCAGTGCTTACTTGACGGTTATCCGCGTTATTTGTACAGAAACACTTTCCCTGGCTTTGATCTTCCTTTCAAAACCCTGCCACGGAAAGGCACACAAGCCGGGCTCTCTGCTTCGCAGGCAGACTTGCCACCTGTCAAGGCCGGGCCTGGTTTCTCCTCAAGCGTGAAAACGCGGAGGCGGGAGAAAGTCTGCGCCATGGAGAACGTCTCGAATCCTATCAAATATAAAGCTCTAAAAAAAAAAAAAATCCTTGGAGTGAGACCACATCAGTCAAATTACCCAGGGTTTCTCTTGACTGAGTACAGCTTTCTAGCCTAGAAACAAAGCCAAAAAAAAACCCTTTTTCGGCAAGGCGGGCTCTACTATAAGGCACCTGCCTCAGGCGGCAGATTCTTGAGGGTGGCAGTCAGCAGTAAAGATGTCGGAGAAGTGAAAATTGCTGATTCACCTCAAGCCAAGAATGGAAACCAATCCAGCTACAATCCAGTTTTACAAGTGCCACATAATAATACAGTGGTGCCCCGCAAGACGAATGCCTCGCAAGACGAAAAACCCGCTAGATGAAAGGGTTTTCCGTTTTTCGATGCGCTTCGCAAGACGAATTTCCCTATGGGCTTGCTTCGCAAAACAAAAAAGTCTTGCGAGTCTTGTGATTTTTTTCGCTTTCCCCCCCTTTTTCTAAGCCGCTAAGCCGCTAATAGCCTTTTAGCTGCTAAGCCTTTAATAGCCGCTAAACCGCTAATAGCGCTAATCCGCTAAGCCACTAATAGGGTTGCTTCACAAGACAAAAAACTGCTAGACGAAGAGACTCGCGGAACAGATTAATTTCGTCTTGCGAGGCACCACTGTACAGTGGTACCTCAGATTAAGAACTTAATTCGTTCTGGAGGTCTGTTCTTAACCTGAAACTGTTCTTAACCTGAAGCACCACTTTAGCTAATGGGGCCTCCTGCTGACGCCGCGCTGCTGGAGCACGATTTCTTTTCTCATCCTGAAGCAAAGTTCTTAACCCGAGGTACTATTTCTGGGTTAGCGGAGTATGTAACCTGAAGCGTCTGTAACCCGAGGTACCACTGTACCCACAATTGCATCTGTAAGAACTCTGTCATTTAATGTGGCAGCACTGGCACTATGGAACTCCCTGCCTATTGATATCAACCAGGCTCCTTCACTATATTATTTTTGGTGTCTGCAAAACGCATTCTTATTTAGACAAGCCTACCCAGATGTTATGGGTGACGCTGTGGTCTAACCACAGAGCCTAGGACTTGCCGATCGGCGGTTCGAATCCCCGTAATGGGGTGAGCTCCAGTTGCTCAGTCCCTGCTCCTGCCAACCTAGCAGTTCGAAAGCACATCAAAGTGCAAGTAGATAAATAGGTACCGCTCTGGCAGTAAGGTAAACAGCGTTTCCGTGCACTGCTCTGGTTCGCCAGAAGCGGCTTAGTCATGCTGGCCACATGACCCGGAAGCTGTACGTCGGCTCCCTTGGCTAATAAAGCGAGATGAGCGCCGCAACCCCAGAGTCGTCTGCGACTGGACCTAACAGTCAGGGGTCCCTTTACCTTTACCTTTTACCCAAATGTTTAGAAAGTTTGTAGAAGTTTAAATTTGTTTTGGTCTATTTTACTGCAGTTAAACCTTCTGTATGTTTTCAAATTAACGGTTGTAAATCTTTTAGTGATTATTTCATTGTTTTTATCGTTTTTGTAAACCACTCTGAGGTTTTTCTAAAAGAAAGCGGTGTATAAATTTTATAAAACAAATGGACAAATATTCGCTGCTGTTGTAGCCCACAAACGATACATTTAACGCTTATCGATAATTCTATTGTTTTATTCTTTTGGTAAACCACTTTGAGGTTTTCTTTTTAACAATCAGAGTACAGTGGTACCTTGGGTTAAGAACTTAATTCATTCCGGAGGTCTGTTCTTAACCTGAAGCACCACTTTAGCTAATGGGGCCTCCCACTGCCGCCACGCTGATGGCACTTGATTTCTGTTCTCATCCTGAAGCAAAGTTCTTAACCTGAGGTACTATTTCTGGGTTACCAGAGTCTGTAACCTGAAGCGTCTGTAACCTGAAGCATGTGTAAACCGAGGTGTCCCTGTATAAAATGTTTGAAATAAATACAAAACTTACACATTTAACTTAAAATGTATGTACTGGTGACTCTCACCTTCAGATTGTGTTCTGATGATCGCAGGGTGGTAGCTACTATTAGTCTTATGGATACACCATTTTTATTGTCTTTTTAAAGTTAGATTTGCAAATTAAATTTAAAAACAACAACAACAAGGAAATGGAGGGGAGGAGCTTGTATGCAATTCTGGTCCTACTCGAGTAGACCTATTGACCATAAATAGACATGCCTAACTGGGAGCCACTAAATCCCAATGGGTCTACTCTGAACTCAGCAGGATCCAACCCGTATCGACCATTAGAAGCGGGGTGGGGGTGGGGAGCCAGCCAGGGAAGATGTTGATGTAATTACTTGAGCAGCCATAGAAACCTTGAGTCTTTCTGTCCGCCAAACGTCAAGCTGCTAATTATGTCTCCATTGTGCCACTCTGAGTCAATATTGTCAGCTATTCTTAGGTCTAATCCCCTAACATCGAGGTTTGATGGGGCGCGCGAGACATCCCCTTCAGCGCCTTTCTCGAAACTCGTGTCGCTGGGTTTTGCCGCGGAGAACACGCAAACTACAAAGGGCCGGGCCATGTTGTGGTATTAGGCATCCAACAGAACAGCTTTTAATCTCGTGTACACCTTAAGAAAACATCGGCTCAGCCTACCGGTGCTCTGCTAGACGCGGATGGGACCCTGCATGTTGGGGGAACAAAAGAACATGAGCTCCGCTCTGATGAGTCTGACAGGGAACCCTTAAGACATGTCAGGGAGACGGCAATGCAGAGCTACATTAGGGAAGAGGCAGCTATGATGCACACACACACACACACACACACACACACACACACACACACAGCAATGAGGAGCTGGCATATATGCATATCGTTCAGCTCCCTCCGGTCACCAGGTTTTCCAGCAGGTGGCTGTAAGGGCTCTCCCATACCCTGCGATGGGGAAGGAAATCAATTCGGTTCACCCTTTCCAAAAACAATGCATAAATTTATTGTTATTATTATTACAGTGGCATCTCGGAAGTCAAATGGAATCCGTTCCAGAAGTCCGTTCGACTTCCAGAACGTTCGGGAACCAAGGGGCGGCTTCCGATTGGCTGCAGGAAGCTCCTGCATCCAATCGGAAGCCGGGCCGGACGTTCCGAGTTCCAAAAGAACGTTCGCAAACCGGAACACTCACTTCCACGTTTGCGGCTTTCGGGAGCCAAAAGGTTCAACTTGCAAGGCGTTTGGGATCCAAGGTACAACTGTATTATTATTATTATTATTATTATTATTATTATTATTATTATTATTATTATTTCTACCCGGCCTCTCCAGCTGAGTTTCCCCAGCCACTCTGGGTGGCTTACAGAACATTTAAAAATGGTAAAACATAAGACATTTAAAAATTCCCAATACAATGCCTTCAGATGTCTTCTGAAAGTCAGATAGTTGCTTATTTCCTTGACATCTGGTGGGAGGGCATTCCACAGGGTGGGCGCCACTACCAAGAAGGCCCTCTGCCTGGTTCCCTGTAACCTCACTTCTCACAGTGAGGGAACCTCCAGGAGGCCCTCGGAGCTGGACCTCAGTGTCTGGGCTGAACGATGGGGGTGGAGACGCTCCTTCAGGTATATGGGGCCGAGGCCGTTTAAGGCTTTAAAGGTCAGCACCAACACTTTGAATTGTGCTCAAAATGTAGGTGTCCGCCAAAATCCGCACTGCTGTGGATATTGCAGTGCACTTCTACAGCCAAGTAATATCTGCAGAAAGGTATAGGAAGTGTGCACAAACATGCATGTATCGGTTTGATAAAGACATAGAAATGCATTGTGCTTTTGTCCGCCTCATGATAGTATTGTTCCAAATGCCGTGTGTCACCCTCACGATATGCCAAGCGACAGCGAGAGTTCCAGTCACTCACCCAGGGCCTGTGTTCCTTTGGAGAACTGAGACATAGTGGAGACTGTCGTAGCTTTAAGAAATAATGGGTTATTCACCTATTTACAGAGGGACGCGGGTGGCACTGTGGGTTAAACCACAGAGCCTAGGACTTGCCGATCAGAAGATCGGCGGTTTGAATCCCTGCGACGGGGTGAGCTCCCGTTGCTCGGTTCCTGCTCCTGCCAACCTAGCAGTTCGAAAGCACACCAGTGCAAGTAGATAAATAGGTACTGCTCCGGCAGGAAGGTAAACGGTGTTTCCATGCGCTGCTCTGGTTCGCCAGAAGCGGCTTAGTCATGCTGGCCACATGACCCGGAAGCTGTACGTCGGCTCCCTCAGCCAATAAAGCGAGATGAGCGCTGCAACCCCAGAGTCATCCGCGACTGGACCTAATGGTCAGGGGTCCCTTTACCTTTACACCTATTTACACCTTCAGTTTGCATGGAGGGAGTCAGTTCTTACAGCATAGCTATTTCAAGAGGGGCTTGTCCCTCACAGCAATGCTGCAGCCCTAGAGTCCAAGGGTTTGGAATGCTTTCTAAAGACAGTGTGTCCATCAGCTGTCGCCGCTCTGGTACTGCTTCTTCCTCCTCTCCTATTATTTCCCAGCTTTTCCCCTCATCTGCCTTTGAGCTGTGACCTCCCTCAACCCCCTGCTGCAATTCTGAACTGTCTCCTCCTTCTTCTCTGGATGGGTCAGGCTGTGGAGGGGGTCTCCATCCATTCCTCTTCTGTCCTGTTCCTGACAAGGCCACATTTGGCCTGAGGCTCTCCATTCCTTGGCCAAACCATAGCAAACGCTTCACTGCCCATTCAAGTATTTGCCTCCATAAGACACCGTATTTTTCACTCCATAAGACGCACCTGACCATAAGGAGGAGGAAAGGGGGAAAGCCCTGTTTTGGGGGGATCCGCTCAAAGTTTTGCAGCTTCTTTTGCAAAGGGGGAAAGCCCCTTTTTTTGAGGATCAGCTCAAAGTTGTTGAGCTTACTTTGCAAAGGGAACAAAGTCCTGTTTTTATGGAGTTCAACTCAGAGTTCTGCAGCTTCTTTAGGAAAGGAAAGGGATCCGTTTCTACAGTTTCCAGACAGATAATCTAATTGGCCAGTCACATGTCGCTGGGGAAACAAACAGCCTCCGTCTACAGAACATTCAACGATGGAGGCCTGGGCTGGAAAGGGAAGCCAGCGATCGACCACACGTTCTCTCCATAAGACGCACAGACATTTCCCCTTACTTTTTAGGAGGAACAAAGTGTGTCTTATGGAGCGAAAAATACGGTACATCACAAGCTCCAGACCATGAATGGGGAATCTGTGGCTCTCCAGACACTGTTGAACTACAACTTCCCTCATCCCCAGCTGGCTTGGCGAATGGCCAGGGATGATGGGAACTGAAGCCTAGCAGTAGTGAAAGAGCCAGGGCTTCCCCAGCCCTGTCCCAAACAAACGTACAGTGGTTGTGGTTGTTGTTTAGTCGTTTAGTTGTGTCTGACTCTTCGTGACCCCCTGGACCAGAGCACGCCAGGCACTCCTGTCTTCCACTGCCTCCCGCAGTTTGGTCAAACTCATGCTGGTAGCTTCGAGAACACTGTCCAGCCATCTCGTCCTCTGTTGTCCCCTTCTCCTTGTGCCCTCCATCTTTCCCAACATCAGAGTCTTTTCCAGGGAGTCTTCTCTTCTCATGAGGTGGCCAAAGTATTGGAGTCTCAGCTTCACGATCTGTCCTTCCAGTGAGCACTCAGGGCTGATTTCCTTCAGAATGGATAGGTTTGATCTTCTTTCAGTCCATGGGACTCTCAAGAGTCTCCTCCAGCACCATAATTGAAAAGCAGCAGCAAAGAGCCAGGGCTTCCCCAGTCCTGTCCCAAACAAACGTACAGTGGTATCTCGGGTTAAGTACTTAATTTGTTCCGGAGGTCCGTTCTTAACCTGAAACTGTTCTTTACCTGAAGCACCACTTTAGCTAATGGGGCCTCCCACTGCTGCCGTGCCACGATTTCTGTTCTCATCCTGAAGCAAAGTTCTTAACCCAAGGTGCTATTTCTGGGTTAGCGGAGTCTGTAACCTGAAGCACATGTAACCCAAGGTACCTCTGAATTCCCTATCCATGGTCTCAAGATCCTTGGTTGAGGCATAAAACGTTTTGTTGGCTCGAACCAGAATGGTTGGCCAGGTTTCCTCCTTCCTTTCCCTGCCTTTGTTGTCAATCAGGATCCTCGCTGTGGGGATGTTGTTGTTTTGCGCATGCAAAGTGGGCCGTCGGAATCCCACAGGCGCTGCCAGGCCTGCTTCCGACGAACAAGATCCAGCACATGCCATGCCAGAATCTGTCGGCCTCCGTGTGGAAAATTAAACCTCATTCCCGAGAGGGCTGGCTGGGACAGAGGTTGCAGGAGGCACTTTTCCAGAATTTGATTGCATCAGTCGGAACTGAGAGACGGTGGGGGAGATCTTCCCTCGGGGAGGAGTGGAAAGGGAGACTGGTCTTGTTCAAACAGGGCGCTCCGCATTGTTCACTGGGTAGATACAGGTAGATTGCAGCTTGCCAAAACCAGCATCCAGGAGGAAAACGCCTGTTTCAATGAAAGGTCTCTCGGCAAGCCCAATGTGCTTGGATCTGCCAGAAAAGCTCTTCCGTCAAAGCAGCGGTGAGGAACCTCAGTCCTGAGGGCCACATGTGGTCCTCTAGACCTCTCTATGTGGCCCTTGGGACTTCTCCCACACCCCCTCTATAAAAATGACACTTGCTCTTCTGCTCACTTTCGCCTCTGGCCCTGTTCTCCAATGGCACGTGGCCCTCAGAAGGCTGGCCGTATGAGAATTTGGCCCTCGGGCTGAACAGAGCAGAGGCAACAGGCCGGGGGAATTCCTGGCTACTGCTTCTCGTGTCAGGTGGCTTCGGTGAGATCGTGGCCTGATCCATAGCTGGCAACTTTTCCCTTTTATTGCGAGGAATCCTATTCGGAATAAGGGAATTTCCCTTAAAAAGGGGAAAAGTTGACAGCTATGGCCTGATCCCCAGGGGCAAGGCAGGGGTAAAGCAGTCAGCCTCAGCCTTGAAAGCAGCTCTTCCTAATGACTCTTGTTAATGTATTTGCTCCAAAGGGAGAAAGGAAGTGTATCTTTTCCCCCTTCCAGCCTCACGCTAAGGGAAACTGCGTAACCACAGCTGAGAATGTCAGGAAACCCAGGCCTTTTCCTTAGAGAGGTTGGTAATAATTCCCGTATGCTGTTGGCAGAGGAGCTTTCGAGATAATCCGGAAAGCATTGCTCTTAAATGCAGCGGTTTTGGGAATCTCACCAGACTTACTTCATTCTTTCTATCACTGTTGTGTTTTTCAGGCACCAGATAGATAGGGTGCGAAAGGCAGGGAGGTGGAATTGACGGAGCAAAGAGCAGGAAACCATTCATTGAGCAAATGGGGCAACCAAAGGCCATCACTCATTTTCTTACAATGCCATTGACACCTGTTTGGACTCCCCCCCCCCCTCATTGTGTTGGGGAGGCTGATGTTTTACATTCATGGTGGGATAGATAGATAGATAGATAGATAGATGATAGATAGATAGATAGATAGATAGATAGATAGATAGATAGATGATAGATAGATATAGATAGATAGGCATAGTTGTCAACTTTTCCCTTTTTTAAAGGGAAATTCCCTTATTTCGAATAGGATTCCTTGCAAGAAAAGGGAAAAGTTGACAGCTATGTAGATAGGTGAGGGATGCAGGTGGCGCTGTGGGTTAAGCCACAGGGCTAGGGCTTGCCGATCAGAAGGTCGGCGATTTGAATCCCTGCGACGGGGTGAGCTCCCATGGCTCAGTCCCAGCTCCTGCCCACCTAGCAGTTCGAAAGCACGTCAAAGTGCAAGTACTGTAGATAAATAGGTACCGCTCTGGTGTGAAGGTAAACAGTGTTTCCGTGCACTGCTCTGGTTCACTAGAAGTGGCTTAGTCATGCTGGCCACATGACCCAGAAGATATACGCCTGCTCCCTCGACCAATAAAGCGAGATGAGCGCCACAACCCCAGAGTCGGCCATGACTGGACCTAATGGTCAGGGGTCCCTTTACCTTTACCTTTACCTTTATGTAGATAGGTAGGTAGGTAGAGCATCGTTCAATGCTTATCAGAGCAGCCGATGAAGGCAGGAGCTGAAATATAAAATATATCCTCTTTTGTTAATCACGATAACATATGTATTGTTTTGGTGGGCGACCCTTTTGGGGCCACATAGCTATCATGGGCAGGACCAGAGGCAAATGTGGGCAGAGAAAGGAAGGTGCATTTTATTTCATTTTTTTCTGCCCCCCCCCCCAGAATTTCTAAGCCCTGTATGCCCCTGTTCATATCTGATGATGGTTTATCTCTCTTAACTAACCGATATATCCATATCTATGGCCCTCACAGAGCCACGCTTCCTGGTGTTATAAGAATCTAAGGTCTCAAATATATAAAACAAATGTTCAAAAAATTACAAGGCAAACACATACATAAGTATATAAACCACGTGTCTGAAATAGTCCAGGAGAACAATCCTGAAACCATTTTGACCCACCCAGTGACCTCAAATATTCCTCTGCAGTAGGGAGGGAAATGGGGGAGGCCTTCCCATTGTCTCTTTCCTTACAAATCCTGTCTTAAGGGCGTATTTGTGTATGGATAGGGTGAGCCCGTGACCTGGATCCAGGAATTAAAGCATTTACCATCACAAAAGAATGGTTGGCTGCCCAGGTAAAGCAACCAGTGACCATTATCAAGTATCCTGGCAGACAGGATTTCTGCTGGAGACTGCCTCTTTCTGTGATATATTTCTGCTGGAGACCACCTCTTTCTGTGATGTACGTATGATGTTTTGGGGGGTGGTCTTGGGCTACAGGGTGGGCAATTTCAAAAGTCTATATAAAGGTAGCACACCATTGTTCTGGGTTCCTCCTCCCTCCTGCGTGTGGCGAGTGAGGACCCTGTTGCAACAGTTTAATAAAGATCAGGCTTACGAGCTGCTTTGCTTCTCAGTACAGTCATACCTCGGGTTACAGACGCTTCAGGTTGCGTTTTTTCAGGTTGCGTATCGCCGAAACCCGGAAGTACCGGAACGGGTTACGTCCGGGTTTCGGTGGTCGCGCATGCGCAGAAGCGCCGAATCGCAACCCACGCATGCGCAGATACAGGTTGCGAATGCTGCGGGTTGCGAATGTGCATCCTGCACGGATCACGTTCGCGACCCGAGCGTCCACTGTATTCTCTGGCTGGCCTCTGTTATTTTCTCCTCCTGATAGGGGACCTACTTAAGGACTCTGTATGGGCTCTTGGATACCCCATAAGGGAAAAGGAGCAGTTTTTTCTTATAACACTGGGAACAGGGCCAACCCACCCAGGAGGCATGGTGAAGCGACCGCCTCGGGTGGCAGGATCCACATGGGCAACAGAAGGAATGCATCGCCAGCTGCTGCTGCTGTGGTAGCAGCGATGGCTCTGGCAAAAACTTTGGAGTCCAGATCTGCCATCTCCTCAGCAGCAGCAGCACCCCCCATGCCTCTACAGTCATCTGTCACCCTAGGAAGGGAGGAAATGGTAGGTGTTCCCTCTGGGGTCTCCTGGGGTCTGCATGTGCCCAGTGAGATTCAGAGTGCACCCCTTTCCCCTCCACCACGGCCTTTGATTCCCACCCCCAGTTTCCAATGTAGATCTTCCTTCACCCCTTCCCTGGTGCTGGTGGGTGTTATGTACTGAAGTTCTCACCCTGGGCCAGCAGGGGGATACTGTAGATAGTTTTCACTCAGGTTTGCATACGCAAATAAGGGATTGAAAGTGACGTTCAGTGATTGGATAGTTACAGAAAGTTGTTACTGTTGCTTTGTAGTTCAGCTCTATATAAGCAGGCTGGCTGAACCCTTCAGTTCTGTTCTGTTCTGGCCTGTGAATAAACAAGAGCTGTCTGAAGAATCGCTGTGTCGTCTGATATGTTCACCCACAGCTTAACAGTGGGGGTGCCATTTTGTGGTTTGCCTCAGCCACCAAAATGTCTCGGGATCGCCGAAATGTCTGGGAATTGTAACTTTGTGAGGGGAAGGGGGGGGGTCTCCTTACAACTCTCAGCGCCCTTAATGAACTACAGTTCCCAGAATTCTCTGCTTTAAATGCACAGTGCAGATGAGATCTGAACCATCAAAGTCACTGTAATGGGGAGAAGCCAGACTCTTGTGTTGTTGAACAATTGTTTTTCTCATTATTTACAACCAATGTACATTGTTGTTGTTTTCCTGCCAGAGCGCTAGAGGCAATTTAGGTTTGATAAGAATGACTTGATAGTGATCTCAGGCTGATTCTGCGACAAGCATCCTGAAACATAACGTCACAAACAAATATTCAGTTTACAAAAAAAGATTCACACGCGATTGCCCACGATGAAAGAATCAACACCAGCCTTCCTGAACCACATTGACACAACAGTGTGGTGTAGTTGTTAGGGATGCCAGTAGCCCCCCTTGGGGTGGGTAGAATTACCTCGGGGGCACTGAGGCAAGGGGGGTGCTGGAGGTGTAAATAGCTCTCAGAAAAACTGGTATCAGTTTTTATAAAGAGTTTTGTTTAATTCATTAGACTCGATTGTTTTAATTGGATTTTGAATAAATGTGCAATTCACGGTTACTATTTTGAATTTTATTGGCTTATCTCCTTTGGCGGGCCTTGCAAGCTGCTGTTCTGCATAATGCTTTATAAGTAGCCTTGAAAGCTGAACATTTCTCTCATCCTACTCCTCTGGGTCTCCTCCGCTGCAGAGTGGATGGCAAGTCTCCCTTTGGTGATAAAGAAAAAGGCCCCATCGCCGTGCCTGTGAAAACATTTGCCGCTATCTTGCCATACTGACAGCAAGCCCTCCTTTTTCAAAATAAAAATTGTGAACTGAGGACAAGGTGCTCTGGATCAACAGAGGCAATGCAAGTGTCGCGGCAGCAATAAATCCTTGCAAGGACAAACTTCAGAAATAATAATGAAGTCTTTAGTGGTCATTTGAAGCCAGTAACCATGGTCAAAGGAAATGCGTGGGGTAGAACTAACAGCAATGGGTGGAAATTGCAGTAAGAAAGAAATATTAGGAGAGGGGTATAGAATAAGAGGTTAAAGCTATGGTTTTCCTAGTAGTGATGTATTGAAGTGAGAGCTGGACCATAAAGAAGGCTGATCGCCGAAGAATTGATGCTTTTGAATTATGGTGCTGGAGGAGACTCTTGAGAGTCCCATGGACTGCAAGAAGATCAAACCTATCCATTCTGAAGGAAATCAGCCCTGAGTGCTCACTGGAAGGACAGATCCTGAAGCTGAGGCTCCAATACTTTGGCCACCTCATGAGAAGAGAAGACTCCCTGGAAAAGATCCTGACGTTGGGAAAGATTGAGGGCACAAGGAGAAGGGGATGACAGAGATGGTTGGACAGTGTTCTCGAAGCTACCAACATGAATTTGACCAAAATGCGGGAGGCAATGGAAGACAAGAGTGCCTGGCGTGCTCTGGTCCATGGGGTCACGAAGAGTCGGACATGACTAAACAACTAAACAATAACAGCAACCATACCCTCCAACATTTCTCCAGTAAAAATAGGGGCATCCTAAAGAAAGGTGGGGCATTCTGGGATCAAATAAGAAACCAGGATGGCTTCTGTAAAACAGCGACGTCCCTGGAAAATAGGGACACTTGGAGGGTCTGGTAGATTGAACGATGTAAGAGGAAGTGGGAGAGAGTGTCACTTTTTCCAACTTCCTCCTTCAGCTCTATGCTCTTTTCAAGGGAGAAAAAGGCAAACACCCTCATGCCCAAGGGGGCAGTAAATGGGGTCTCAGAGGCTTTGTGATCACAGGGGAAAACCTCAAGGATGCCATGGCATCCATGGGCAGTGTGTTGCCGCCCCCTGATTTAAATGGGTCATTGTGCTTTTCCCAGTTCTCCAAATGGTGAGGACAACCCAGGGTGCAGAAGGGCTTACAGTCGTACCTTGCTTCTCAAACACCTTGGTACTTGTATGTTTTGGCTCCCGAACGCTGCAAACCTGGAAGTAAGTGTTCTGGTTTGCGAACGTTTTTTGGAAGCTGAACATCCGACGCAGCTCCTGCAGCCAATCGGAAGCCACGCCTTGTTTTTCGTAAACGGTTTTGGGAGTCGAATGGACTTCCGGAACCAATTAAGTTTGAGAACCGTACCTCTGTTCGCTCTCCTTTGGAATGAGGTCGTCGTAGACATTCCTGGAGAGATAACTGAAGCTCAGTCATAGAGCATCCCGCTTGACATGCAGAAAGTGTCAGGTCCAATCCCTGCTGTTTTCAGGTAGGGATGACAAAGAACTCACTGCCAATCACTAGACAATACTGAGCTAGATGGACTAGTCTTGAAGGAGGTGAGGACAGGTGACCCCACCTAGGCCCGAAGTCACCCCCCACTCAATAATCAGCCCAGGCCTCAAAACTGTCCAAAATTCCCTTTCTCTCTCCTAAAAATCCACAGCTAAATTTTGCCTCTGCTTTTCTCACAAGATGCTGTACATAGGCAAAATGTTACTTTTATCAGCACGAGAAGGCTTCAAAAGGCTGATGAATAGGCTCTGTTCAAAGCAAGCCTGAGAACTGAGTCTTACCTCATTCAGTTGCAACATCTTGGACATGCTGAACTGCAAGGCTCCTCGACCCCCTTGGCTTCTCACCCCCCCTTTCCCAAAGACAGGAGCTTTCTGTTCCTGCTCAGGAAACACATCATGGGGCAGGATTCTTGAAGAGGAGGAGAAAGGGGAGGGAACTAGAAGGGGAATACAGTGGTGCCTCGCAAGACGAAAAGAATCCGTTCTGTGATTCTCTTCGTCTAGCGGTTTTTTCGTCTTGCGAAGCAAGCCCATTGAAGGATTAGCGGATTAGTGGCTTTTAGCGGCTTATCTGCTGATCGGATCAGCTGATAAGCGGCTTAGTGGCTTAGAAAAAGGGGGGAGGGAAAAAAACCAGCAGGAACTCGCAAGACATTGTCGTCTTGCGAAGCAAGCCGATAGGAAATTCGTTTTGCGAAGCACCTCCAAAACGGAAAACTCTTTCGTCTAGCGAGTTTTCCGTCTTGCGAGGCTTTCGTCTTGCGGGGCACCACTGTATATGCTCTGTGCAAATGACTGTGAACCCGTGATTGTTTTGTGAATCTATCACACTTGCTCCTTCTACCAGTTCATGGATGGTAGAAATAAAGCTTTTTCTCCGAAACTATTCCTTGAGTGTCTGTTTTGACTCCCATCTCCCTTTCCCGGGTGCAATACTTTTTCCCACCCGAGGGCAAAGCCTCATAAGGCTGTAGCCTGACTCAGTAAAAAACAGCTTCTAGTGTTGCTCACTTTGGTATGTATGTATGTATGTATGTATGTATGTATGTATGCATTTATGTATTTATTTATTTATTGATAGTATTTCTGTCCCAAGCATCCTCTGTTTTCCCCCTCCTGAAATGCCACGCCAACCCACTATGCCTTAATTGCATTTATGCTGCTAATCTTAGGTTGAATTTGGCCCAGTATTTCTGGAATTCCGTTAATCTTTAGCATTCTTTAAAATAAAATTAAAAAATAGGGTCAGATTGCAACCAAATGGTAACTGATTCCTATAAAGAACTTGAACGCTTTATAGAATTACAGTCCTCCTCCTGCCCAAACAAATTTGGGGTATTGCTTTCGGATTCAACTTTTTTTACTGGAGGCATTAAAATACTTACGTCAGTCACCCAACCAAATAAAACAAACATATTGAATGGGGTCTATTATACAGGTCGTCGGTTTTTGTTTTTGTTTTTTTAAAAAAACTAGAAACAAATATCCCACAGGTCTGTTCTTTATTTATAAGGGTTATTTTTTGCATTTCTCATCTAAGCTCATATTAAACGGGATTGTGGTTTCCACATCTGCTAGGCTGATGCCCGGCTTAAGCTGCAGCCCAAGATGAATTTGGGCACCCTCCAAAATGCTAAATGGAAAACACACAGCTCGACTGCGGCGATCTTAAAAGACCTCAGACGCCAACTGGAAATCCAACCAGAGCATACAAAGGGCCGGCAACCTTTTTTTACATCTGGCAACACATTTTGAATGTTGAGAAAGGGCACCAGTCACAAAATGGCTGCCGGAATGGGTGTGGCCTAACACAAAATGGCTGCCACCTCCAGAAGAACACACACAAAAAGGAAACTTTTCCCACTTGGCTCCCATTGGTTCTGCCCACCGTCCGACCTATTGAAAGGGATGCACATCACTAGGGTTGCATCTACACCAAAGTTTGAGGAGGAGATGTTCAGGGAAATCGAAGCAATAATGAGGCAAAATGTCATCAGGTGTCCATAGTTGGCATTTCTTGACTTTTCTTTGGGAGATAATGCAGATCTGCACTCTAAATCCTGTTTTGAACCATTATTGCTAGCAGCAAGACCAGTGATAGTTGGATCCTGGAAGCTTTTGCAGAGTGCCACACTGACTTCATGGTCCAAGAAATATTGGCCACTAGCATTAACAGAAAAAGCTAACCAATAAAAGAAAAATACCAAAGGAAATGAAAACAAAAGACACATTTTCAGTAGACTGGTACCCCTTTATTACATACACAGCAATAGGGGAGAATGGTCGGTCCCCCTCACATTGCATAATTTTTTAGCTGGTAGGATTGTATGCTGCAGCCAATGTTTTCACACAACAGGAAACATGATGTTGTGAGATTTATCTCCTGAGAGTAATCCAAATTCATGTCTCCTGTGGTGGGGTACGATGATTTAAAATAAAAAATAAAAATACATACTATATGTGTCTCTGTGTGTGTCGGTCATTAATCGTTGTAAGAAGCTGGGCTTTCCCCCTCTTTTCTACTGAATTTCACTGCTGTGTGACAGTCGTAAACAATTCCTTCCACAAATGAATAAAGGTAGGTGGACACAAACAGGTCTGAAAATGCTTCCGAGTCGATATTCAGCATCTGGATCCCGACCCGGAGAGCTGAAGATGTGACGGGAAGATTTTTCACCTATGCTCTTGTCTCTTGGCAATTGCCAAGGAATAAGTTATGCCTCTGAGATGCAGGACTGTGGAGGCTGTCAGGCAGAGTGTGAGCTATATTCAGGGCCAGATTCACGTATAAGCTAAACAAGCTATATCTTAGGGCCCCACTCTCTTGGGATCCCCCCCAAAAAATTAAATAAAAAAAACCTGGATGTACATTTCCAAAACAAGATAAAAAACAAATAAAATAAAACCTACATGCAGCAGCAGCAGCAGCAGTGTTTTGTGTTGTAGCTCCTATGATGGAAGTAATGGGCCCCGTCTGCTGGCCTGCTCCCTAAAATATCACTGGTTTGCTCATTTCTATATATAGGGTGCCTACATTCTGCATGATCTGGTTGCATGGCAACATGTGCAAATGGCTTTAGATATAATAATAATAATAATAATAATAATAATAATAATAATAATAATAATAATATATTATTTATACCCCGCCCATCTGGCTGGGCTCCCCAGCCACTCTGGGCGGCTTCCAAAAGAATATTAAAATACTATAATACATCAAACATTAAAAGCTTCCCGAAACACGGCTGCCTTCAGATGTCTTCTAAAAGCCTGGTAGTTGTTGTTCTCTTTGACATCTGGTGGGAGGGTGTTCCACAGGGAAGGTGCCACTACCGAGAAGGCCCTCTGCCTGGTTCCCTGTAACTTGGCTTCTCGCAGTGAGGGAACTGCCAGAAGGCCCTCGGAGCTGGACCTCAGATACCTAGTAGGTCCATAAATTACCATATAGCATATATTCAACACAAAAAACAACAACAATTTGGTGTTGACAAAGGACAGCTGGACATATAAAGGACCCAATTACCTTCAGTAAATGGGTAGGCAAACTAAAGCCTGGGGGCTGGATCCGGCCCAATCGCCTTCTAAATCCGGCCTGCGGACGGTCCGGGAATCAGAGTGTTTTTACATGAGTAGAATGTGTGCTTTTATTTAAAATGCATCTCTGGGTTATTTGTGGGGCATAGGAATTCGTTCATCCCCGCCCCCCTCCAAATATAGTCCGGACCCCCACAAGGTCCGAGGGACAGTGGCCCGGCCCCCTGCTGAAAAAGTTTGCTGACCCCTGCTTCAGTAGCTTAGGGCCTCATCAAACCTAAATCTGGCCCTGGCTACATTGGTGCCAACCCCCAACCTCAAAGCAGGAGTCTATAGCCAGAAAGAGTGGCTCCTGAAATATACTCGGAGTTGAGAGTGGATTTCTTGCTCTTTATTCAGCTCATAGTGGTGAGGAGGAATGAATGAAGTCCCCTCAAAGTATCTGCTTTATATACATTATTTACACAATGGGCTGCACATGATTGGCTAATTCCGGAATTCTACTGTAAGCCAATCAGGTTGTGGATTCACTTCTATCTCGAGCATGATTGAGTGGTTCCTGCCAACCAATCATACTGCTGCATTGTTCTAGGCCCAATCAGACTGCTGCATTCTGAATCCTATTGTTCTAGGACCAATCAGACTGCTGCATTTTGGATCCTATTGTTCTAGGACCAATCAGACTGCTGCAGTTTGGATCCTATTCAACTCAGTCCATAACAGCTCCCTTCATTGTACAGATCTGGCTGTGCTTTTCATGTGCTGAGCTATAACACACCGCCAGCCTCAGGTTTCGCTAGAGCACAGCCTGCAAAGTCCTTTCTTCATCAAATTAACCTAGATACAAGCAAGATCCATTAAAGGAAATGACAATTCATGTCGCAGCAGAGACCTCCTGCTCCTCCCCACCCAAGTCCAAACAATGATCTCTGAAGCCCAACTCAACCCTTTTCTACTCTGCCCCCACCCCACAAAACAGTAATTATGATGTTTTCCTCTAGAGCAGGTTTGATCCTGACACACGAATGACGCACCGCCGTGCCATAAAAACATGTTCTTTCAGATTACAGTGGCATCGTTTGAAAAGGGATGGTTCAGGCGGTGTTAGAAAATCGCACACGCGCCGATGTGCAACACGGCCGATGCTGTGATGACAAGTAATTCTCTGGTTCTTTCAGTCTCATTTGACACTGCGGGAAGTTCAGAAGAATCTGAGGAGAGACCGTTTTGGAGGCTGCAGTGTCCTTCTGCAAAGCTGTAGGGCAGGGGCCCTGGGGGGGCCTGAGAGCCGTGCTCCCTTGGGGCCACATACAAGGGGCAGTGGGCTCAGATACAAAAAATGGGTGGGGCAGCTCATGCAAATTTTATTTTTGCACAGCAGGCTGGTTTCTACACACAACTCATTCCCTCTGTAGGCAAGAATAGTGCGATTCATGGAGCATGAAGCTCATAAGCTCACAGTTGTGGGTTCGAATCCTACTTTGGGCAAAAGATTCTTGCATGGCAGGGGGTTGGACTAGATGACTCCTGTGGTCCCTACCAAATCTAAAAAAGAGATTCTAAACTTGTGGGAAGTGCTTCCTTTTAACTGTCCCCAACCTCCCAAAATTCAACTGCAGTGGATGGCCCCAAATTCCAGTATAATAATAATAATAATAATAATAATAATAATAATAATAATAATGGGCGGCTTCCATAGAAACCAAAAAACACTAAAATATCATACATTAAAAGCTTCCCTGAACAGGACTGCCTTAAGATGTCTTCTGAATGTCAGGTAGTTGTTTATCGTTTTGACATCTGATGGAAGGGCGTTCCACAGGGCGGGCGCCACTACCGAGAAGGCCCTCTGCCTGGTTCCCTGTAGCTATGCTTCTCACAGTGAGGAAACCGCCAGAAGGCCCTTGGCGCTGGACCTCAGTGTCTGGGCAGAACGATGGGGGTCGAGACGCTCCTTCAGGTATACTGGACCGAGGCCGTTTAGGGCTTTAAAGGTCAACATTATGAGAGAAGGGAAGCGGAAAGTATTTTTTTTCTGACTTTTTACACACCATGCATAATATTATACAGGTCCTCCCACTTACCTGCTTTCGTTTCTAAGTCTGTAACACCCATCCCTAAAAGCTAACCTATACCTTGGGATCATAGAGTTGCACCTCCAGCATCCCTGAGAGGTCCAGCCTCTGCCTCAATCAGTGGCGTAGCGTGGGGGGTGCAGGGGGGGCCGGCCGCACCGGCCGGAACATCTGGGGGGGCGCTCGCACTCGCAGCTCTCTGCCCCTACCTGGCTCACTCACTCTCTCTCACTGCAGTGCTGGCTGTGCGAATCCGATCTGAGCCGCTGGGTCGCTGCCCACTGTGGAGGGGGTGGGTGCCAGGCGTGCGGTGCGGAGAGAGAGCGAGGGACTATCTGGGGGAGGGACAGTGCGGCGGCCGCCCAGCGCAGCGCTGAGCGCGGGAGAGAACCACACCAGACCAGACCAGGCAGCAGCAAGAAGAAGCTGGCAGTGGCGGTAAGTTAGGGGTTAGGGGGCGCAAATTACTTGCCTTGCCCCGGGTTAGGGGGCGCAAATTACTTGCCTTGCCCCGGGTGCTGACAACCCACGCTACGCCGCTGGCCTCAATACTTCCAGTGACAGTATTGCTATGTACTGAAGTTCTCACCTTGGCCACCAGGAGTATTGTGTATGTAGTTTTCACTCAGGTCCACGTCAGTTATTTTAGGCGGGAAACCCTGGGTTGTTGTTGCTACATTGTTGACAGCTGGCTGCCTATAAAAGCAGGCCGGCTGAGCTGCTTGCTGTTCAGTTCTGTCCAGCTTACAAATAAAGAGCTGCTTTGGAAGAATCGCTGTGTCGTCTGCTATGTCTACCCACTATTCAACAAGTATGTTCCGCTGCTGAATAGTCACAGTTATGAAGGTCAAAGTGGTGGCCTCCAGACCTTGGACTACAACTCCCAGCAGCCCCAGCAGGATGGCCAGTGGTCAGGAAGGATGGGAAGAGTAGTAGAGCAATGTCTGGAAGGCACTGTGTTGGCTACCCATGTGCAGAGGAGGGAGACCAAGATGATAAATTGTCCGGAAACCCAGCTTTATGGGGAACGGTTAAGAGAGTTAGTTTAGCCAGGAGAACAGAAGACCGAGATGTGATACAACAGCTTTCTTCAAATACCTAAAGGGCTGTCACATGGAAGATGGAGGAAGCTTGAACCCAAACCAATGGATTCAAAGGAGATTCCGACCGAGTAACAGTAATGTGTTTCTGATGGTAAGAGCTGATCAACAGAGGAATGGACTCCCTCAGAAGGTTGTAGACTCTGCTTCATTTGGAGGTCTTTAAGCAGAGGTTGGATGGCCATCTGTCATGGATGCTTTAGCTGAGATTCCTGCATTGCAGGGGGTTGGACTAGATGACCCCACAGGGTGCCTTACAACTCCATAATTCTATTATTCTATGTTGCTGTTTAATCATTTAGTCATGTCCGACTCTTAATGACCCCATGGACCAGAGCACGCCAGGCACTCCTGTCTTCCACTGCCTCCCAAAATTTGGTCAAACTCATGTTAGTAGCTTCGAGAACACTGTCCAACCATCTCGTCCTGTCGTCCCCTTCTCCTTGTGCCCTCCATCTTTCCCAACATCAGGGTCTTTTCCAGGGAGTCTTCTCTTCTCATGAGGTGCCAAAGTATTGCAGCCTCAGCTTCAGGACCCTGGAAAACACCCTTTCACATGCGGACCCTGAGAACTTGCCAAGCAGGGAATGTGGCCCTTAGGCTGAAAAGGTTTCCCCCACCTCTGGCCTAAATGGTTTCCAGAGCAAGGATAATAAGTGCAGGAGGGTAAAAGTGCAATAAACATTCTCTTCCTTCTCTAATGGCAAAAAATTAAATAAAAATGTCTCTCAGACAGGGATAGCCTTCTCCCACTTTGTTAGCACAGGAAGAAAAATAAGGAGAGTTTGGTTCCATTTCGGTATGCAAGTTTTGTTTCCCTTCCACTTCTCAGGAATCTTTTTCTTCCCTGTCAGCTGTTTGCATGAAGGAACTGACTACACAAGTGAAAACATTTCCATGGCCCTGACATTTCATTGTTCAAAAGGCAAGAGGGTCACTCAAAGCAAACTCCCTCCAGAGCTAGACCAAGGGTTTCTGAACGCTATCCTGTGCGGAATGTAGGAAGGTAATATATACACTGTTGAGACCTGCTGTTACTCACACGGGAGGATCATGGCTTAATGGTACATCCCTGGCGTCTCCAGCAGACAATCCCTGCCTGGAACCCTGGAGAGCTTCTGCCAGTGTCAACAAAACACTGGGAAACTGGCCTGCGAGCGCCCCAGTTGGAGAACAGCCTTTACCAAAGGTGTTGTGGGCTTCAAAGACGCTTGAACTCAGGACGCATAGGAGAAACGTGCAAAGAAGAAGGCACGCTTGGCAAACCCTCACCGTGATCAACTCCCACCCAGAAACCTATGTACCCACTGTGGAAGGACATGTGGATCCAGAATTGGCCTCCACAGTCACCTACGGACTCATTGTTAAAACTGTGTTCATGGAAGACAATCTTACTTGACTACGAGTGATCGCCAAAGAAGAAGAAGATGGACAAATGGTGTTGTCTCCACCAGGGGCAGCAAACATGGCACCCTCCAGATGTTGGACTACAATTCCCATCATTCCTGACCATCGACTATGGGGCTGATGGGTCCTGTAGTCCAGCAACATCTGGAGAGACCATGTAGGCTACCCATGGTCTACATCTGGTTTTCTACATCTGGCACATCACATTGGTATAGCAGGAAAGGAGATTCAAGGGCAATCAAAGAAACATTTAAGCATTCAGTGTTGTGTAGCATACTATAGTATCTATATCTATCTATATCTATCTATCTATCTATCTATCTATCTATCTATCTATCTTCTATCTAATTTGCAGAATATGGATAGATTTCCCCTCCCAAAATGAGAGTAAGAGCATCAGGTGATAGCGAGGTCAATCCTAGCTGTGATGCAGAATCGCCGTTCGGATAAAGGGCTAGGGAAAACTCGTTTATTAATTATATTTTGGGAATAATTCCTGCTGTTATGCAGCTATATTGTTTTATACTTTCCGTGTGTCCTGAGATATAATAATAATAATAATAATAATAATAATAATAATTATTATTATTATTATTATTATTTATACCCCGCCCATTTGGCTGAGTTTCCCCAGCCACTCTGGGCGGCTTCCAATAGAGCGTTAAAAACAATACAGCATTAAATATTAAAAACTTCCCTAAACAGGGCTGCCTTCAGATGTCTTTTAAAGATAAGGTAGCTGCTTATTTCCTTCACATCTGAAGGAAGGGCGTTCCACAGGGCGGGCGCCACTACTGAGAAGGCCCTCTGTCTGGTTCCCTGTAACATGGCTTCTCGCAGGGAGGGAACCGCCAGAAGGCCCTCAGTGCTGGACCTCAGTGTCTGGGCTGAACGATGGGGGTGGAGACGCTATTAAAAAGTGGTTGTGTTCTGTGTTATATAAATCAAGCACCGCAAGGCGTTGTTTATTTTTGTTTTCCAATGCAATTTCTTATCAATAAAAAATTCAGTGTGGCGAGAGCAAATTCTTACAGTGGTACCTCAGGTTAAGTACTTAATTCGTTCCAGAGGTCTGTTCTTAACCTGAAACTGTTCTTAACCTGAAGCACCACTTTAGCTAATGGGGCTTCCTGCTGCTGCCGCCACACAATTTCTGTTCTCATCCTGAAGCAAAGTTCTTAACCTGAAGCACTATTTCTGGGTTAGCGGAGTCTGTAACCTGAAGCGTATGTAACCTGAAGCGTATGTAACCCGAGGTACCACTGTATTCTAAACAAGTGGCTCTGAGAAAAAAAGTTATGGTGCCACTGTGGTCTACACACAAACTGACTAGCTAAAATGCTGCATTTTTCATGAGGACTATTTTTTTAATAATTAAAAACCGATGTGGATATGCAGAGAACTGAGCTTAAAACTGGAAAAATGAGAAACTGAAATTGAGCATGCATATCTCCATAGTTGCTATCTAGCTGGGGGTGATGGGTGTTGTAATCTAACAATTCCTGGATTCCCAAGGCTGAAGCACACTGTTTCAGGACGCTTCTGTTAGCTTGCATGAAACCCAAGCAAGACATAGGTGAACACTCAAAAGTAAACACTTTGATTTTATTTCCTAGCTAATCAAAGCCTCCACCCCCTTCCCCAGGGAAAGGGTGTCTGATTTTGGCAACTGTTCTGAAGCCCAAAGCAGGTTTTCAATTGTTACATCAGAAAACGTGCCAAATAATAAAGAATGTTGCTTTTTTTTAAGAGAGAAGGGGAGGCAGAAACAGCCCTTGGTTCTACAGAACTTCTCAACAACTTGACTAATACAATAATTGCTGCACTTATATTGCACTGCCTGGTGGCAATGTGTTTGTGTGTGTGTGTGTGTGTGTGTGTGTGTGTGTGTGTGTGTGTCTTTCATTAAGAGCATTTGTTCTCTCTACAAAATTAACACTGAAAATCAACTTTCCATTTTTTAATCATTATTACCAGCCATCAACAGCAAGGAAGGCGATCAACAACATCTAGACAGAGAAACGAAGCACATATTATTTACTTTTCCCTGCGACAAAGATCTACGTAACTAGGGGCTGTTAATCTTTATTTTAAGATTAAAAATAAGATGAGAGGTATACTAGGTTTAAGTTCAGTTCAGAGCCGCTGCTGAACGTTTTGCTTTGATTTTGCTGATCTTGGCTAAATTTTAATAGTACTGTTTATTGGCCAATGGCCAAAGTATTTGTGTGCTTATATCATATGTTGGCAGCGATTTTAACAGGCTGCAATTATGAAGGCTTTGTGTTACCTGCACCAGGACAAAATCTGGCAACTGGTGCCAAATTAGTCACCCTGAGAACACCAGCGTGTTCTTTCATTCTCTACCGAAATTGGCTTCCTAGTTCTCAAGGTTGTTAACAAAATCTGGATGCGTTGGGGCAATTGCTCAGATCCAGGGAAACCTCATCAAAGGCAGTGTGTTGCAATGGTTAGAGTTTGGGAACTAAGGCTGCGTACACACTGCCAGTTGTTTTCCTCCCCTCTCAGTTTGGATTCAAGCTGGTTTGGGGGGAAAGGCATCAAAACACGCAAAACAACAAATTGTGATTATCCAGCAGTGGGTGTGAACTTAAATGGGAGTGTGTACATGATCTAAGAAGCTTGACATGAAGTCACACAGAAGGTGCACGGTACATTGTAAATAGTTAAACTCCAACAAGACTTTGGCTTCTGAAGTCTTTATTTTCGGAATTGTAGGTGCCGAAATCCCAAGGGAGCAGAAAAGACTATTTATGTACGCGACCACGGCTGCGTGGATGTTATTGGCCCCAAGATGGAAAGAAGATAAAGTCCCGACCAGAGAAGAATGGCAGATGAAGTTGATCGACTATGCTCCAATTGGCAAAAATGACCAGAAGAATCAGAAGCCAGGAAGACCAAAGTTTTAATAAGGAATGGGGAAAATTTACAATTTGTCTTAAAAACCAGTAAACAGTTAAAAATTGTTAGTAGGATTGGAATAACACTTGTAGTTTAATGGTGAATTTTGGGTTGTAAAAGATCTGGATTATTATAAAAGATGCAGGAGGAAATGACTAACAATAGGGGAGAAGTCAAGTCCAGGAGATTCTTTGGAATCTTGTTTTTATGATGTATGTTGGATATGTGTTTGTAAAAAAATTAATTTGAAAACCAAATAAATAAATAAACAAACAAATATTTAAGAAACTTGCACTCAGCACTTTAAAAAAATGACATCCCCACAAGGGCACAGCCATTCACAAGGGGCAGGGATGGTTATACAGAACACCTGTGTATAAATACACTAAAATAAATACTGTATTTTTCACTCCATAAGACACACTTTTCCCCTCCTAAAAAGTAAGGGGAAATGTATGTGCATCTTACGGAGCGAATGCAGGGGGGAGGCAGGCAGGAAAAGCCCCCAAGAGCCGCACACTGACACTGGAGAGGCTGCGCGTGGCTAAAGAAGCCAAGACAGCGAGCAGGATCCATCCCGCTGGCTGTCCTGGCTTGTGCCATAGCCGCGCAAAGCCAGAGGGGCTGCGCGCAGCTATGGCACAAGCCAAGACAGCCAGCGGGATGGATCCCGCTCACTGTCTTGGCTTCTTTGCTCTTTGGGGCTGGGGGGGGGCTTGGGCTTCCCCCCAGCAGCCCCGAGAAGCTCTGGAAGAAGCGGACAGGCTTTTTTTCCCTTTATTTCCCCCTCTAAAAACTAGGTGCGCCTTATGGTCCGGTGCGCCTTAATGAGCAAAAAATACGGTACATTCTCTTGATTTTAGGCACGCAAATGACTCTCTGAGCCTTGAGAAGCTTTCTCATTCTGCCTCGTCCGGTGTTCTTGAAGAAAAGGGACTCTCGTCTGTCTGTTGGGAACTGTTTTGGGAACAAATAAATAGGCGAGAGGTACAGGAGCATTAACAAAATTTCTCAGAGGGTTGTGTTGCAGAACTTAATGATGCTGACTCAAGTCACATGTAAAGATTTTATGAGACCGTTAAATGGCATTAAGTAAAAAAAAGAGAGACTTCGATATAACGACTGCAACAGCCTGTGCTGAGAAAATATATGCTTCTTTGATACAGATCCTGCTTTTTGGAACCCGAGGTTGCAATTCAATATACTTTTATCCCGGGGAGCATGCGTCCTTAGAAACAATGAAGCTTAATTCTGGGTAAGCATGTGTAGCAAGAGTGGTCTCGAAAAGTTACTGGAAAACAACTGCCATCAACCTCCATTAGCTCGGCCAATGGGCAGGGATGATATGAGCTGTACTCCTGCAACATCTAGAGGTCCCCTATCCGTGATTTATAGGCTCTATAGAAAGCTTGTCTAGGGACGCAGGTGGCGCTGTGGGTTAAACCACAGAGCCTAGGACTTGCTGATCAGAAGGTCGGCGGTTCGAATCCCTGCGACGGGGTGAGCTCCCGTTGCTCGGTCCCTGCTCCTGCTAACCTAGTTCAAAAGCACGTCAAAGTGCAAGTAGATAAATAGGTACCGCTCCAGTGGGAAGGTAAACAGCATTTCCATGCGCTGCTCTGGTTCACCAGAAGTGGCTTAGTCATGCTGGCCACATGACCCGGAAGCTGTACGCCGGCTCCCTCGGCCAATAAAGCAAGATGAGCGCCGCAACCCCAGAGTCGGCCACGACTGGACCTAATGGTCTGGGGTCCCTTTACCTTTACCTAGAAAGCTTGTCTACATCACCACCAGTGCCTTTGGAGATAGCAATCATACTCCCCAGAGGAAGCAGACTCTGCTGGATTTGCTAACTTTGGGGTGATTGGAAGTCTGCCTTTATTCACCTTCTTGGTGTAACTGTAAACTGTGGTTTCATTAAACCGGGACCTTAAGTGCTAACGAAGGTAGGAGGCAAGGAGAGGAGTTGGGAAGGAGTGTGAAAATAAGGAGAACCTTGTTGGGTCAGGCCAGAGGAGTTCCTCTAGCACTCCATTCTCACAGTGGCCAGCTGGATGCCTATAGGACGCCTGCTCTCCTCGCATGTGATTATCAGCAACTAGTACAGTGGTTCCTCGGGTTACAGACGCTTCAGGTTACAGACTCAGCTAACCCAGAAACAGTACCTCGGGTTAAGAACTTTGCTTCAGGATGAGAACAGAAATTGTGCGGCGGCGATGTGGTGGCAGCAGGAGGCCCCATTAGTTAAAGTGGTGCTTCAGGTTAAGAACAGTTTCAGGTTAAGAATCGACCTCCAGAACGAATTAAGTTCTTAACCCGAGGTACCACTGTATTATGAGGCAGACTGCCTCCAACAGTGGAGGGAGAACATAACCACTTCATGGACTTTCATAGGCTTATCACCTACAGTGGTACCTCAGGTCACATACGCTTCAGGTTACAGACTCCGCTAACCCAGAAATAGTGCTTCAGGTTAAGAACTTTGCTTCAGGATGAGAACAGAAATTGTGTGGCGGCAGCAGCAGGAGGCCCCCATTGGCTAAAGGGGTGCTTCAGGTTAAGAACAGTTTCAGGTTAAGAATGGACCTCCGGAATGAATTAAGTACTTAACCTGAGGTACCACTGTACAGATTTGTCTGACAGACCTGCTTTTAAAACCATCCAAGTTGGCTTCCATCACTACCACCTGTGGGAGTGAATCCCATAATAATGATAATGATAATTATAAAGATAATAAAGATAATAAAGATAATAAAGATAATAAAGATAATAATAATTATTATTTATACCCCGCCCATCTGGCTGGGCTTCCCCAGTCACTCTGGGTGGCTTCCAACAAAATATTAAAATACAATGATGCATCAAACATTAAAAGCTTCCCTAAACAGGGCTGCCTTCAGATGTCTTCTAAAAGTCTGGTAGTAGTAGTTCTCTTTCTTTGACATCTAGTTTGACTTCTGCTGTGTGAATAAATCTTTTCTTTTGTCTGCCCTGGATGTCTTTGAGTAACGAGAGCGGGAAAACAATTTTTTGCTGTCCGCTTTCTCCACACTCTCTGCTTTCTGCCTAACTGTAGGGCCGGCCCTGACTAGAACACAGTTTAGCAGCTAGGAACAAGCAATAAATTCAGAGAATAGGAAAGTCAGAGGTGGCATTATAGAGAAGTATGAAATTATGCATTCGTGCCACCTCTGACTTGACTTTTCTCTGAATTTATTCCTTGATCCCAGCTGCTAAACTCTGTTCTAGCCAGGGCCGGCCCTATTATTAGGCAGGAGGTTGTTCCCTGGCCTTAGATTTCCATTGAGGATAGAGTTGCATGTACCACAGAGCCTGCCCTGTGCCCCCCTAACTAGCCTGCTGCCCTCCAGTGTTATGGAGGATACTGTTATTATTTAAATAACTTATAATGCCGCTCCATGCCAAAATGGGCTTCTAAGCAGTTTACAGGTATAAAAACCAATTGCACGAGCATTAAAATATAAACATTCACAATGAAAATGCATAATGAAACAATCCATTTAAAACAACACAGCACTTAAAACAGTAGACTCAGGTTTGGCAATCAAGGGAAAACCTACGGTAACAGCTGCATACTCAAAAATCGGCAGAATGCCAGTGCAGATGGGACTTCTCATATTTCAGCAGTGTGGCCATTTTGTAATGCCACTGTCTTAATAATAATTTATAATAATAATAATTTATTATTTATACCCCGCCCATCTGGCTGGGCTTCCCCAGCCACTCTGGGCGGCTTCCAAAAAAATATTAAAATACTGTAATGCATCAAACATTAAAAGCTTCCCTAAACAGGGCTGCCTTCAGATGTCTTCTAAAAGTTTGGTAGTTATTTTTCTCTTTGACATCTGGTGGGAGGGTGTTCCACAGGGCGGGCGCCACTACCGAGAAGGCCCTCTGCCTGGTTCCCTGTAACTTGGCTTCTCGCAGCGAAGGAACCGCCAGAAGGCCCTCAGCGCTGGACCTCAGTGTCTGGGCAGAACGATGGAGGTGGAGACGCTCCTTCAGATATACTGGACCTTGGTCGTTTAGGGCTTTAAAGGTCAGCACCAACACTTTGAATTGTGCTCGGAAACGTACTGGGAGCCAATGTAGGTCTTTCAAGATGTAGGTCATCAGTGGAAAAACTCACCTCTGCATCGCCACAAGTTGATTTTCAGTAGGTTGTGGCAAGACTAACCAGGTCTCATTTGTTGATCTTAATGACCATACAGGGCAATATACTGACATAATTTTCAACTGTCACTCCAGCTGAATAAATGTATGTGGAATGGAGGGAACTAGAATAGTGTCCACCATAAGCAGCAAAAAGTCGTTGTCTGGCCTTGAGCTTAGCAAACTGAGCCGTGAGTGTGGAAACCAAGCCACTGACTCCATTTGCAGGCTGGCCTCATATTAGGTTGGAGGCGTATCTGTTGATGGATTTGCTCTTTAAGCTCCACCATTTAATTTCCAGTTCAGAGTGCCTGTTCTGTTTTCTTTTCATAAGCAGAACAGTCATGTATGAAAGAAAACTCCCACTTAGGCTCTCAAATATTTCCATCCTTTTATGATGATGGCCTTGACTGGGGAGCTGATAGCATTGTCTATGTTTTTCTTTACCCGCTAAGGGAGTAGGAAAATCCTCCTCTCCTTTCTTTTTAACCATTTGGAGAAGTTCCACTATAATGTCAAGTCACTTGCATCTCCTATGCTATAAATCAACTGTACTCTAGTTATCATATCTTGCAGTGTCCTTCTAATAGATCCTCCTACCTCACATATTAAGGTTTTTTCAGCTGGCAACAGTGATTGATTCCCCCCCCCTTGTCCCCACTGCTATACTCTCCTGCAAGATTTCCCACCAGTTCTTCTTTTTTAAAGTATTGTAATATTAAATTATTAGGACGCGGGTGGTGCTGTGGGTTAAACCACAGAGCCTAGGACTTGCCGATCAGAAGGTCGGCGGTTCGAATCCCCGCAACGGGGTGAGCTCCCGTTGCTGGGTCCCTGCTCCTGCCAACCTAGCAGTTCGAAAGCACATCAAAGTGCAAGTAGATAAATAGGTACCGCTCCGGCGGGAAGGTAAACGGCGTTTCCGTGCGTTGCTCTGGTTTGCCAGAAGCGGCTTAGTCATGCTGGCCACATGACCCAGAAGCTGTATGCCGGCTCCCTCAGCCAATAAAGCGAGACGAGCGCCGCAACCCCAGAGTCAGTCACGACTGGACCTATTGGCAGGGGTCCCTTTACCTTTTATTATTAAATTAATCAGCCATGTAATGCAGGGAAGGGGAACCTGTGCCCCCCCCGATGTTGGACTCCCATTAGCCAATGGTCAGGGGTGATGGGAGGTACATATTTCGGCAACATCTGGAGGGCCAGTTTCTCCACTCCATAGTGGCCTCCTCCACATATCACAGTAAACCAGGCATGGCCAAACTTAGCCCTCCAGATGTTTCGGGACTACAACTCCCATCATCCCTAGCTAAGAGGACCAGTGGTCAGGGATGATGGCAATTGTAGTCCCAAAACAGTTGGAGGGCCAAGTTTGGCCATGCCTGCAGTGAACTATAAACGTGCTGGTCTTGGCCATGATTCCTGGCTTAGCGTTAGGTCCAACCCAGGGTCATGGCTTATTTCATTCCACACAAACAATCATCTGTAGCTAAGGATTCCGTTCAACGTTTAAAGATGGAAATACCCAATTTGCTCTTTCCAAGCAATATGCAAACTGGAATACAGCCACTGTTCCAAATTTGCACTTCTCCCAATTTTGCAAGGCCATCCTCCAGCTGGGGAATGTGTCAGTTCCAAAAGTCAGTTTGGTTTATTGTGTTTAGCAAGCATTGTGTTTTCACAAACAACAACAACAACAACAACAACAATGGGAATACTGCTACTAATGATGGTTTACATTTCCACTTGCTGAGCCCTAGTGGATGAAACACCGTATTTTTCTGTGTATAAGACGCCCCCCATGTATAAGACGACCCCTATTTTTTGAGCCCCAAATCAAGAAATAAATAATTGCAACATTCCTTGTATAAGATGACCCCCAATTTTAAACTTTAAAAATTTGGGGGGGGGGGGACATAGTCTTATACATGGGAAAATACAGTATTTCCCATCCCAGCCTTAAGTTTTGCTATATGAATCTGTAAAGCCTTAACAATGAATTTAGATGTTCTAAATCTAAAGCCTCTCTCTCTCTCTCAATTTATTTATTTGGTTTTTCAAATTAAAGTTTTACAATCATATATCCAACATACATCATAAAAACAAGATTCCAAAGAATCTTCCAGACTTCCCTCCTCCCCTTTGTGGGCCCTATTATGAATCATTTCCTCCTGCATCTTTTATAACGATCCAAATCTTTTACATCTCCATTATATCCAAAATTCACCATGAAGCTACAAGTGCAGGATATATATCTCTCAACCTCGGACAGCAAAAGACAGGTCTTTGCAAGAGACGACCTTCCCTCCTGCGATCTTAGCAATGGGTGGATGTGATTGTTTCTGAGATTGTCACAGAAAGGGCACACAAGGAGTACATGAATTATGTCTTCTACTGATAACAGAGTTGCAGCTGCAAACTCTATCCTTCTTAGGAACTCCTTTATGTCGGCCCGTCCAGTCTGCGGATGGAAGGACGTTTAGTCTTGCCTGTGTAAAGGCTATCCTCATTTTAACATTTGGTAAATCTACCAGGTATCTAGGTAGGCAATGGATAAAGGTAAAGGTAAAGGGACCCCTGACCATTAGGTCCAGTCGTGGCCGACTCTGGGGTTGCGGCGCTCATCTAATTTTACTGGCCGAGGGAGCCGGCGTACAGCTTCCGGGTCACAACTGTTTAAAGTAGTATCATAGCGCTTTAAATGCATGGCGCTAATTCAGCATTGCTCAATTGATAGTGGCCAGTCTTTACGCTAATATATGCCTTTTTTTACCCACTGAGAGTCGCCAAGATGCAATCACAGGTGGCTGAGATCAAGACCTGTCAATCTAATAAATTGCATGCTTCTTTTATCCCATTGTATCCATTCCCTGGGGACGTGGGTGGCGCTGTGGGTTAAACCACAGAGCCTAGGACTTGCCGATCAGAAGGTCGGTGGTTCAGATCCCCGCGACGGGGTGAGCTCCCGTTGCTCGGTCCCTGCTCCTGCCAACCTAGCAGTTCGAAAGCACGTCAAAGTGCAAGTAGATAAATAGGTACCGCTCCGGCGGGAAGGTAAACGGCATTTCCGTGCGCAGCTCTGGTTCGCCAGAAGCGGCTTAGTCATGCTGGCCACATGACCCGGAAGCTGTACGCCGGCTCCCTCGGCCAATAAAGTGAGATGAGCGCTGCAACCCCAGAGTCGGTCACGACTGGACCTAATGGTCAGGGGTCCCTCTACCTTTTAATGTGCTATTGTTGCATTGAATACCTGCAGAATACCTGCAAAAAAACCCAAACCCGCCCATCAGAGTGCCTGCAGAACTCTCAGGAGCCTCCATTCCCTGTGACGTTCTAACCCAACCTTATTTTTTAAAACACATTAAACACAGCAAGGCAACCAAACTCCCATTGACAATTATGTCCCTAGACATCCTCAAAGCCTTTGATTGCTTGGAGTGGAAATACATACTAGCAGTACTAACTAACATGAAATTTGGCCCCAACTTCCTACAAATCCTCAAACAAATATACTCCCAAGCCTCAGCAAAATGCAGAACTAACAATATGGATTCTAACACTATAGCTATCCAAAGAGGCACGAAACAAGGATGCCCACTGTCTCCCTTCTTATTTATCCTGGCTCTGGAACCCCTAGCAATCCGCATCCGAGCAGCCGCAGACATCAAGGGAGTGGAAATAAAAGGCAGGACCTATAAATTAGGGCTCTTTGCAGATGACCTAATGGTCACAACACCAGACCCCGTAAGCACAGCAACCTCCCTAATCAGAGAACTCAACGCATTTGCAATGGTGTCGGGCCTACAGGTAAATTTCACAAAGTCAGAAGCTATGTGCTTCAATACCCCTCCTCACACCCAAAAAGAACTCACGAAGGTCACCAAAATAAAACTTTGCCACACCAAGTTCAGATACCTAGGGGTACAAATAACCAGAAACCTCAATAAATTGTACCTCCACAACTACAAGCCCCTGTGGCGACAAATTAACAAAGACCTAAAGAGATGGAATAACATGAATTTCACTCTCTCAGACAAAATAGCCATGATCAAAATGATCACACTCCCAAAACTAACCTACCTATTCCAAACCCTCCCAATCTGGATCCCCTCAACCCAACTTCACAGTTGGCAGAGAAAACTACACTCTTTCATCTTCTCACATAAAAAACCAAGAATAAGCCCCAAATACCTGCACCTCCCCACCTCAGAAGGAGGATAATAATAATAATAATAATAATAATAATAATAATAATAATAATTTATTATTTATACCCCGCCCATCTGGCTGGGCCTCCCCAGCCACTCTGGGCGGCTTCCATAAAAACCAAAAATACAATAAAATATCACACGTTAAAAACTTCCCTGAACAGGGCTGCCTTAAGATGTCTCCTGAATGTCAGGTAGTTGTTTATCGCCTTGACATCTGCTGGAAGGGTGTTCCACAGGGCGGGCGCCACTACCGAGAAGGCCCTCTGCCTGGTTCCCTGTAGCTTTGCTTCTCGCAGTGAGGGAACCGCCAGAAGGCCCTCGGCGCTGGACCTCAGCGTCCGGGCAGACTGATGGGGGTGGAGACGCTCCTTCAGGTATACTGGACCGAGGCCGTTTAGGGCTTTAAAGGTCAGCACCAACACTTTGAATTGTGCTCGGAAACGTACTGGGAGCCAATGCAGGTCTTTCAAGACCGGTGTTATATGGTCTCGGCGGCCGCTCCCAGTCACCAGTCTAGCTGCCGCATTCTGGATTAGTTGTAGTTGTAGTTGTAGTTTCCGAGTCACCTTCAAAGGTAGCCCCACGTAGAGTGCATTGCAGTAGTCCAAGCGGGAGATAACCAGAGCATGCACCACTCTGGCGAGACAGTCCGCAGGCAGATAGGGTCTCAGCCTACGTACCAGATGGAGCTGGTAAACAGCTGCCCTGGACACAGATTTGACCTGTGCCTCCATGGACAGCTGTGAGTCCAAAATGACTCCCAGGCTGCGCACCTGGTCCTTCAGGGGCACAGTTACCCCATTCAGGACCAGGGAATCCTCCACACCTGCCCGCCTCCTCCCCAACATAGAAGCATATTACAACGCCAACCAAATACGCCATATAATCCCATATATACTAGAAGATGAGACAAAACAATGGGTACACCTAGAGAAGGACACAATTGAAAACACCTGCACCACAACATACCCACTCCTCCCAAACAAACTAAAGAAAATTCCCACAACACTTAACAGGTACACACAGACCATGCTCAAAGCATGGAAAACACAAATAGGCAAACTATCCCCAACCCCATCCCCACTAATCCCCCTGGCATACCACCCATTATTCCACCATGCAGCACAAAACCTCCAGATAAAAACCTGGCGAACCAAAGGCTTGTATCGCCTAATAGACTTTTATAAAAATAACAAACCCTTGTCAACACAAGAAATACAAGACAAACTAGAAGACACCCAAATGCCCTGGTTAACACAACACCAACTACATGCCCTCTTAAACAACCCAACAGTAAAATCAGCAGCAACTAGGCCCCTGACAACCTTCGAAAACCTCCTTCTAACAACAAAGGGAAACGGTAAAGGGATGGTATCCGCAATATACAAAATACTACTCCAAAATCCCGCAAACCCCCTAGACGCAATCAAAAAACAATGGGAGAATGACATAGGCTATGAGATTAACCCCACTCAGTGGACCAGAATGTGGTCTAAACCCCCCTTTAAATCCATATCAACGAAAAGAAAAGAACTCACACTGAAACTCACCTACAGGTGGTACCTAACACCAAGGAAACTAGCGCTAATACACCCAGGAACCTCACCAAAATGCTGGAGAGGGTGCACCTCCACAGGCACATACTTCCACATGTGGTGGGAGTGTCCCAAAATCCAACTGTTCTGGACAACAGCCATACAAGAAATTTGTAAAATAACTAAGCAAGTAATAGACACCACCCCAGAATTGGCCCTACTAAACATCTTCCAAGACAACAATGCTCATTTACACCACAAAGAACTCATAACCCACCTGCTCTCAGCAGCCAGAAACACCATAACCAGACACTGGAGAGACCTGTCAGGAGTAAGCATGGACCAATGGTATCAAATAGTATGGGAAACAGCCCTACCAGAAAAATTAACTAATAAACTGAAACTGACACGGGGACAAACAGAAGAAGACACCTTTACCCCGGTATGGCTCCCCTTTATCACACACACAGCCCAACAGGACAGTGACAATAATCCACCAACAGCATACAAATCAATATGGCTAACCTGATCCAAAACACCCACCCACCTCACTCACACACGAAAACAAAGATCACCACAGCCAATCACAAACAACCACCCACACCCTAGGCCAACCCCAACCTCTCTCCCCACCAAAGGAACACAAGTGAACAACACAAGCAACGCTGACACCAAACTCTACATACATTAAACATAATAGAAACACCGCCACCCGACCCCACCCTTATCCATCTTCCCTCTCTCCACCCCTTTCTTTTTTCTCTCCTTTTTTTATTTTTATTTTTATTTTTATTTTCTTCTCCCCCTAATGCCTCAACAAATGAAACGGATTTGTAAAAATGTTACATGGGGAAAAAATATATATGAGGCACTACACTTCTGTAAAACAAGAAAATCCTTAATAAAATATTTTTTTTTAAAAAAAAACACATTAAATTGCCTGTCAGCAGGGGTCCTCCTTTACTATTCTGCAAAACAATAGGTCCATATTGCCAATTACCAGCCAAATTGTGCTTCAATCTGCTGCTTTTAGGGCAAGCTGCCAGCAGCTCCCTTTCTGCTTGTTTAGTAGCCCTCGTATTTAGCATTATGAGGAATCAGGCTTAAAGGCTCAAATGTGGCATTTTGGACAGTTTGAACGATCTATAAAATAAGAAACCAGCTCAGGGTGGTTGTTTTTGAGGGTTTTTTTTTTTTTGTAAGCTTGCAATGTCTAGACATGCTCCTTCTTTCGTTTTCTTCGACATGCCCAACCACCACACAGCGATATTACCACTTTTTCTTTCTTCTCTCGCTCCCCCCACCCAAGCAATCAGACACGGCATAATAAACCGCCAGCGAGACCCCCACCCTGCTGTCTGCAAAATAAACATTCTTATTGTGGCCGCGGCCAAGCTCCTTAGGGAGAGCTTTAAGTCTGAAAATCCAAAAGACACACTGTGTCCCTTCTAATAATTTAATAGTCGAGTGCCCCTTTATTTGCTCATTCTGTGGTGTCATGGAAGTTTTCAAAGATGCTGGCTTAGGTTTCGGGATTAGGTGAAACCAGAGCGCTTTAAACCTCTTTAGAGGCCTGGGATTAGGCCTACATCAGGTCTAATGCAGCCTTTTCTGTGCAAAGCTAAATTAAACAGCAAGAATATTTGTTGCACTCTTCGCTGCACAGGTGTTTGGCAGCTTCCCAGAAAGACTAAAGGAACCACTGGGGGGAGCAAGGGAAGGGAAGGGGGTGGGAGGGTGCCGTCGAAACCTGAGCGTTAGCTAAGTACTGCCGTATCGCTTGCAAACCTGGGGTCCCTTCTCCTTGCCCCCAAAGAGCGGTCTGAGTGGTTTAAAGCATGGGTATCGTTTTTATGACTCTCCCCCATCCCCCCCGCCCTCAACACGAACGCGAGTAAATTGAATATCTACGGCACAAACGGACCAAGGGCTCGGTATGGCGTGTGGGTAAAAACCACGGATTGCTTCGCAGCGAATGGATACGCACCGGTTGGCCAAACAGCTGCATTGTGTTGCAAGAACACAAGTGGGACCAATGTGACAAAAAAAAAAGAGCAAAATGCGGTAGCAGGGAGTATTCTTGATCAGAATCCGCCACATGGGCCCATGGGCTGCCCACTCGGCGAGTCCCCACATGCCGTGCCAAACCAGCGCAGCACATCGACTCACTTCCGCGGTGCCGGAAATCGCATCTGCGCAGATGGAGCAATGGGAGTTCACCCCATCGTGGGGATTTGAACCGCCAATCTTCTGATAGGCAAGCCCAAGAGGCTCAGTGGACCCAAGTACCTAACCATCTCAGGCCCTCTGGTTGGCAGGGGAGTCCCCGTTCCTGATGCCACTTCTGGCTGTTCTTACAGGGTCGTCATGGTGGTGGCTCCTCATCTGTGGAAAGCCCTCCCTGGTGAGGCTCATCTCTCCCTCTCTCATGATGTACTTTCAGCAGAAATTTTAAAACATTCCCATTTACCCAGGCATTTGATGGCTGAAAGACCCTAGTCACAGCAACGATTAGTAACAGTGAGTTATTGGATTGCTTTTAAATGCTTTAAAAATGTTTTAATTGTTTTTGTTTGTTTGTTTTGTGTTTTTTAATGGTAGTTTTGCCATTCTGATGATTGCTGCCCTGGGCTCCTTTGGGAGGAAGGGTGGTATAGAGATAATTAATAACAATAAGAAGATTACTGGGGACAGATCCGTGCACCTCAGAAAGTGTATTGTACACCTAGAAAAGGTCAACCAAAAGAATCAAAGAACTGGAGCGACTTCCCTATGAGGAAAGGTTACAACATTTTTTGGGGGGGTTTAGCTTTAGGAAAAAAGAGTAATGGGATAGATAGGTGATAGAGGTATGCAAAATGATGTACAGTGTGGAGAAAGTTGTTCAAGAGAACTCAGGGACATCCAATGAAGCTGAATATAGAAGATTCAGTAAATGCAAAAGGGCAGTCCTTCATACAGCTCATAGTTCACAGTGTAAAATTTGTGACTAAGGATGTTGTGATGGTCGCTAACTTAAGATGGCTTGAAGGGGTTTAGACAACTTCAGGACCCACCTACACTATACATTTAAAGCAGTATTTTGCCACTTTAAACAGTCATGGCTTCCCGCAAATAATCCTGGGAAGTGGTTTGTTAAAAGTGGTTAGGAGACCCCCTTTTCCCCTCTTGAAGCTTTGTAAAGGGCATTGTGGGAAATTAAATGGGCTCCCAACCACCAAGGACCACTGTCTGGTGAACTCACAGCCTGGGGGGGGGGAGCAGGCCTTCAGTAGCCAAGGGTTCTGTAGACATTTTTGTCTTGCAGGTCAGACACCTGGAGCTCCTTGGAGGAAAGGTGGAATGGAAAATCAATCAATCAATCAATCAATCATGCACCCTTTTCTATGGCCTTTGACCTGATCCAACAAGGCTCTTCTTAGATCCCCTTATGGTCCATCCCCTTATGACATTAGTCATTAGATCCACTGAAGTCAATGGATGTGACTTAAGTCTTAATGTCAATGAATCTACGCAGGACTTAGCTGGATACAACCCCATGATTCCAGTCCTCTTCGTTTTTGCCAAAAGGGCTGATTCACATAGGAAGCTCTCTTCTACAGAGTCAGACCAGACTCTTATCTAGCTGAGTAATGTACTGCAAACTGGCAGTGACGCTCTGGGTTTGAGACTTAAAAGAGTTTCACTGGAAGAATGAACATTGAGCATTTTTTGTGCAAAGTAGGAGCTCTGGGACGTGGGTGGCGCTGTGGGTTAAACTACAGAGCCTAGGACTTGCCGATCAGAAGGTCAGCGGTTTGAATCCCCGCAACGGGGTGAGCTCCCGTTGTTCGGTCCCTGCTCCTGCCAACCTAGCAGCTTGAAAGCGCACCAGTGCAAGTGGATAAATAGGTACCACTCCAGCGGGAAGGTAAATGGTGTTTCCGTGTACTGCTCTGGTTTGCCAGATGCGGCTTAGTCATGCTGGCCACATGACCCGGAAGCTGTACGCCGGCTCCCTCGGGCAATAAAGCGAGATGAGCACTGCAACCCCAGAGTCGGCCACGACTGGACCTAATGGTCAGGGGTCCCTTTTACCTTTAGGAGCTCTACCTTTTAGCGTGCAAAAGAATGCAAAGGCTACTGGACCTGTAACAGTTGTGCAGAGCAGTAAAGAGAAGAGACAGATTCTACTGGTGCAGGCAGCTTGTCCTCCAATCTACACCTGGGGATTGATTGATTGCTCGAACACAACTATTAAAAGCGCAGTGAGTGTGTCCCCCTTTTCCTTTTGCAACCGGCCACCTCCACCTACCGCTAAATACATACCCCTTTGCCACACGTACCCCTTTGCTAGCGCCCCCATTAACACCTGCCCCTCCCTCCCTCCAAAACTCCAGATTTGCAACATTCCTCAACGTTCCACCGCGCAGGGCTGCAGCCCAGCCGAGGAATCAAGCCCGCGCATGCGCCGCGGAGCAGCGAAAGCCTTGCCGCAGAGGCGCTCGAGCCGCCTCGGAGTCCCCGTCACGTGACGGTGTTGTCGGCGCGCCCGCGCGCTCTCTCTCCTTCTCTGTGCTCCATGCGTAGCCCTGCGCGCTGTGCAGCCGGGCAGGCATCGCCTGCAGATCGCCGATCGATCGTCTTCCTCATGGGTGAGGAATGTAATGTAGTTAGCGAGTGAGGGGGGATATTTGTGGGGAGGGGCGAATGGGGGCTTCAGTTAGTGTGTGTGTGGGGGAGAGGCCTGTTGGAGAAGAGGCCACTCTCCTATCCAGTAAGGCCTTCTTTGGATTCCCCCCACGCTCCGTAGCTTTGGTTTTACAGCTGCAGAGCAGGTTGAAATTCAACCGGTCTAGCCTTGCCTGTGGTGAGGGGGGGGGCTTTGACGCCTCCAATAATGCGGCACTCTTGGGATACTCCTCCCCCTCTGGCAGGCCTAAGTTAGCAGCTGTGAGGCAGGCAGGAACCCAACAGGGCAAGCCTTTAACCTTACCTGGTGAGGCATGCTTTTGGGTTGCATGGTGGTCCCCTGCTCAGCCCATCCACCCCCACTTGGCGTGGCCTTTTTAAAAAATAATCATAATTTTTATTAATTTTCCATTTAAACATATATAATCACATTGTTATTGATTGATTTGATTTATTACGGCCATTGGCCCATATCTAAAACAATACATCAAGATTTATCCATAAACAAACAATTTAAACAGTTCCAAGTTAAAACACCCATATAAAACCAATTTTACTTCAATTAAGTAAACACTATATACAATAAGCTCCCTCTATGTCAACCGCAATTCAAATCCCTCGGATTTTGGGGGATATGCGTCTTAGTTCTGGCACTTATTGATGGTTCTTAAGTTTGGCTAAGCTGTCAGAGTCGTACAGTGATCCATTTCTCCTCTTATGAAATAAGACATTAATCAGGTATCTAGCGACTGCAAGGGATCTACTTGAGTCTTCGTCGTTTAATAAGTATATTATTTGGGCTTCCTGAGGTCTGTCCTAATGTCGTATTAATACCCTCTGCATTGTTATTATCCACTTCTTTGGCTCTTTAGAGCCTGTCGACTTCCTTCCCTCCCACCTCTTGGCTTTCAAAACTAACCTTTATATCACAGCATTCTATATATTTTCCAATTCTAATGTAACTCATTACTAAATACTGTACCTCAAAATTTAAATAAATATAGAAAGGTTAAAAAAAAAACCTTCTCATTACAAGTCTTCAGATAACCCTCCTAGCGTTGTTAATTGCTTACAACGATCTTTCAAATGTTGTATAAATTTACTTCAGTCTTTTTGGAATATTTGATTGTGCTGGTTTTGGATTTTTCCTGTCAGTTCCGCAAAGTCCATCATTTTCACCTGCCGCTCTTCTTCTGTTGGTACTTTGGCCTGGCCTTCAACAGCTGGAATGCAGGGAGAAATTCAACAGGTGCAATTTCCTATAGAAAGGTTGCAGTATTATAGGGTGGAAGGGGGCTTGACGCAGGGAATTCAGCAGGTGTTGCCTTGCCTGCAGGGACAAGAGCCATTTTATTTGGTAAGGGGCTTTCTTTGGATTCCTGCTGGCAGAGCTAAGTCTCTTGCAGCCGTGGAGCAGGACTCCAACAGGTAGAGCTGGCATCTTTACTGTATATGGCACAGCGCTCTTTCGACTGCATGCTGCCCCCTTCCTGCCCGCGCAGTGATGCAGAATGTGAATACCAGGGCAGGGAATGGAATGGAATAGAAAAGGAAATAAAAGCAGCTAAGCAACTCATAACGTAAGCAAAAACACATAACACAACACACCATCAAACAAACAGGACAGCTAAAAACAACAGAGCGGGTTGAACAATGATCAGCTTACAAAACTTAAAATGCCTGCGCAGATAAATATGTCTTAGCCTGGCATTGGAAAACTAACAATGGTGGCGCCAGACATACCTGAAATGGGAGAGGTGTTAAACAGATGGGACACCACAGTGGCTTTAACAAGAGGTTAAAAACCCAACAGGAATTACTTCCCTTCTAGATATTCTGGGTGAGGCCTTTCCAGCATAAAATGAGAAGGATTCCTCCATCTAAGTAAAATAAGATTAATACAATGATAAAGAAGCTTAAACCCAATAGTGAACTGGTGGTAACCTTCTGCACATTGACTCTCATGCTTTCACAGTGTCAGACAAAAGCCTTATCATTTCCCCAGGCTTTTAAAATGTTAGATCATTTGTTGCATTGACCATGTTTATTATTTTTCTATTAGGTATTTGTTTTATTGCTGACGTGTGTGTGTGTGTGTAAAAACTAAGCTTATATGGTGGGTGGGGAATAATTTTCTTAAATAACCAAATAAAGATGCACCCTTTGAAGGTGAAGCTGTGTTTTTAACAGGAGTGAGCAAGGCAGGAATCCGAAAGGTGTGGTCTTCCCTTGTGAATACAGGGTATGAGGCAGGATTTGTTGCTGAACCTGTCCCTCCTCCCTAGCATTTCCCCCTTGCCTTACCAACTGAATGCGGGCAAAAAAATCCAACAGGTGTCATCTTCTTCATTGACATACAGTGAATTTCTGCCTGTCCCTTGATGCCAGTTAAGAAACAGGAGCACTTGCAGAAAGTGAATCTGGCAATCAGAAATGATAGAGATGATACTGAATGGTTCAATAGCTAATAGATAACTTTCCTTCTTTTAGACATTGCATGTTTTTTCAAGTGTGTGTGAGGTTGCCTCTTCAAGGACTAGTACCTGCCAGCTACAGTTTCTGTAAGTATCTGGGTTTAAAATAATGAACCTTTTTGCGATTTTTAAAATATCTGCTCGTCCATAAGAACACAAGAGCCTGTTGACACTGGCGGAGGAAGAGGCGTGTGTGGGGAGCGCCTTGCCCCCGGGATGCACGCCAGCCCCGCCCCCACCTGCTCTCCACCCCCGCCGCCCCCCATGCCAGAGCATGAAGCTCCGCCAGTGCCTGCTGAATGAAGCCAGGGGCCCATATAGTTCATCACTCTGTTCTCACAGGGGCCAAGTAGATGCTTCTGGGAAATTCGCAAGCTGGACCCAGGCACAAGAGCCTCTCCCCCCTGTAGTTTCCAGCAATAGGTATTCAGAACCATTACAGTGGTACATCGGGTTACATACGCTTCAGGTTACATACACGTCAGGTTACAGACTCTGCTAATCCAGAAATAGTACCTCGGGTTAAGAACTTTGTTTCAGGATGAGAACAGAAATCGCGTGGCGGCGGCATGGCAGCAGCAGGAGGCCCCATTAGCTAAAGTGGTGCTTCAGGTTAAGAACAGTTTCAGGTTAAGAACGGACCTCCGGAACGAATTAAGTACTTAACCTGAGGTACCACTGTACTGCCTCCAACCGTGGAGGCAGAGCATAGCCAATGTTAGCCTTCTCCCTCATGAATTTGTCTATTCTTTTGTTAAAGTCATTAAATTGGTGGTCTTGTTTTAGGCCATTAAGAGATGGATTGATTCAAAATATTGTTTCTTTATACAAAAAAATTATAGATTGCTATTTCATAAACTATGTGAAAGCAGTGTACAGCAAAAATACGTAAGACCATACAATAAAAACCACATAAGAAAGTTAAAAACAGGCATCACTTAACCATTCTGTGAAGATGTATTATTAATTTCTTGCATAGGCCTGGCAGGATGGAATTTTTTTCAGCAGGTGTAGAAAGAGAAGGTGCCATACCAGTCTTCATCAATATGATCAAGGAGCAATAAAAATATATTTAAATTATGTCAAATTCCATCTATAGCAGCCACTTAAATTATAACCTTAAGCTTGGTATTAATAACCAACAAATACCGTATTTTTTGCACCATAACACTCACCTTTTTCCTCCTAGAAAGTAAGGGGAAATGTCTGTGCGTGTTATGGAGGAAATGCCTACGGGTGGCATGCCTACAGATTTTCCTCCTCTAAAAACTACGTGTGTGTTATGGTTGGGTGCGTGTTATAGAGCGAAAAATACGGGTAAGTGCATGAGCAAATAAGTCTTGCTTGGGCACAAGTGAGGGGCCACCATTAAAAAGGCCTGTCTTTGTGTCGCAACCATATGCAGCTACATCAGAGGGGGACACACAGAGAAGGGGTTCAGATGAATGCAGGTTCTGTGTTCTCTCTGATATACTACATGCACTTCCCTGCCTGGTCATGTAAAGATGATTTCTTACTTGCTCCAGGCGAGTGGTTGTTTTCAAGCTTACAAGTAGGGATGCAATAATATTCCTGTAGTTTTATCTGTTCATCAATTCTTGTAGTAGGCTTAGGGGGGGGGAATGCAAATTGCCCGTGACCTGGAGCATTTCCTTTTTAGGTCAATCAGTTTGCTGATTTTTTGCCTCATTTACCTGAGCTTATAATATTGCTCGGCGCACCTCATTTTAGGCAGCGAGCCAAGATAATAAGCGCATCCAAATGTGTAATTTTGCACAAAGCAGCCTCTGGTGCCTTTGGGTCCTTTGCAAATAAGCAGGAACAATTTTTAAGGGATGTTTGGACATGCTGGAGACCAGCAAGGTAACTTAAATCAGGAGCAGTACATCAGAATAGGTGTGCACACGTGTGATCAGTGGTGGCTGGGGCCCATTTGGACAGGCAGGGAACCCGGACAGTAGGTGGAGCCAGAGGCAATGGCAGGCAGAGCCAAAAAATTCTACTTTCATCGCCACCCTCTTCCCTCCTGAGTTCTAGAAGGGCAACGCTGAGACTCAGGAGGTGAAAGCTGTCAGGCAGGGCCACCCCAAAGGCCTTTTTGCAAGTAAGAAGGCAGGCAGGTGGGGCATTCACCTTAATGGACCCAGCCTCCACTGGGTGCAATGAAGCGTTTCGTTCCAGGCAGCATTTTCGTTCCAGTTTGGAATTATCATCTTAAGAGCACTTCAAACCCCTGTGCAGAAGATCAGGGGAAGAAGGGGAAAAAAACTTCCTCTTTTGCTATGCCAGCTTTCAGGTTGAAACACCCTTTTCAGGGATTTCTGCTATCGCCATTGACAATGCAGCTGGCTTCCGGGCGGGTGCATTGATCAACTCCCTCACTGGTTGAGGCAGCACAGTGCAGAGGGACTCCTCCACCTCAACTAAACATCCCCCAGCCTGTCCTAGGCTACGATCCTAAGCGCATGTGCTAGGAACATCCTCTGAACTCTGTATTTGTATGCAAGCATGCATGGGACGCGGCTGCTAATGTCACTTATTTCACAGTAGGAGAGTTTGGGCAATTGTATCTTGACTGGTTTGTTCACTTGCACTGCGAAGGGAGGAACAAAGAGTTTACTTGGGCAGGCAAAAGGCTCATTCATATTTCTGCTTATTAAGCCGAGATAAGGATCACTCGGATGTGGTTAACAGGTTACACTGATGCAGGCATTTTGTGCTAAGGAAAAAACAACAACACAGTGTTTTGGAGGGTAGTAGTGTAAGCAGGTACAGGGTTTTTTTTGGGGGGGGGGGTTAGCAGAGCCCAGTCGTATGTCCATTTTAGTTGGAGGTAAGTCCCACTGGGTTCAATGAGGCCTCATCCTCCGTAATATGTACCACTGCACTTGCACTGTGGAAATATCCTATGCATGTTTTTAAATGTTTTGCTCAATACAGTTTACTCCCTAGTCAATGTACTTGGGTTTTAGTTTAAATATCTTTGGATCAATAGGGTCAAAAGCTTATGAAATGCTGATGGATATGCAAACCACTTTTATTCCTGATTAAAACAGCTGCTTTGGACTATTACAAATGCAATTTTTGGAGACGTCTTGAACTGGCATCATTAGGGCTCCAGAGGGCAGCTGGTGCTTGGGATCTTTGTACCATGAGATCATATCAAACCACCTCCCAGATATTTAATCTCAGTGACCTGTAAATGCCCAAACAAGTGACCCACACCTTATAATTTTGTGCAATTTGAATTTGATGGTCTCTCTCTCTCTTTTATTATGACTCTTGAATGCTAACTGCCAACCCTGTGGTTCAAGACCTTGCTGAAAAAGGTGGAGTTAAAGAGCAGTATTGCCATCTAGGCAAGAAAAGCCCTTCTAAATTCTATTGATCTCAATGGGAGGATTACCTAAATATGGGCTTAGATTGCTCCGTTTGAGATTGGTGGGACTTGAAAGGCTTGGTTCTCAGTATGTGTTTTCATGGTGAAATGGTCAAATCACTGCTTAGAGAGTCTTGTAGTTTAGGAGGAGATGAGAAGTAGAGTATCGCTGCTGTAGTAAGCAATTAATTTATTAGTGATTTAGAGAACAAACTTCAGATTATGTTTTTGAACCTAAGACGAGCCTGCTGGATCAGACCAATGGTCCGTGTAGTCCAGTGGTCAGCAACCTAAGGCCCATGGGCCGGAAGCGGCCTATGAGGGTTTCTTAACCGGCCCATGAGCCGCCCCTGAACCAAGCCGCCAGCTTGGTGAGTCCCCATGCGCTGTGCTAAACTGGCGCAGCACGGCATGGGGACTCTCTTCTGCGGCTCCAGAAATTGATTCTGCGCATGCCCAGATGCCAGAAATCGCGTCTGCGCATGTCTGCGGCTCTGGAAATCACTTCTGTGCATGCCCAGACACGGGAAATCACTTCTGTGCAGGCGTGATTTTGGGCATCTGGGCATGCGCAGAAGCGATTTCTGGCGCCGCAGACATAACCAGACGCGATTTCAAGCATCACACTGCGCCGGTCCGGCCCACAGAGGATCTCCATGGGAGTGATCTGGCCCATGCACGGGAAGCCTTGCTGACCCCGATGTAGTCGAAGATCCTGTTCCCAGATGTCCGTGGGAAGCCTGCAAGCCGGTCATGAGTGCAGCAGCACTCTGCCCACCTGTGATTCCCGGGAACTGACATTCAGAGGCGTGCTGCCTCTGGCAGTGCAGGTGGGACATTGCTTCCCGTTGACAAGAGACCACCTGCTGCTGGTTTGAGCTGCTGAGAACTATAGGCCAAAACATCTGAAAAGCACCAGATTGTGGGATCTAATTCTGAGTAGACTTGTCTAGGATAGTTCTGTAAACACTGGAGCCTGCCTTTGTGATTTGGTGCCCAAAATGTTGTAGGCTGGCCATAGCTCACAAACCTTACCAATTACTTATGAGCTTTGGATAATCTCTCTCTCTTTTTTGTATCTTTTAATATTTGGGGTTAAGCAATGAAAACAGTAGTTGAATGGGGTGCTGATCATACAGAAAGACTCTGTTTATTATCTAGGAACATACCCTACTTTTCCATGTATAAGACTATGTTTTTTTCTTTAAAAACCATGCTAAAAAGTGGGGGTCGTCTTGATTGGTTGCTGCTGCGGCTGTCATCGGCTATTGTGCATGTTATTGGTTGCTGTGTCAATGGGTGGTGTTGACTGGCTGTTGCTCTGGCAGTTGGGCGGGCGATTGGCAGCTTCTGCTGGCGATGGGGACAGATGGGAGGCGGATTTTGCGACGCGGGCAGGCGAGCGATTTTTGGCAATCCCCCCCTGAAAAAAGCTCAACAACTCTGTGCCATCTCCCCCCATTTTCTTAAATTTGAATCTCCCCAAAATAGGGGGTGTCCTATACATGGGGGCGTCTTATAGATGGAAAAGTACGGTATATACTGAGTCAGATTGCTGCTTCGTCTTGCTCAGTATTACCTACCTAAATTAACTAGGATTTTCGGGAGGGGTTGCTTCCAGTCTTACCTGAAGATGCCTGGGATCGAACCTGGGATCTTTTGCATTCAAGGCAGAGGCTCTCCCATTGAACTATGGCTCCTTCCCTACAAAGTCTATAAAGTTATTGTACTCCACACACTCGTGCTTAGCATATGAGGGCATTTGTCTGAACACAGCTTATTTCTTTATTTAAATGTAACGGCATTATTCAGTCACTGTAATATTTTCTTCATAACCTTAAATCATTGTCCCTCACATGTTGTTAAGGTTCCTAGCCAGACATTTTCCTGTTCTTTCTGTATAAACCATGAATTGCAGACACTATTGTATTGCGTATTCTCGTGTCTTTTTATAGAATTTCTTTTTTGTCCCTCAGGGTGAAGATTTTCCATAAGCTTATCCATAAAAAACACACATAGATCTGTTTCACTGGCAGCCTAAAAACTGTGAACCAGTCAGCTGTAACGAGTTGGCTTTCGTCAAGAAAAAACAACTAATTCTCAGGATTCCCTTTTCCAAGATAGATGAATGTGCTCTGCCCCTATTGGAGGAGGAGTAAGTTCTGAGCGGTGAAAAAGTCAACACTCAAACTTTCCCCCTTTCTCTCTTTTTTGCTTATATATATAAAAAAGTCACCATCAAGTGGAAATTTGCATAAATGTCCAATCTAACCCAAGTGTTTTGGGTTTTTTTGGTGTGTGTCTGTGTGTGTATAGGATCTGAAAAGGAAGGAATATTGCTTTGATCCAACACACCCAGATGGATGGATTTACTGCTTCTTTAATATTAAAATGTCGACATATGAAAAAAGTGAGGTTGGCAGGATGAGTCAAGGGTTTCGAATTAACACAGGCTCAACATCCATTGTTTAAACTCCTGAGCCGTTTCAAAATTATGAGCCTCTCTGGAGCAGTTAAAGTGATCCCCCTAAAAATGAGAATAAAATGAACCTATGAAAACACTTTTTAGCTCTCGATCTTCCTGAGACTTGAGGACAAATTTCTCTCCCAGGAACTTTGTTTAAACATGGACAAAAGTGGGTTCTGTGGGCTTTGGTTTGGCCGTACACAGTGGCTGCATTTTGATGGGTCTTATGCTGGCTCTGTTAGTATTGATGTTGCGGAGGTAGTTGGGGAATGTTCCTCAGGGGCAGAAGGGTTGGTGCACCCATAGCTCCCCCATAGGTGTTAGAGGGAAGCACCCAGCTCAGTTGGAGAGCACAGATAGTGGGACCAGAGGCAAAAGTGGATGGAGCAACATGTGCAATTCTTAGCTGCTGTATTTCAGATACAAAAAAATTGCCAGATGTTTATATGACATTGTCTCCTCCATCTCTCCATTCTCAAGCAAAAGATGTTATCACAGTTCAAGGACACGCTCAAGCCTGGCAAAAGCACTTAAGGCAAGCTTCCTTAACCTCGGCCCTCCAGATGTTTTTGGCCTACAACTCCCATGATCCCTAGCTAGCAGGACCAGTGGTCAGGGATGATGTAGTCTCAAAACATCTGGAGGGACGAGGTTGAGGAATCCTGATTATTGGTAGACCTAGGACTACTGGTGGACCAGGGACTGGGCATAAAGATCTCTGGATGAATCACATGATGATGTTTGAATGGGTGGTGTTTATGGGCTGTCAGTCATTCCCTGTCTCCTCCAGAAGGGTGAATTACCCATCCTCTGCTGGCATCTTTCCAGACATCCGGCCACAACAAAGTCAGGCAGCCCCGACCTGACTGCCTTCTTTCTTAGAACTAGTCTAGAAGGTGGCATTTGGCTATTAACTTACTGCTGCTTAGTCTCAGTGTTAAATAACTCAGCAGGGAGGAAGATGGCTACAGAACTAGAATTGACTCTGCCTGTCATTTGTTAAGGCTGCCCCTATTGTTGGCCTTATACCCAACCAGTCCCAATGAACGCCAACAACCACGAGTCTCAGGTTTACTGTCCCAGGCCAAATGTTTTCTGCGAGGATTGAGCACCCTCCCTGTTGCATCTTGTTTGGTACTTCAAGAGAAAGATACTGCCTATAAAAATTAGGCAAGACTTTCCAAACCCACACAGCTGCAGCGGTTTCCCCAGGGAAGCAGTCTGTTCTGCAAGGCTGATAGTAGAAAGAGTAACCAGAGTATTAAGTGGAAGGCCAAACTTTGGCTCTGTGTTGATTAGAAAGAAAATCCTGGTTGTAAAAATAAATGAGTTTGATGCATTATTTTCCTAAATATTCTTTCCCCCAACCTGGGCCATAAATCTATTTTATGGTTCGCATGAGAGAGGGTGGAGAAACTCCTTTTTTATGTAATCTTCCCAGAAACTGAAAGGCACATGAGTTGGAATGCTCATCCAAAAATGCGCAGCCAGATTAGGCTTTTCATTATTTTCCTTAGCCCAACAATATTTCACTTCATTTAGCCACTGGCTGACAAAGCTTGAGCTTGCTCCATGTTTTTCTGTATCACAGTTGGGGGACCCATAAGCCTTCCAGATGTTGTCGGCCTCCATCTCCCATCAGCCGTGGGCCTCCAAATGCAGTTGGACTTCATCTGTTCCGGTCCAGCATGGTTGGGGATGTAGGGAGTTTCAGTCCTGCAACATCTGGAGAACCACAGGTTCCCCATCCTTGGTCTTCCATTGATTCTCATCTAGTAGGTCACAAGCTACACTGGGGTCGCATGCTGGTTTAAGGTGACTGACCAGTGGAACTCGCTCCCACAGGAAACAGTAATGCCCACCAGCCTGGGTGGCTTTAAAAGAGGATTAGACGAATTCATGGAGGAAAAGACTTTCAATGGCTATTAGCCATGATGGAGGCAACATCTTTTCTGAATACCAGTTGCTGGAAACTGCAGACAGGGAGGGTGCTCTTGTGCGCAGGTCCTGTTTGTGGGTTTTTCCTAGGTATCTGGATGGCCTCTGTGAAAACAGGATCCTGGACTACATGGGCCATTGGTCTGACCAAGCGGGGTCTTCTTACATTATGTAACCTTAGATATTTTCTTTCTTAAATAATTTTTGATGATGATGAGGAGACAGTAAGAGATGGGACGTGCTTAAATGCTTAAAAGGGGATCCCATGATGAAGATGGACCCCTGGTCTTAGAAAGTCAAAAGCTATTCATCCAAACTTGTTGCTTTCAAAGTCTGAAGTCGCTGCTCGATGGAAACACGAGGCCTTTCCTAATCGCTCTTTGAATGTGTGCATTCATTAATACAGTGGTACCTCAGGTTACATACGCTTCAGGTTACATACGCTTCAGGTTACAGACTCCCCTAACCCAGAAATAGTACCTCGGGTTAAGAACTTTGCTTCAGGATGAGAACAGAAATTGTGCGGCACAGCGGCAGCAGGAGGCCCCATTAGTTAAAGTGGTGCTTCAAGTTAAGAATAGTTTCAGGTTAAGAACAGACCTCCAGAACGAATTAAGTTCTTAACCCAAGATACCACTGTACAAGTGTTTCCTTGTCCTAATGAATCATCCTGACACTGTGTGTTGTGATGGATTGTCTTGGGATAATTTGCCTACTTCTTAATATTATAGGTGTTTCGTTACACTTTGGGCCCAAGTGACTGCCAGTTTTCACACCTGGGCGAGGGTGTTGCCAGCTGAGCGGTTCATCCTTGTCATGCCGTTAATTATCCTTGGAGAAGCTCAGGAGCAGGGGTCAGCAAACTTTTTCAGCAGGTCTGTCCCTCAGACCTTGTGGGGGGGGCAGACTATATTTTTTGTGGGGGAGGTGAACGAATTCCTATGGCCCACAAATAACCCAGAGGTGCATTTTAAATAAAAGGACACATTCTACTCATGTAAAAATACGCTGATTCCCGGACCGTCCGTGAGCCGGATTTAGAAGGCGATTGGGCTGGATCCGGCCCCCGGGCCTTAGTTTGCCTACCCATGCTCAGGAGTGTGTTTCTCCCCTTACCCTTTTCACTTCGGGAACTTTTTTGGTGACAACCTTTGAGAAGCCAGGCTCATAGCTCTTTCTCAGGTGTCTCTGTTTGCTTTATCAGACGTTCAGAAATCAGAAACCCAACCATAGAATTGACACTGCCAACATAAGTTGACTGAGCATAGAGGCGATGAGGCCTAAAAAGACTTCTGATATGACCGGTGTTTGGAACAACTTTTGTAACTACAGTGGTACCTCGGGTTAAGTACTTAATTCGTTCCGGAGGTCCGTACTTAACCTGAAACTGTTCTTAACCTGAAGACCACTTTAGCTAATGGGTCCTCCTGCTGCTGCTGTGCCGCCGGAGCCCGATTTCTGTTCTCATCCTGAAGCAAAGTTCTTAACCCGAGGTACTATTTCTGGGTTAGCAGAGTCTGTAACTTGAAGCATCTGTAACCTGAAGCGTATGTAACCCGAGGTACCACTGTACTCTGAAGTAACTGAGTAGTTTCAGCTACATATGTCACCTTGAGCACATTGGTGGCAGGCTGGCTTAAACAAATGAATAAAGCACATGTTACGAGGCAGACACAGGGTTCCTGATGTAAGGGCCTGGGAAGGCTGAGCCAAGAGATTTTGCTGTCTGAGGCAGAAGAACAAATGTCACAAATCCCTGCAAAAGTTCATAGTAAGTCCCCAGGTTTTGGCACCTGAGGCCACCTACCCCTACCCTTAGAAGTAAAAATATAGTGGTAATAAATTTGCCCTTTCATGATGCCAAAAACCAGTTGCCCAAGGCGGCCTCCTGACTCTGTCTAATAGTTGGGCCGGCTCAGGCCAAGGCATTTGAAAGAGATAATTGGTAGGGAGGAAGAGGATATTTAGTCTTCTCCCCCCACCCCTAGCCACCAAGTCTCCCCGGCAGATTTGCTCTCCCCCCTTGCCCATTTTAGCCCATTCTTCCTGTGGCGGCTTGGCGATCAGAAGTAAGCCCAGCTGAGGGGAAAGTGTGTTTGAGGCTGGAGCATATGTGCAGACGAGGTTGATGTGGTGGTGCAGGGGAGGGTTAAGCACCGCCCACCCGCCAGTTCTCACTGACAAATGCCCCGCCCCCACGTGGGCGCTCCCTTGGCAAGCGCAGGTTTGGGAATGCAAGCCGTTCCGCCTGAAGAGCTTAAGCCAAAGGCTTATTACATGCATATTTCCTGAGATCATCCTTTCAGATACTTGAAGCAATTTATTTTTATGAGTCAAGAGATGTGATGATGAGGGATCCGGTCTCTGCATAGGACAAACCTTCCAACATCTTGAATGCCTTCCGAACAACTTCAGATGGATGCATTTCAGAATCTGTTTTGTTTATTTAAAAAATGTATATGATACCCATCAAGTAGTACAGTTAATGGAAATCGAAAGCAATGGACCAATAACAAAACAGGGTTGTAAGGTGGTGATATGTTTGCCATCTCCAAATATCTGAAGGGCTGTCACATGGAAAATGGGAAAAACTTGGGTATTTTTGTCACTTCAGAGCAGGGGTCAGCAAACTTTTTCAGCAGGGGGCCGGTCCATTGTCCCTCAGACCTTGTGGGGGGCTGGATTATATTTTGGAGCGGGGGGGGGGGGTGGAGAACGAATTGCCCCACAAATAACCCAGAGATGCATTTTAAATAAAAGCACACATTCTACTCATGTAAAAGCACCAGGCAGGCCCCACAAATAACCCAGAGATGCATTTTAAATAAAAGGACACATTCTACTCATGTAAAAACACACTGATTCCCGCACCATCCACGGGTGGGATTTAGAAGGCGATTGGGCTGGATCCGGCCCCCAGGCCTTAGTTTGTGCCTACCCATGCTTCAGAGGATAGGAACTATAACAATGGATTCTTATTACAGTGGTACCTCAGGTTAAGTACTTAATTTGTTCCGGAGGTCCGTACTTAACCTGAAACTGTTCTTAACCTGAAGCACCACTTTAGCTAATGGGTCCTCCTGCTGCCGCGCCGCCGGAGCACGATTTCTGTTCTCATCCTGAAGCAAGGTTCTTACCCTGAAGCACTATTTCTGGGTTAGCAGAGTCTGTAACCTGAAGCGTATGTAACCTGAAGCGTATGTAACCTGAGGTACCACTGTACAAGAAAGAAGATTCCGACTTAACATTAGGAAGACAATACTGACAGTGAGAGCTGTTTGACAGTGGAATGGTTTACCTTGGAAGGTGGTGGGCTTACCTTCCTGGAGGTTTTTAAACAGGTTGGAAGGCCATCTGCCAGGGATTCTTAAGCTGTGATTCCTGCATACCAGGTGGTTGGACTAGACTTCCAACCCTTCAGTTACATGAGTCTTTGGACGAACAGGCCAAACCTTACGCCAAAGAATAAACGGACATATATCTGACATCAAGAATCACAAAACAGAGAAACCAGTAGGAGAACACTTCAATCTCCCAGGACATTCTATACAAGATCTCAAAGTAGCTGTTTTACTACAAAGGAATTTCAGAAATAGACTGGAAAGAGAAGCTGCTGAATTGCAACTCATTACCAAACTTAAAACCATGGAGAGACCTGGTCTGAACAAAGACATTGGATTCTTATCTCATTATACATGACTAAGCCATTTTTCACCTTCTCACCCCTTGCCTTTTCCTGTAAGACCTATTGCAGTCGTTAAGAGTCGTCAACAGGCTCATCTCAGCTATCTGCCAATCTCCCATTCCCACCACCCTTCTAAGTAATACCCCTCCCCACCTTCTCACTATATAGAAGGATCTGGCAACTTCTGTTTCAGTGTATCTGAAGAAGTGTGCATGCACACGAAAGCTCATACCAAGAACTAACTTAGTTGGTCTTTAAGGTGCTACTGGAAGGAATTTTTTTCTTTAAATATAGTTATTATATATACTGCTAGAAAACAGAGGTAGATGTCAGGGTGGAGAAACATCTCCTGCCAGCAAGGTAAAGCATGTAACGGATCGATAAATCATCAATCAACACCCAAGCATCCGTCCTGCCTGCGGAACTGAATGAAGCGAGGAAGAATGGAAAACTTGGACAGAATGCAAATGTGGACATACACGAGCATTTGAAATCTTCTTTCTCCCAACTAGTTTTTGGTGCTGTTCCATAGCGGGTGGAGGCGGAATTAATTGTTCTTTAATTGCAGTGGGGTGATAGGGCTTGGCTTCTTACGCACACCCTGCCATGCTTATCCCGCGGCTAACCTCTCTGAAGATTGAAGATAAGCTTCCGAGTTTGTTCCTAAGAATGGGTGAGACTGTCACATATGCAAGGCCTGTGCCACAAAGCAGTCAATCTGGACTGGTTGGATTTGGCCCTGCTCTTCTGCCTCCGGTGGAGCTAAGTCCAGGGCCTAATGTGTCCTAGTTTTGTATTCAAACCATCTTTGTTTCATCCTGGCACTCAGCCCTTGATGGCGCAGGAATATAGTTCACTACCATTTCCCAGGTCAGATGGGTCATCTTGCCCAGCAGAGTTGACCCTGGATGGCAGGGTTTCTGGCAAAAGCCCTTTCCCATTTCCTGCTACTGGGTCTTCCTTTTTATTTTTTTAAACTGTAGAAGACTGCGATGAACCTGGGACTTTCTTCCTGCTTCTCGCCGCATAGAGCCAAGATCTGTTGGCTCCTAGCAATCTTCTCCTTTTTGTTTTCATTTAAGAAGTGTTGGATAGGATGAAAGCATTCTCTGCAAATCCAAGCGAATCCCTTAGACACATTTTATTTTCTCATGGCCGTATAACAAGCTTCCCAGGATAACAAATCATTTTGTTTTAAGTGAGCAAAATAATCCTTTTTTTGAAAGAGAGAGGGAGAGAGGGAATCCAGGAATTGGCATGTATATGGAACATCCAGGTTGACTGCTCATCCGAGATTAAAAGGAAACGGCTGGAGTTGTTATCTCAGAAGGCTTTCATTCATCCTTCTAATTGTCTTCCTCCTTGGCATATGACACCTCCTTCGCTCCTGCGCTTGGCAGTGAGTTCATGGATTTGGACTCTAAAACCTCAAAATGTCTGGGGCATTGTGGAAAAAGTGGCATACCTCGGACCGATTTGTGTTTTTCTTTTCTCCGTGTTCAGTTCTCTGTTTTCGTTTTTTATAAAGTTGACATTGGAGAAGCCTCTTTTCTCAATTTAACAATTAAAGGACTCGGTTGTTTCCTCTTCCATTCATGGAAGAAAAGCTTTTTATAGCAAGTTTTTCCATTTGCGATCGCACTTCCTTGCGAGACCTCCATCCTCCCCAAACAAAACGATCGGAAACTTTCTCTCGCATTCCTAAATGTTGGGTCTGCTCATAAAAATGACTCCCTTTCCAGCTTGGAGACTTATCTTCTGGTGTTACTTGTTGCTTATTTCCCTGTATCTGATTTTTTTTTCCAATGCAGAGGTTTAATGAGTTTACAGATTGGAATGGGTAGACTTGTACAAACCCATGCTCAGTTGATCTTCTGAATATCCAAGATTTATTAGCGGGGTGGGTGGGTGTGAAAATTAATTGGTTTGCCTTTTTTTAAAAAAATGTATTTGTCTTACATAACCCCATTAAATTTACTGTAATTAGTAATTATTAAAATTAGTTGATAGGTTAATTAGGATTCTCCCTGTAGGGATGAACAGCTAGGCACATTGCCTTGACACCCATGAGCGAGTTCAGTTAAAAGGCAGCACTTAAATCACATAATTTGTAGGCTCTTCTCCCATCTGTGAACCAGGGAAGTGCCAGATGCCACAAGGCAGGCATAGGCAAACTCAGCTCTCCAGATGTTGTGGGACTCCAGCTCCCATCAGCCTCAGCCAACATTGCCAACGGTCAGGGATGATGGGTGCTGTAGTCCAGGAACATTTGGAGCAGGGTCTCCAGCTGGTTTTTGGACTGCAGCGCCCATCATCCTGAGCTAGCAGGATCAGTGGTCAGGGATGATGGGAACTGTAGTCCAAAAACAAGCTGGAGACCCAAGTTTGGGAAACCCTGATCTAGAGGGCCACAGGTTCCCATCTGTGCCATAAGGGTGTGAGTGAGAAGTCAGGGCCTGGCTCCATGCATGTAGCAAAATGAGGAGTGGCATGCATTGCACCACGGCAAATGAGAGACCTTGAGGACTTCCTGATCCCTGATGTCCCTGCCCGATCCCTGATAAATAAGAGCAAAGCATTTTTCCACTTGCATAATGGAGATGTTTTCTGCTGAGGCTCCATAAAACTGCTGTTGGGAAGGTTATTTAGGTAGCGTCCTTAATTGCAAGTAGCAAAACTGCGGTGGAAACTTTGAATCTATCATTAAGAGTTTAATCACGCTTCCTCATGCTCCAGATCCGGGAGATCAAATGTTTACATCTTCATCTGTCAGCCAGCTGCATGGCGAGTTATTGCAGCATGTTTCTTAAGTGTCACTTTCTATTAAGTAGCGTTTCAGTTTGGTTCGCCAGTTGTTTGTAGCTCTGGCGTAGTTATGTGGTGGGTGTGGAACCTTTAACGCAGCCTAGGTTGAAATTCTGTGTTTCTGCATAGAGGGGTGTTGGCAGGATTTCTGGCAGAGGGAGCTAGCCGTCTAATCTGTGCTGCAGTGCCCCCTGCCAGGGTGGCCAGAAGTGGTACTGCGGCTCATCTCTCTTGGCTCGCCTCCCCTTTGTTTTTGCCTGATCACCAGCTGCCAGCCTGCCTTTGCGCTAGGGTGGCCACTAAATGCATCACCCCCAAAAGAGGAGAAAAGGAGGCAGATTTGCATATGCTAATTTTTATATGCAGGTGCAAACTAAGAAGCTTCAAAAGAGAACTGAGAAGTTAAAGAAATCTCACCATAATGGGAAAAGACCGTGACTGGGTGAGCCACATGCTTGCTTAGTCTGTTGCTCACTGTTGATGAAAAACTTTAGGTATTTATTAAATTTAAATACAACACATAAAAAGTGCTTTTGAAAGAAAGTGAAGAAAAAAAAGGGGGGAAGGAATTTTTTTGATAAAGACCCCTGCTCTCCCTTCGTGGAGTTCTTCATCTTTAAGCCAAAGGAGACAGCTCTTCATTTCTTGCCTGGCTTCCCAACACGGACCGAAATTCTGCTTCGACCATGTTACTGTCTCCGATCCTATGTCCTCCGTGTTGGCTCTGCACCAGTGCCTGATTTACGTATAAGGTAGACAAGCTATAGCTTAGGGCCCCACTCTCTTGGGGCCCCCAAAAAAATTTCAAGGAAAAAAACAAACTGGATGTACAATTCCAAAATATAAGATAAAAAACAAATAAAATAAAACCTACGTACAGCAACAGTGTTTTGTGTTGTGTAGGCTCCTATGATGTAAGTCATGGGCCCTGCCTGCTAGCCTACTCCCTAAAATATCACTGGTTTGCTCATTTCTATATATAGGGTGCCCACATTCTGCATGTGCAAATGGCTTTAGATACCTAAAGGTAAAGGGACCCCTGACAATTAAGTCCAGTTGCAAACGACTCTGGGGTTGCGATGCTCATCTCGCTTTAAACGCCGAGGGAGCCAGCATTTATCTGCTTCACAGACAGTTTTTCTGGGTCATGTGGCCAGCGTGACTAAGCCGCTTCTGGTGAAACCAGAGCAGCACACGGAAACTCCATTTACCTTCCTGCTGCAGCGGTACCTTTTTATCTACTTGCACTGCGTGCTTTCGAACTGCTAGGTGGGCAGGAGCTGGGACCGAACAACGGGAGCTCACCCTGTCGCAGGGATTTGAACCGCCGACCTTTCTATCGGCAAGCCCTAGGTTCAGTGGTTTAACCCAAAGTGCCACCCACGCCCCTTTAGATACCTGTTAGGTCCATAAATTACCTTATAGCATATATTCAACACAAAAAACAGCGACCATTTGTTGTTGACAAAGGTCAGCTGGACATATAAAGGGCCCCATTACCCTTAGTAGCTTAAGGCCTCATCAGACCTAAATCTGGCCCTAGTCTGCACGGCCATTCCTTTTCCCCCTCCCAGAGTAACAGCAAAACAACTGATTGCTAGACTTTTCTTTATGGATTGACTAATCAAGGCGCGAACAAGGCACATTTTGTGGCTTCCGTATTTGGATCGTTTTTCAGAGCTCTGTGCAGCTGCGACATTGCCCCTCTACGCCTTAAAGTCTTGATCTAGGCCTGGGGTCAGCAAACATTTTCAGCAGGGGCCGATCCACTGTCCCTCAGACCTTGTGGGGGGGGCAGACTATATTTTGGGGGAGGGAAATGAACAAATTCCTATGCCCCACAAATAACCCAGAGATGCATTTAAAATAAAAGGACACATTCTACTCATGTAAAAACACACGGATTCCCGGACCGTCCGCGGGCTGGATTTAGAAGGTGATTGGGCCAGATCCGTCCCTGGGCCTTAGTTTGCCTACCCATGATCAAGGCCAATCACGAATATTTCAGAGAAAATCTTGCTTGCTGACGATCATTACTTTTAAATGAAGTTTAATAGGGCATTTAGAAGGGCCTTCTCAGCAGTGGCGCCCTCCCTGTGGAACGCCCTCCCATCAGATACCAAGGAGATAAAAGAACTACAAACTTTTAGAAGACATCTGAAGGCAGCCCTGTATTGGTAGGTTTTTTAATGTTTGACTTTTTATTATGTTTTTATATGTGCTGGAAGCTGCTCAGAGTGGCTGGGGAAACCCAGCCACATGGGCGGGGGTATAAATATTATTATTATTATTATTATTATTATTATTATTATTATTATTATTATTTCCTGTTGCTCGGCCCATTGCCTCTTGTAGCAGTTTCAGGAAACAGTGTTTTCACAAACAGAGGGTGGCATAATTGTTGCTTCTTTGTATGCAAAGGAGGTTGCAATTAATGAGCTTGAAGTTGGTTTGCCTGTCGCTGAAAAGTTTTTGGTACCACCGCAGCTTAAGGAATTACGGGGAATGTTTCATTTTTCTTTTATTGTGCCAAAAAAGCAGAACAAATCCAAAAGCCCCAAATGCATCTAGGAGCACTAGCTGCAAACTTTGGGGTGTTTGAGTAGGTGTAATAAGATCACACAGACACATTCCATACCAAGGCCCTCCAGGGAATTGCAAATGTAGCAGAACTAGCAAAATACCTAAAAAGTTCAGCCCCCATAAACCAGCCAAGTTCCATAAAGATTATATAAGTGTGTGTGTGTAATGGTGGCTTCTACAAAGGCAATTAAATGCATAGTTTATAGCTAATGCCCAAAATATCCAATTTACTTTTAAAAAGGAGTTGTGTTGCCAAATCATAAATGCAGACCAATAAGCAAACAGAGCCAAAGTTTGCTGTATCTCTAATCATCCCCCCAAACCCTATAAGACAGAGAGGTCTATAGAGGAAACCTATAGGGCAGGAGTGAGGGAACCTGTGGCCCTCTAAATGTTCTGCGGGAGAATATTCAGACTGATGATTGTGAGCGCCAACATGCCCTACAGCAGCCTTCCTCAACATTGTGCCCTCTAGAGGTTCATAGAATCATAGAGTTGGAAGAGACCACAAGGGCCATCGAGTCCAACCCCCTGCCAAGCAGGAAACACCAACAGAGCACTCCTGACATATGGTTGTCAAGCCTCTGCTTAAAGACCTCCAAAGTAGGAGACTCCACCACACTCCTTGGCAGCAAATTCCACTGTCGAACAGCTCTTACTGTCAGGAAGTTCTTCCTAATGTTTAGGTGGAATCTTCTTTCTTGTAGTTTGGATCCATTGCTCCGTGTACGCTTCTCTGGAGCAGCAGGAAACAACCTTTCTCCCTCCTCTATGTGACATCCTTTTATATATTTGAACATGGCTATCATATCACCCCTTAACCTCCTCTTCTCCAGGCTAAACATGCCCAGCTCCCTTAGCCGTTCCTCATAAGGCATCGTTTCCAGGCCTTTGACCATTTTGGTTGCCCTCCTCTGGACACGTTGCCCTCCTCTGGACAAATAAATGCAGAAACCACCGAGTCTTGCAACCTTCATTCAAGAGTGGCCAGAGAGTGAGTTAAAGTTATGGCCTCCATCTTTTTGCATGTACCCGTAACCTAGTATTCAGTATTTTGGTAAATTGAGAGGCAGGATAAACATGATTAATCCCATGTTTTAAAATTGCTGAACTGTTTTTTTTTTAAGCCGTTCCTCATAAGGCATCGTTTCCAGGCCTTTGACCATTTTGGTTGTTGAATGATAAATCCCTTCATCCCTGATCATTGGCCATGCTGTCTGAGACTGATAGGAGTTTGGTACCCTGTCCACAGGGTACCAAAATGGGGAAAGACTGATGTAGAAGAGCACTTTGGACTAGGCCATGGCAGGCTTGGGTTCTGCACTCAACCATGAAATGCAACGAAAGTTGCCTTAGGCCAATCACACACACACACACACACACACACACACACACACAGCCTAACCTGCCTCACAGGGCTGTTGTGAGACTAAAATAGGGTGGTATATATACCGGCGTTTGTCCACAGACAGCTTTTCCTGGTCGTGTGGTCAGCAGGACTAAACAGCTTCTGGTGCAATGGAACACCGTGACGAAAACCAGAGCGCACGGAAACGCCGTTTACCTTCCCACCGGAGCTGTACCTATTTATCTACTTGCACTTTGTGCTTTCAAACTGCTAGGTTGGCAGGAGCTGGGACAGAGCAACGGGAGCTCACCCCGTCGTGGGGATTTGAACTGCCGACCTTCTGATCAGCAAGCCCAAGAGGCTCAGTGGTTTAGACCACAGCGCCACCCGCGTCCATAAATTACCTATAAATAAATATAGCCCGCAATGTCAGGTTTTCCGTTTCATTCATTAGTCTGGTCAGGTTAAAAGCAAATATATCTAATTATTAGTTTTAGGGGATTATCTGCATATATGTCTCTTTACCTGTGCATTTTGCTGGTATAATTATTGAGCATATTTTCTGGGTGGGGGCGGAATCTCTATCATTGTTAAATGCATTTTTGTTTCAGAATTATTATTATTCATCCTCCCTTCATCCTAAGATCATAGGGCAGGTTACAACCTAAGAACACAATATTAAATTATGTCTCGTGTAATTTAATGGGAACATATAGTTTTGGAGCAAGACCAGGTAAATGATCATAGGATTGCAGCCTCAGATCTCATTGAAAAATCATTGAGGCTTAAGTGAGGCTTAGTTTTTTTGCACTGATTTGAAATGGCAAGAAAGCATAAGTAACTTAGACTGAGTTCAGTCCATTCATGAGGTGGGGGGGGGGAGCAGTTTGCAAGCATAAACTCCATACATTGATGTGGGGGGGACGGGACTTCCCTAACCTCACTCAGAAAGAATGTATTACAAGATCTAATGTGCTTGGCACAAAGTACAACCATAAACCCTTTACATGAGGAATTTACATGTCCATAAAATTTTGCAATAGATCTCCAGTTATTCAGTATATAATTATTTGTCTCAAGACTTTTTAATATTTGAGGGCACTAAACAATAAGCATTTTTTAAAAGGGCCTCTTCTGCAAAGCACATGAATAATGTAATCCCACATAGTTCCAGTTCTACAGAAGCAGGAGTCCATTTATGCACTGTTTTACCTACGAAGAAATAGCCATTATATAGAAAAATACACAGGTCATAATGTAAGAAGGGTGGTCTTGTTCTGTGAATGAGCTTTGAGCTCATCCCTTCTGCCCTCCCCTCTCTTCCTCTGTTGCAATTTCGCAGAGGAGATTGGAGGCTTTTGCTTCTGTTTAAACCAACGTGGGTCAGTCTTTGTTAAGATTTACTGTAACAAACCAACTTCAGACTCGAGTTAGTTAGGCTGGCTTGTTTCAGTAAAACTATACAGTCGTACCTTGGTTTTCAAACAGCTTAGTTCTTGAACGTTTTGGCTCCCGAACGCCGGTTTGCAAACTATTTTTGGAAGCCGAACGTCTGACGGGGCTTCCGATTGGCTGAAAGAGCTTCCTGCAACCAATCAGAAGCTGCGCTTTGGTTTCCAAACGTTTTGGAAGTCGAACGGACTTCCGGAACGGATTCCGTTCGACTTCCGAGGTACGACTGTAGTTGAGTTCAATCAAAATTTAGGGTGTGAGCATAACAGTAAACTGTGGTTAATCAAAAATGGACGTGAAAACCTCCAGTCCCCTCCACACTCGTATGGAGTAGGGAGTTTGTGAATTATAGGCTCATTCATTTAATGATATTTTATTCTTAAGTTTGAATGCAGCCAGTGGTGGACTAATCCATGGGCGTGGGGCAGAAGGAAGACAAACCCAGAAAACACTTCCTCCTAGACAGGAAGAGCCATAAAGAGTTTCCTGTTTGTTCCTTGGGCAAACATCCCATCACAGGGTGGTACTCATGGGTCTGGTATGTTTCACTGTGTGCATCAGCTCTGGCTCCTGGCTTTGTTTCTTGGATTGGACCTTCCCCCACCCCCTGGAATAGCTTCTGGATTTTGACATCCTTGACTGATGCCTACAGTTCAGTTTGGGTGACCCAAATCTCATGCCTAAGATCCTGGCTCTCCACTGCCAGTCAGATTGGACAATACTGGGCTGGGTGGACAAATTATCTAACTTTTGTAAGGCAACTGTGCTGTAGGGGTCGGATTCTGCACATGATTTGTTATGCCTCTTGCTGTCAAAAGGCTCCTTTGCTCACCTAGCTGGTTTCTCTCATCTAGAGCAGAGCAGTGTCTTTCAAGGAAGTTCCAGTCTTGCCGACTCTAGGGGAGTTCTGCAAACTTTTTTGTAACGGACCTCGTCGGAAGGACAGAAAGATAGGCAGGGGGAAAGGACAGAAATATCACTGGAGAAGGGACACATCAGAAGAGGGTTTTCTCATACAGTGGTACCTCGTGTTACAGACGCTTCAGGTTACAGACTCCACTAACCCAGAAATAGTACCTCGGGTTAATAACTTTGCTTCAGGATGAGAACAGAAATTGCGCAGTGGCAGTGGAAGGCCCCATTAGCTAAAGTGATACATCAGGTTAAGAACAGTTTCAGGTTAAGAACGGACCTCCAGAACGAATTAGGTTTTAACCCAAGGTACCACTGTATCTTCCATGGCTCCACACCTGGCTTTAGGCGGGTAAAAGAAGGCAGTGGTTCACTTCTGGCCTGCTGCAATTTGGCTTTATTAACGAAGACAACATTAAAATGTGTTATGAAAAAGTGTTCTGCAAAAGCAGGCACGTTAGGCAAATTTGAGTACCAAATGTGTATATCAGGAGAAATGCACACTGAAAAGAGGGCTTAAAAAAAAAAAGCAAAGAGGCATCAAAATGCATAGAACTGAACTTAAGATTTGCAGAATGAGAAACTGGGAGAAACTTGACAGACGAGCCCATTCCCAGTAATCATGCTACTTATTGCCTTTTGAAGGACACATTTTTTATTTTTTTTATTTGCCAGCAGTTGACACGGAGTTTGTTTATTTATTTTATTGCCTTTAGATCCTGTCTTTTATCCAAGGAGCTCAGTATAGTTCTCCCCGCTCCTCATTTATTCCCCACAACAGCCCTGTGAGGTAAGTAAGGCTGAGAGGCAGTGACCACAGCCAAAGGTCACCCAGTGACCTGCATAGCCGAGTAGGGATTCGAACCGTGATCTCCCAGGCCCTAGTCCAAGACTTTAGCCCCTCTGCCACACTGGCTGTGATGGAGTTGCACTTTACTTCAATTTTGTGGTTAAAATATTGGCTACGATCCTGCGCGCAGTTAAGCACTCTTTAGCTTATTGATTTAAATAGGCTGAAGAACACCTAACCTCTTGCTGAATTGTGATTCTCACGCTGCCTTAAAGTTTTCGTCTGCGTGGGTTGTGAACGTGATCCGTGCGGGAGGCACGTTCGCAACCCACAGCATCACGTCTGTGCCTGCGTGGGTTGTGATTCGACGCTTCTGCGCATGCACGAGCACCGAAACCCAGAAGTTACCCGTTCTGGTATTTCCGGGTTCGGCGCGGTGCGCAACCCGAAAACACGCAAGCTGAAGCGTCTGTAACCCGAGGTATGACTGTATTTTGATTAAGTGTGTCTCATACAATAACCACAGCAAAAATTCTTCTCAGTTGTTCTTTTTTAAAAAATCTTCAGCCTCTTTGCCAGCTTCTAATCAGTTGTCTGATCATCTCTTCCTGCGCATGAATGTCTAATTTACATGAGATGGTGAAATATGAAAGACATAAGTTCTAAGAGCTACAAAGCCACCTTTATGCATTCTAAGCAGACACATCCATGCCCCTTTTTAAGAAAGGAAGAGGGCTGTGTTTGGGGGGGGGGAGTTGGAGGAGAGAGGAAACAGGACTCTGGTTGTATTATAAATGCAGCATCATAAAAAAAAGAAAGATTAAATTTCTGGCCTCCCATTGTCTTCTGCCATAGTTTCCCTGCTGATGGTTATTCTGATGGGAATATTTGAACCTCCATGGGGGAAAAAATGCCTCTTGCACTAAATGAAGGGTGTGGGTTGTGTGTTTCTGGGCTGAGCACAATGCAAAGGTCAGTTTGTGATGGTTCCTGTCTCTCCTTTTCGCATGAAGTTTGTGTGTACATGAATGCATCCCTGGAATTCCACGCTGGGATCTGCCATCTTTTGAAGCCGCTGCTAAAATTACGGCCTCGCTTCTTCCAAAGGCGGATACTGATAGAAGATTCAATGAAATCGAAGGCCGCAGGTCTGGGCAGTGTTGAAAGATACCTGGCTATGATACTATTTCTGATTTAATAATGCGGACGAGAGGCTAGCCCTTTGTAATAATTAGGACTAATTACTGAAGAGGTGTTGACAGATGGGCTAAGAGGAAACAAACTGCCTTTATCCAGTAGCTTAGAGTCGGATTACTAGGCTTGTGTTATCTGTTTCTCAGAAAGTAGACGCTTCAATCATTCACTAAGTCTTCAGAGGGAGGCAAAAGGGATCCTAACAATATACAGAATTTGGGGTGAAGCTATGAAATAAGTCTTTGATTCAGAAATGGCTAAATTAATCCCCTTTCCGTAAATTGTCCTGGGGTTTGTTTGTTTTTTTAAGTTTGAATTACAGATGGAGAATCTGATTTGGAGTACTTGGAATGAAGTCAACCAAGTATCAATGGCTTGTCTTGGTAGCGACTGTGGAAGTTTGTGGATTAAGCAGTGGCTCCCCCCCTCTCTCTTTCCTGTTATGGTGACAATAGCAATTTTCTATCCCCTCTTTTCCCCCCAAGTCCTGCTCACTGTCCCCTTTGAGAAATCAAAGGTACTTTTAGAATTTTCGGCTCTTCCTTTGGCATTTTGGCAAGTAACAATTTGGGTGCTGACAATGGTAGTTGGCAAAGAAATAAGGAAACTGTCCAAAAGAGGCACACACCAAAATAAACAATTTAGAAAGAAGGGGGAAATGTGATCCCAGGGCAGAGAGAATAAATTTTTGCAAAAATGATAATTATTATTTATTAAATTTCTATTTAATAAATAGCAACAACGAAGTAGTAAGGCAATATTATTATTATTATTATTATTATTATTATTATTATTATTATTATTATTATTATTACACCCTGCTCATCTGATTGGGTTGCCCCAGCCACTCTGGGCGGCTTCCAGCATATACAGAAACATAATAAAACAACAAGCACCCTCCCATCTGATGCCAGGGACATAATAAAGAGCTGCACAACTTTTAGAAGACATCTGAAGGCAGCCCTGTATCAGGAAGTTTTTGATGTTTGACATTTTATTACATTTTTATATGTGTTGGAAGCTGCCCAGAGTGGCTGGGGCAACCCAGCTAGACAGGTGGGATATAATAATAATAATAATAATAATAATAATAATAATAATAATAATAACAACAACAACAACAACAACAACAACAACAACAACAACAACAACAACTTCCCTAAACAGGGCTGCCTTCAGATTTCTTTTAAAGGTTGAATAGTTACTTAGCTCCTTGACATCTGATAAACATAAAATAAAAATGTTACCACTGAACATTTAAAAACATTAGACAACCTGGGCACTGGTCTTTCAAATCTAGGAGCCATATGGTTTGTTTTACAATCCTGTATGTCAGGGCTGGGGAAACTTTGACTTGGAGATACCATGATCACAAAAAGTGGTTTTCCCAGGGTGAGACTCATCCATTGTATTCCAGGTGTGCTGACCCTTGCGATTTCCCCAAATGCAGGAAACCCGACTGCGTAATTTGTCGTAGTTGCTGGACTACAACTCCCATTATTCCTGACTGTTCTCCATGCTGGCTGGGGCTGATGGGAGTTGGAGTCCAACAGCATGTGGAGGGCCACATTATGGCTATATGTGTTTACTTGGAAAAGTACCTTCAGATTGCTTCTGGACCACTCAAGTCACACTGCTTTTGTCCCACCTTCTCAGTATTTGTACATATAACATATAATCATATAGAAAATAGTTCAGTAAGATACCTACAGGTGGTACCAGGTGACAGAAGGAACGCAAACTTTTCCACGTCTTATTTCAGACAAATGTCTTGGGCTACAATTCTGTGCCCACTTACCGAAGAGTAAGCCCCTTAGAACTCAAAAGTCATGTATAAATTAAGCAGCTCTCCAGGATTTCAAGTGATGACCCTCTTAACAGATGCCATTTTCCAGCCGCTAACCAATCTTGACCCTGTTAGCTGCAGATAAATCCCATCATGATGGATATTAGAGACGTAGATTTCAATTATTAATAACTTGCAACAATGGAGGCATTTAAACTAGCGTTTTAAACATTTATAACGGTTTCATTGTGCGGTAAACCTGGTCATACTTTGATCTAGATGTTCTGGTTTGAGCTAATAGCGCTGGTAAAAGTCCTTAATAAATTTGGTTGGAACACAACATGATCTGATTATCTGATGAAAGATTGACAGTGCAGTTCCTGCCAGCTTGACAGTGCAACACAATAAGGGGGCTATTCAGAATGCATTTGGAGGCTGATGGTTCAAGTTCAGGTACCGGAGGAGGATTTGAAATTCAGGCGATGGCAAACACTTTTAATTTCACAGTGACTTTTTGTACCCGGTGTAGAAATAACATTTCCCAGTCTGTTAACGATGGTTTGGAGAACTCTGGAACTTACAGGCTTCCTCCCTCTCCTCCCCTCCTTTCCAATGCAAACGTTTCTGTTAAGTTGTGGGTGAACATATCAGACGACACAGCGATTCTTCAAACAGCTCTTGTTTATTCACAAGCCTGAACTGAACTGAACTGAACTGAAGGGTTCAGCCAGCCTGCTTATATAGAGCTCTAGTACAACGCAACTGTAACAACTTTCTGTAACTATCCAATCACTGAACGTCACTTTCAATCCCTTATTTGCATATGTGGACCTGAGTGAAAACTATAGTATCCCCCTGCTGGCCCAGGGTGAGAACTTCAGTACATAACAGTTTCCCATCCCTTTCAAACTCAACCATGGTGCAGTGATTACTCTCTGCCTTGGTGTCTCAGTCAGTAGAGCAGGAGACTCTTAATCTTAGGGTTGTGGGTTCGAGCCCCATGTTGAGCAAAAGATTCCTGCGTTGCAGGGGGTTAGACTAGAAGCCCTTGTATTCCCATCCAACTCTATGATTCTATTATTCTAATGTTAAACATGGTTCACTTGAAACCAGGGTCATAACCCACTGATGAAAACAGGTCTTCCTTGTAATTTTGTTTTGCCTTGGTTTTCTCATATCTGCATCCTTCTATATACCATCAGTTGAAGGTGGGTACCCCTCTCTGTTGCAGTAGTGTGCACTGGAAGCAAGATGCGTTTAGTAAACATAAGAGGCGTTTTTTTAAAAAAACCAATCCTTTTTTGTGGATGGGGGGGATGTTCATTAAATTTCTAAGCTAATACCTTTGACAGATCTCAAGGCACTTAAAAAAATTGTGTGCGTATGTGTATTTGTGTTGGTGTTTACACACACACACAGAAGAATTCCTTAAAGGAAAGACAGAAAAAGTGAAAAGTGTGTAACCTATAAATATCTCAGCAAACTGCAGGAAGCTTCCTTGTACAAAATCAGAACACTGGTCCATCTAACAGTATTGCCCACTCTGACTGGTAGCTGCAGTCCAGGATTTCTGGCAGGAGTTTTTAACCTTGCCCTCCCTGCAGATGCCAAAGATTGAACCTATGTATTCAAAGATTTGTGGATGACACAACTTTGATGGCAGAAAGTGAGGAGGAATTAAAGAACCTCTTTAATGAGGGTGAAAGGAGAGAGTGCAAAATATGGTCTGAAGCTCAACATCAAAAAAACTAAGATCATGGCCACTGGTCCCATCACTTCCTGGCAAATATAAGGGGAAGAAATGGAGGCAGTGAGAGATTTTACTTTCTTGGGCTCCATGATCACTGCAGATGGTGACAGCAGCCACAAAATTAAAAGACGCCTGCTTCTTGGGAGAAAAGCAATGACAAACCTAGACAGCATCTTAAAAAGCAGAGACATCACCTTGCCGACAAAGGTCTGTATAGTTAAAGCTATGGTTTTCCCAGTAGTGATGTATGGAAGTGAGAGCTGGACCATCAAGAAGGCTGATCACCGAAGAATTGGTGCTTTTCAATTATGGTGCTGGAGGAGACTCTTGAGAGTCCCATGGACTGCAAGAAGATCAAACCTCTCCATTCTGAAGGAAATCAGCCCTGAGTGCTCACTGGAAGGACAGATCGTGAAACTGAAGCTCCAATACTTTGGCTACCTCATGAGAAGAGAAGACTCCCTGGAAAAGACAGTGATGTTGGGAAAGATGGAGGGCACAAGGAGAAGGGGACGACAGAGGACGAGATGGTTGGACAGTGTTCTCGAAGCTACCAGCATGAATTTGACCAAACTGTGGGAGGCAGTGGAAGACAGGAGTGCCTGGCGTGCTCTGGTCCAGGGGGTCACGAAGAGTTGGACACAACTAAATGACTAAACAACAACAACAAAGACTGGCCATAGCTCAGTCGCATCTCAATTTTATCTTGTATGCAGAAGGTCCCATGTATCTAGGGACTATCCCCTCTTTGCTGGAGTTCAGATAATACTAAGCGAGATGGCCCCAGTGGTCTGCCTCTGTGTGAGGCAAAGTTCCCATGTACCTTATCAATCCGTACGTTCCTAAGGAAGGTTTTGTGTGGTATTTTTGGCAAAGACACAGTTACATTGAAACGTTGCAAACAAGCAGTATAAGGTCTTCACGCCTGAACCTCCTGTCTCATACAAAGTGGAAGAGGACAGGACAAGGTCAGTCACAGTAAAATGTACGGCACTGTGTGCCTTTGGGAATAAACGAGAAGTGTTCAAAACCTAACCTTTATTTATCTTAAGTGCAAAATCGTTTCCCCACCCTACCTGCTTGCCTCTCCTACTGGCCTTCCTGCCTCTCCACAGCTGGCATGGCTCAGACGTGCTCAGAAATGTTGCAGAAAACCAGGAGCCGAGGTGGGAAAAGAGGGCGGAACCAGTGGTGTGTGGTGCAGTTTTTCGTAAGGGAACAGTTAGGGTCCGAGGCACCAGCTTGCGAGGGCGATTCCGGGGGAGGACGTCCTGTTGTCCCTTTCATGATCATCGCGCCTCCCTCCCTAAGATGGGCAGAGGCTTCCCAGGCTTTGGGAAGGAGCCCACCATGCTTTAATACTCTTAAGTTACCAGGAACATTTAGGGGACTAGCCCAGTCCACTGACCGCACACCACCGGGCGGCACCCGGCTGGAGGGGAGACAGCTGCCCAAGGGAGAGAGGGAGGCGCCAACTTGCAGAAAATGTTGGGGGGAGTGGCCTTCCTAAATATTTTATTGGGGAGGCCAAAGGGGCCAGCACCCCAATAGAGTTTGGTGCCTGTGATTGGTTATGTTCAGCATTATTCACGTAAACCAGGCATAGGCAAACTCCGGCCCTCCAGATGTTTGGGACTACAAATCCCATCATCTCTGACCAGTGGTCCTGTTAGCTAGGGATGGTGGGAATTGTAGTCCCAAACATCTGGAGAGCCAGAGTTTGCTTATGCCTGACGTAAACAATAGGCTCATGCTAAGCAGAAAGCAGTTTCTCCTTACTTTTTGGACCTTTAGAGACTATAAAACCTTGCTTATAAGAAAATGTGGCCCACATCTTTGCTTGAGCCGAAGCTGGCGCTAGTAAGACCCATTAAGTACCTATCAAAAGGATTTGTTTTGTTTTTTTCTGCCTGGGTTGCAAATAGTCAGCTTGGGTAAGTGGTGTGCATTCTTAAAGGAGTTAGGATTTTGGTACGGGGACCATTGTTCTCCTTCAGGTTAGAAATGTGTTTTCTTTCTTTAAGGACGTGCTTTGCCGTTTGGAGAGGAAGAGAGCGATGCGAGGTTGTCTATCATGTCTCATGTTCTTATGCCCCGTGGGTGGGAAAGCAAAGTAACAGAACAGACAAATAAATAAATGGGGTGTTGAAAGTGGCGCTCCGTGAGTCGAGGGGGGGTTGCGCAACCACATTGCAATCAGCTTAACGTCTTCCACTGGGGAAGTGCCAAAAGTTACGATAATGTTATACCAAGGCTGGATTAATTAAAAGGTAATTAGAAGGGAATAAATCGGGCGCTCGTAAAAAAAAGTTTGTCATGGGAAAAATATTTGTCTAGGATTAATTAGGTTGCAAACGAAGTGTAGCTTCAAATTGCTGAAAATTATAGCGTCCTTAATTGCAGTGCGGGCTCGATTAATTTCAGATATTGTAACAACATGATATACTACTCTTGCTGTCATTTCCCCCTCTTTTTATTGTTTTTCATTGTGTGTGTGTTTTTAAAAAAGCCTGCTCTTTCAAATGAGATTATTTCAGGAAACGTCTGCTAAAATGACTGGAAGGTGTTTAATTAAACCTGTGCTGTCTAAGGACGTTCTTAGCTAGATCTTGCTGTTGGATACATGAGGCTTTGTGCTTGCTGCTGCTGCACCCCTAATTAAGGGGGCTGGGCCGACTGATCTCTAGCTGACAGATGACTCTGCGTGGCTGAACGGGAAAGCCTCTCCAAAATAACCTTTGCAGTGGTCCTTGGCTTATCAATTTTCTGCTAGATTGCCATGGTTTATCAAGTGTGCAGGGCCCGAATGCACTTCTAAGCTGTGAACGCCAAGGGACAGATCCACCCTCAACCCTCCCCCCCCCACTTAACATTGCACATTTTTGCATTCTTTTAATTTTCTAATGAGATGAGCCATTTTCCTGTGAACTTCTTTTAGCTCCCACCCACACGGTTCTCATTTAAGGGATTAGATGTGCTTGTTTGGGGCTGATCTGGTCCCCACAAGCACCAATGGCTAGGTTGGTTCTGTGAATGAGTGGGGGTTGTGGGGGAGGCATCCTCTTCTTCAATTGTTGTTGTTGTTGCTGTTATTAGCTTTTTTTTAAAAAAAAAATGAATTTTCCAAAAAGAAGCAAACCCAAAAATTGTTATTGTCATTATTTATTATTTGTATCCTGCCTATCAGATTGGGTTGCCCCACTTATGGGAAACTGTGTATAGACTCCCAAGGGCTCCAAAATGGCGCACAGGAGCTCTCATTGCTGCCACGCTACCCCACTCAACAGCTGTTGGGTGGGAAGCTGCGGGCTCTCTATGTAAGCGCATTTCGCTCATGCGCGCTGCGGCCTGGAACATAAAACCCATGTAATTGAGGCGTCGCCTGTATAAAAACAAGGAAACTAAAATATAGCCAAAACAATACATTCTGTGCATACATTTAAGGGGAGGAAACAACTGGAGGTCAAGACCAGACCAGCGCTCAAACATTCAGCCAAATAAATCTGCATATGGAGTCCACATATCTGAGAACTTCCCATCTTCCTTATGTTTAAGGACATCTGCCATCTCATAAGCTGCCAGCTGAGTTTTGTCTTCTGTCCATTGTACATTGCGTGGGGAGGAGTGGGCAGACCTCTCCTTCCAGCATTAAGGTGCTTGAGTGTCCTTAATAACCAGTTAAATTGCCCCACTCTCAGGCTCCAGAGGAACAGTACATACTGCAGTAGTACAGTGCAAAGGGCACCCTTTTGTTAATGGGGTTTACTTGCCTGGTTTTATATCCCATGATAAAGCTTAGAGGCACCAAGCATGAAATCAGCTGAGAAGATAGAAGCTAATTTCAATGGGGAAAGTATTTTAAAAATACCCACAAAAAGCAATCAAATGTCCTTAAAGACTCAGGGACAGATTTTGCCAACTGCCTGAAAAAAGACTGAAGGTTCCAGGTGGAGTTCCATGCTTTAGGTTAGGAGTCAGGAGTGAGGGGAGCCTGTAGCCTTCAAAATGTTCCTGGACTGCGGCTGCCATCATCCCAGGCCATCAGCGATGCTGCCAGGAGCTGATGGGACTTAGGAGTTTAGTAACATCTGGAGGTCCAGAGGTTCTCCAGCTTTGCTTTGGGGGACTACCTCATCCTGGTGGTTCCATAATGAACGTGATGTAGCCACTGATAGACTTCTCCATGAATTTTGTCTAGTCTGCTTGTGAGCCATGCAAGTTAGTGGCCGGTCCCACTTCTTTGTGAAGAAGTACATTTCCCCTCCACCTGCTCTGAACCTCCCACCAGTCAATTTCATGGAGAACCCCAACTTCTCAGAGAGGGGAAACCATCCAATTGCAAGCTCAGGACCCAGCGGCTAATGCATTGTTTTTCTGCCTTGCCTGTGTTTGACTCCTGTCTGCTGGACCATTTCCCAGCTGCGGCTTGTGAAGCTATGCCTTTACATGCGTTAACATTCACATTAAATAGAGATCCATCCTTGGGAAGAAAGTGGTGCAAAATCGAGCCCTGTGCTTTTCGGAATTAAATTATTGTGGGGTTTGTTTTAGTCTTTCTTCAATTTCATCCTTGCATTTTATCAGGGAATTTATGGCTTCGTAAAGCAGAACAGCTGCATTTCTCTCTCTCTCTCTCTCTCTTCTTCCCTCGCCCCCCCCCCCAATAAGCTAATCTACAAAGTTGAACCTGTGTAGGAAAAATAAAGTCTCCTTAACTTCAGCTGTTTTTCATGCTGCATTTTAATGTTACATATTTCAAAGCATACGCCAAATGTGAAACTCAGCTATGTTTCAATCTCTCCCTTCTCCCCACTCCCACCCCCCACCACAGTTTTTTGGGGGGACATTTTCATCTTGCCGTGCTATTTGGCTGTCTTAGAAGACTTTGCTTTCAGTGCCCAAAATGTTTTACTGTGTTCGGAAAGGTCAACCAGCTGATAGCTGAAGGCAAATGTGTCAGAATGAAAGACTGAAAAAAAATTATCACTGTGACACACCGGGAGTATTAGAATGATGAATGTTTATGTTAATATATGGGGTGTACATATTGATTAATAGCACTTTTTTGTTTCACTGACTAAAATATATAAATGGCAATGAGATCCATATGCTAACTCGGTGTCCTAAAAATAATTACCATCACTCTTAGTTTTGCTCCCATGCTGAATACGTGTTTTCATATGGAAAATAGTTATAGTTGAAATTTCACAACACACAGATGGAAGCATTTGAAAGTGATCCTCAAGGCACCAGCTCAGATTCCAATTTTTCTGAAAGTCACATTTGATACAGCGTGATTTTCCTTATAGGACATTAGTTACCCAAAGTAAAATACTCTATTTTTTATTTTATTTTTTTTATTTGCCTGTTTGTGGTCAGTGAGAGAGGTGACTGAAAAAACGTAACTTGGTCTCATATCTTGCTGTTTTCAACTCACAGTTTATTTGATTCAATCAGATGTCTTAGATTAATGCAGACAATCCTCTAAACCATGGTTTAGAGGAGGCTTCCTTCAGATGTTTTGGATTACAGCTCCCATCATGCCTGACTGTTATCCATGCTGATGGAAACATCTGCAAGGCACCAAGTGAAGTAGCATCAGGCATGTGATATAGGTTCATATGTATCCTCTAGTATGTCGATTTCTTGTTTCCTTTAACCACAGTTTGCTGTGACATACTAATTAGGCAAACAATGGTTAACACTCAGCATGGTTTGGAAGCAATGCCAGGGAGTGCTAACCATGGTTTCCCCAGACTGGCCCTGGTGAAGTGGAGTGTGGCTGTAACTTTTACTCTGGTTTGCATAAATGTGTTTAATTGCTTCCTGCCCCTGGTCTTCCATATAGGGTGGAGCTGCTGATGGATGTTTAAATGAACAGAAGATATGGTCATTACAGCCTGTCTAGTGTCTTGTTTTAAAATGCAGGCTGCTGGCAGCATTTATTGTTTCCAGGCTGTTTAAAAAAATACATTTGGTCAATCAAGACAGAGGTGATGACAAGTACAGAGTAGCAGCTATTATCGTACAGACGGATGATAAAAATCGGCAATCTCTTGATGACATTCTTAATGTCTACTTAAAACTTCCAAAGGCAACAGTGTCATGTCATTTCATATGACTCTTGAACCAAGACTAGTAGTGTTTATAAAACAAAGTAATCCTTATCGCAGCATGTTTTCCAATTACAGACCTTTTAATTTTTTAATGGGCTAAGGTAACTTCACCGAGTCTCGTTTGTTGCCTAGTAGGCATCATTACCTGCAAAGGAGACAGGTGTTGGGTTAGAACAAGGGTGGGTGAACATCTGTGACCCTCTGCAAGTTATTGGACTCCAACTCCCATCAGCCCCTGCCAGCATGGGGCAACAGTCAAGGGTGATGGGAACTGGAGTCCAATAACATCCAGAGGGCCACAGGTTTCCCAGCCCTGGGCTAAAACATAGACAATATATTTGATTCTTCAAACTTTCTGGAACTAAGGAGATCTGAGTTTGGTCTGTGCCTGGAAGGGGAGACCTCCTTGAAACATGCGTACCGGAAGGGTAAGGCATAATTGTAATGCACAGAAGCTCGCAAACAAGTTCCACTGCTGTAAATAATGGTTTTTAAGAATACACATCAGTTTTGGTATGTGTGTGTGTGTCTTCTTAGGAGCCGAATCATTCCCACTGTACTGTGCCATCAGAATTGTGTGTGTGTTCATCAGGCTTAAGTTAAGAATATCATTTCCGCAGCGAGACTAATGTGGCCAACGTCCTTCGCTTATGTCAAATGCAATTTTCAAACAGTTTTGACATGTTTCTGGAGTGTGTGTGTGTTTTTTGGGGGGTGGGAATACAAGTTAGAATTTGAATTAAAAGAAGCTTGGTCAGCAGAATTCAAAGCAGAAATGTCTACAGTAGGTGTATGGTAGGATTTCTGTATTGATCATTGAAAAGATGTCTGTGGACAAACGATGCCTCTCTCGGCCTGAAAACAGAGATGAGCACTGCACCCCATATTGAATTCAGCTGGACTGAACTATCCAGGGGTCCTTTACCTTATTTTAAAATACCTTCAGAAAAATTTAGTTTACAGACATTTTTAAAATGCAATGCATTTTATGAATGATGTGGCAGATTAAAATGATGAGGCTTCATTCTTTAAAAAAAAACAAAAAAAAACAGTTCAGCAATTTTAAAACATGGGATTAATCATGTTTATCCTGCCTCTCAATTTACCAAAATACTGAATACTAGGTTACGGGTACATGCAAAAAGATGGAGGCCATAACTTTAACTCACTCTCTGGCCACTCTTGAGTGAAGGTTGCCGGACTCGGTGGTTTCTGCATTTATTTGAAAGGGTTGGCCATGTTTAGCCTGGAGAAGGGACTTTCACGGGGAGATGGGATAGAAGCCTTTGAATATCTGGCTGCCTGTAGCTGCACTAGAGCCAGTGGGTGGAAATTTCAGTTTCCTAATCTTTAGATTTCAGATAAAGATTACAAGGAACTTCCTTATGGGAAGAGCTGTTTTGACAATGGAATACGCTGCCTTGAAAGGCTTTCCCACGCTGGAGATCTTTAAACTCATTGTGAATGGCCACCTGTTTGGGGATGCTGTGGATTCTAAATCCTGCATTGAGCACTGGGTTGTAGATGACCTCCAGGATCCTGTCCAACTCAGATTGAATGGGTTGTGTACAGTTACATCCTACTTAGAGTGGACCCACTGAAATAAGAAACCTAAGCTAGTCATGGCCATTAACCAGTGGGTCTAAGTACAGTGGTATCTTGGTTCTCAAACTTAATCTGTCCCAGAACTCCGTTCCAAAACCAAAGCATTCCTAAACCAAGTTGCACTTTCCCATAGAAACTTATGCATTAATCCGTTCCAGACTTTTAAAAACAACCCCTGAAACAGCAATTTAACATGAATTTTACTATCTAACGAGGCCACTGATCCATAAAACGAAAGCAATAATCAATGTAAAGGTAAAGGTAAAGGTACCCCTGTCCGTACGGGCCAGTCTTGACAGACTCTAGGGTTGTGCGCTCATCTCACTCTATAGGCCGGGAGCCAGCGCTGTCCGCAGACACTTCCGGGTCACATGGCCAGCGTGACAAGCTGCATCTGGCGAGCCAGCGCAGCACACGGAACGCCGTTTACCTTCCCGCTGGTAAGCGGTCCCTATTTATCTACTTGCACTGGGGGGGGCTTTCGAACTGCTAGGTGGGCAGGCGCTGGGACCGAATGACAGGAGCGCACCCCGCCGCAGGGATTCGAACCGCCGACCTTTCGATCGGCAAGTCCTAGGCGCTGAGGTTTTACCCACAGCGCCACCTGCGTCCCTAATAATCAATGTACTGTACTATAAAATAAATAAGACAGTTTTGTAGATGATAAAAATTAAAATTATTTTTTTCTCTCACCTGCACCGATGATTGTCATTGTTTGGATTTCCACAGTCACACTCAGTCAATTAATCAGTAGCTGAACTGGGTTCCACACAGTCACAAAAACAAATAAAACTAAAAAGCCTCAAAAACAAAAATGCAAAATAAATAGCAAAAACAAAAGTGCCTAACTTAATCCTTTCCGGAACTCCATTTGACTTCCGAAATGTTCAAAAACCAAGGCACAGCTTCTGATTGGTGCAGGTGCCCCAGAAACAATAGCTGACAGCCACTTCAGATGTTCGGCTTCCAAAAAATATTCGAGAACCAGAATACTTACTTCCGGGTTTTCATTGTTTGAGAACCAAGGCATTTGAGAACCAAGGTACCACTGTAGAGCCATTGGAGACACCCCTATGATTCATTTGTAGCCCACCTTCCGTCATAGGATACCAGGTTTAGGATTCTCAGGCAGTGGCGTAGCGTGGGGGGTGCAGGGGGGGCCGGCTGCACCTGGCGCAACATCTGGGGGGGGGGCGCTCGCACCCGCAGCTCTCTGCCCCTACCTGGCTCACTCACTCTCTCTCGTTGCAGTGCTGGCTGTGCGAATCCGATCTGAGCCGCTGGGTCGCCGCCCACTGTGGAGGGGGTGGGTGCCAGGCGTGCGGTGCGGAGAGAGAGCAAAGGACTATCTGGGGGAGGGACAGTGCAGCGGCCGCCCAGCGCAGCGCTGAGCGCGGGAGAGAACCACACCAGACCAGACCAGGCAGCAGCAAGAAGAAGCTGGCGGCGGCGGCAGGTTAGGGGTTAGGGGGCGCAAATTACTTGCCTTGCCCCGGGTGCTGACAACCCACGCTACGCCACTGTTCTCAGGCACCCATCCAGCCACTGGCCGAATCTGGACCTACTGACTATTCAGCAAAGCTGCTGTACCATATGCCTTCAGATTGTGGCAAGGAGCTCCCCCCCCCCCATTAGATGGCTAAGAGGAAAATGGATTCCACCTGCTTAAAATCGGGTGTGCCATGGAGCTCACTGGGTGGCCTTGGGCCACTCTCAGCCTCTGAGGCCCCCAACCTATAGGGTTGTTGTAAGGATAAGGTGGGAAGGAAGGAAGCCATGTATCTCACCTTGAGCTCCTTTGAGGAAAGGCAAGATACAAACATAATAGATAAATAAATGTCCCTCTGGAATTTTGAAAGCAGGCACATTTTTGCATCCAGTAACACAAGTTGGAGCAGGGAAGAAAAAAAATCTAATTGTCAGACCTTGGTTGCTGTTCTTTGAATCCCAGACCAACCCAGAAACTACCATTTGTTATTGTATTTATGGAATTCCAAAGCTGTCATTTTGCCATGCAATCACAAAAGAAGTTTCCTAATTCATGTATATGTATATGTGTGTGTGTGTGTGTGTGTGTGTGTGTGTGTGTATGCAAATGTTAGCAAGATTATCTTTGGGCGGGTGGGGGTCAGACCAGAAAAAAGAACAACTTGGAAAAAAACCACCACATTAACTGTTTCCCACAGGAAAAATTCCAGCAGAATTCAGCAACTCTCCTGCTCCCACTCCTGTCACTTGCATTTCCATCGCACATTCAAGCAAAAACAAAATTGCTGGTAAAATATCGTGCGATCCCCTCCGTCTTGGCTGCTTCCAGCCCAATAATCCCGACATCTAGAGCCAAGACCCAAAAGTATGATTTTTCTAATCACTTTTAGAATAGTCATGAGATGGTGCCCAAGGAAAAACAAACAAACCGATTGTCAGGTATACCAGAAATAAATCTCTCCAAGGTACATCTGGCAAACCAATTGGGAGGACTCAAACCAGCAGGTGTGCAGCCATAATTATGGCCGCAAAAGTATTTGAAACATCCAGGTGTGCTACTGATCAAATATATGAAATCCCTGTTATTCTCTGGAAATTCCAAGCCCACCAGGTGCCCCTCCTTACAAAGGAAAGCAAGATTAAAGAATTAGCAGGCTGATCTTCAAAGTGCTGGCACAACACACACACACACACAATCCCTTTACTTCCCCCTCTTTTATAGTGCAATCCTATACCCATCTACTCAAAAATAAGACCTATTGAGTTCAATAGGGCTTACTGCCAGGTTAAGTGGACACAGGATTGTGTGTAAACATGGTTGTTTCTCAACAGATACGGAACGGATTGTCTCAAGGAATCCACAAAAGTGGGTGGAGAAGGGAGGAGAAGGACAGCTCCAGATATCTCCAGCCTTCTGGAGCAAGTCTTATTAAACCTAACCTCACTTCTGTTCAGGTCTTTGCGCTCTCTGAATGGTCCTTGTCTTTGAATTTTTCTTCCTCCTGAAATTGGTTCCGCTGGTATGCAGACCGTTTCTGAAGACTCTTCGCTTAGACTCTTCTTTTCCTTTCCGTTTATCTTGCAAGAGCTTTTTAAAGTCAATATCCCCATCCCTATGTATTTTAGACAATGGCATGGTTTGATTGCCATTCTGCAGCACGTACAGTGGTACCTCGGCTTACATACGCTTCAGGTTACATAAGCTTCAGGTTACAGACTCCGCTAACCCAGAAATAGTGCTTCAGGTTAAGAACTTTGCTTCAGGATGAGAACAGAAATAGTGCTCCGGCGGTGCGGCGCCAGCAGGAGGCCCCATTAGCTAAAGTGGTGCTTCAGGTTAAGAACAGTTTCAGGTTAAGTACGGACCTCCGGAACGAATTAAGTACTTAAACCGAGGTACCACTGTACTCCCAAGTACGTGTGTGTGTAGGTTTGTAGCCTAAAGCACCTATTTCCCCCCACCTCACCCAACTCCCCTGCTTTTTTTGCCATTTTTCAAGTTACGCAAACCATTTCTAGCAGAATGGGAATGAAGAATGGGTCGTTTTGAGGCACAGATGTTGAGCATTAAGGAGAACAGTCATTAAACAGCACCAGTGTGACATTTGAGGTTCTTGGTTTTGCAGTAATCCTTTTCTGTGCAAATGTTGGGTGTTTAGTTAGCCCATTATCTTAAAAAAAGGGGGGGGGAGGTTTTAGCTTACTTTCAGTCTGCCTGATGGAGAGGTTCAGTGCCACCAGAAAAATGACGTGTTCCTACACTATCAGAGCCTTAAAAGCTACTCAGTAGGTAGTGCTTTGCCAGTTTTGTATATCCAGAACTTGCATGACTCTTTAAAGAAGATGGAGGGCCATTTACTGGCTGGTTCTTGTTTAAAAGACAGGAGGATTGTGGGAAGCTAGATTTCTTGCATTAGGACTTTCCTATACAGTGGTGCCTCGCAAGACGAAATTAATCTGTTCCTCGAGTCTCTTCGTCTAGCGGTTTTTTCGTCTTGCGAAGCAACCCTATTAGCAACTTAGCGGTTTAGCGGCTATTAGCGGTTTAGCGGCTATTAGAGGATTAGCGGCTAAAAGGCTATTAGCGGCTTAGCGGCTTAGTAAAAGGGGGGAGCGGGGAAAAATCGGAACACTCGCAAGACGTTTTCGTCTTGCAAAGCAAGCCCATAGGGAAAATCGTCTTGCGAAGAAGCTCAAAAACGGAAAACCCTTTCGTCTAGCGGGTTTTCCGCCTTGCGAGGCATTCGTCTTGCGGGGCACCACTGTATTTAGTGGGAACATTCTGCATGAGAACAGGGAGGTGTTCCTTGCGCAGGTCTGGGGCCATCCTTGTTGCATTTCCAGAAGGATGCGACTACAATCATAAAAACAAGTGCGTCCTGAAAATATACACCTCAAGTGTTAAAAGCCAAGCTACAGAGGTAAACCTTCAGCATTCACCAGAAGCTGTATAAAGTGGTACCTGGGGTTAAGAACTTAATTCGTTCCAGAGGTCAGTTCTTAACTTAAAACTGTTCTTAACCTGAGGTACCACTTTAGCTAATGGGGCCTCCTGCTGCCGCGATTTCTGTTCTTATCCTGAAGCAAAGTTCTTAACCCGAGGTACTATTTCTGGGTTAGCGGAGTCTGTAACCTGAAGCGTATGTAACCCGAAATACCACTGTGCAAGGGATCTCCAACCAGTAGATCCCTGGGTGATCCTGGTAGATCACGGGATCCTTATTGTGTACAAAAATTTACTGGGGGGAAAGCTAAAAATCTGTGCAATCCTCCTAAGAAAAGCTCAACAACTCTGGGCAATCCATCCCCCCACCCCACGCACGCTCCTGCTCCTTCCAGTGACAATGGGTAGATCAATGCTAGTTTTTTCATACTGGGAGTATACATGCCTGCTGCATACTGAAGGTGCCAGATACAAATACAGTGGTACCTCGGGTTAAGTACTTAATTAGTTCCGGAGGTCCGTACTTAACCTGAAACTGTTCTTAACGTGAAGCACCCTTTTAGCTAATGGGGCCTCCTGCTGCCACTGTGCCGCCAGAGCACGATTTCTGTTCTCATCCTGAAGCAAAGTTCTTAACCCGAGGTACTATTTCTGGGTTAGCGGAGTCTGTAACCTGAAGCGCATGTAACCCGAGGTACCACTGTACAGTGGTATCTCGGGTTACGTACTTAATTAGTTCCGGAGGTCCGTTCTTAACCTGAAACTGTTCTTAACGTGAAGCACCACTTTAGCTAATGGTGTCTCCTGCTGCGACCGCGCCACCGGAGAACAATTTGTGTACTCATCCTGAAGCAAAGTTCTTAACCCGAGGTACTATTTCTGGGTTAGCGGAGTCTGTAACCTGAAGCGTCTGTAACCTGAAACGTATGTAACCCGAGGTACCACTGTATGCGGGGAGCAGAGGCTCCAAGTTGCATGCGACATTGGGGGGGGGAGGCTTGTCGCATGCATGTGTTGGGAGGAGACCACGAGGCCCGGGGAGGCCCTCTGCCACTGTGGGGAGCCCCAGCAAAGACCTCTGCTGGCTGGGTAGTCTTGACAGAGCCCGGCCCCTCAAGATTACAGATGCTCAGCCTCATCCCCACATACGTTGTGGGGGCTGAGCTGTCCTCAACCCGATAGAGTTGGTGCCAGTGGCAGGGAGGGAGTTCAACAGCTATGGGACTGCCGCAGAAAATAACTAAATAGAAATTCAGTCCATCTCACCACAGTTAGGAAGTCTGTGGCCCGTTGACCTGTCGATGGGAAACTTTGAGTCCTCTGCTGCCGTTCTCGGCTTACCTTTATCTTTAAACCAAACTTGGCCAGACAGCACATCACGTTGAGGGCTTCTTCCAGCAAAAGGCTGTCATCTGTGAGTTAAAGCACATGGCGCCCAGAATTCAGTTGCCCAGAGCCTAATCCTGCCAAGGCTTGAAATGTACACCATTTCCTGGTGCGTATATGGTGTGTGCCCTGTTTCACGCAGGGGCAGAGACTGGCTTCTGAACAACAAGGGGAAGGATGCAAATAAAATGAAACAATGGAAAACAAGGCTTTCACCACACACCTTAGCTCATTGCATCAGTAAGAGCTCTCTGGCGAGAAAAAGGAAATTCAGCTTTATTTATGAATGGATTTGGCGTATGTTTGAGATTAACTCCCCTCTCCTGCCCTTCCCTGGTGCTGTGTGTCTAAGAATCTTCCATGATGTTCTCCCTGTAGGGACATGCAATTGGAGTTCCAGCTTCATGCCAGCTTAATAACCCTCCCCAGATTCACACACACAAACCTTCCTTCTGTCAGCAAAACACTTGTGTGTCAGTAATTAGAAGTGTGAAAAAGAAAAAGAAAAACCTGGTATTAAATCCTTCCTCGTAATTCCAGATAGCCTCTGGGGTGACTCTCTTCTCCATTCTGCCTCCGTCTTTCTCCTGTAAAACTTCAGAGCTGTGCATTTTTGGCTTCAAGGACAACACCCTTTTGGGTGTGTTTTTGCAAAGTTGCCGTCTTTCGAGTCAACAGAGCGCTGCATGCACGTGCCCCTGTTTTGAAGGTGTTCGCGAGGGTAGTGACGCGACTGTGGAAGATAAAAGGACTTTAAATCACAACATGGTTCTTTTTGCAAAGGCATCATAATAGAGAGAAAGTTTGCTATAGGCATTGAGGGAAACAACCTTGTTCAAATGGTGTCGTTTTGTGCAGGTCATTTTGGACCTGGAAGAAGAAGAGTTTGGATTTTATATCCTGCTTTATCACTACCTGAAGGAGTCTCAAAGCGGCTAACATTCTCCTTTCCCTTCCTCCCCCACAACAAACACTCTGTTAAGTGTGTGGGGCTGAGAGACTTCAGAGAAGTGTGACTGGCCCAAGGTCACCCAGCAGCTGCATGTGGAGGAGCGGAGACGCGAACCTGGTTCCCCAGATTACGAGTCTATCACTCTTAACCACTGCACCACACTGGCTCTCCAGTGGGAAGAGGGAGTAATGGTCACTTCACCAACGCACGTGGGGGCCAGGAGCGAAACCCCCGCACAGAATGGTCGCCGCCTGTATATAAAAATAATACAATACAGTACCTTTGTTCTCAAACTTAATCCGTTCCTTCCAGTAGCACCTTAGAGACCAACTAAGTTTGTTATTGGTATGAGCTTTTGTGTGCATGCACACGTCTTCAGATAACAAACTTAGTTGGTCTCTAAGGTGCTACTGGAAGGAATTTTTGTTTGTTTGTTTTGACAATGGCAGACCAACACGGCTACCCTACCTGTAACGTAATCCGTTCCGGAAGTTTGTTCCAAAACCAAAGCACGTTTTCCCATAGAAAGTAATGCAGAGCGGATTAATCCATTCCAGACTTTTAAAAACAACCCCTAAAACAGCATGAATTTTACTATTGATCCATGAAATGAAAGCAATAAACAATGTACTGTACTATAAAATAAATAAAACAGTATTGTAGATGGGGAAAAAATAAAATTAATTTTTTTCTTACCTGTGCTAATTATAGTCATTGTTTGGATGGGGGGCTTTTATCCATTTCTGCAGTCACAATCAGTCAGTCAGTAGCTGAACTGGGATCCACACAGTCACAAAAACAAATTAAGCAAAAAAGCCTCATACAATAAATAGCAAAACAAATAGCAAAAACAAAAGCACCAAATATAAACTCCAAATATCACCTCAGAACACTGCAATCGGAAACAGAAGGCATGAATTACAATGGGGGCACACAAATTAACAACGCAACAGGAAACACAAAACGGAGCATGTTCGGCTTCTGAAAAATGTTCGAAAACCGGAACACCTACTTCCAGTTTTGCAGTGTTTGGGTTCCAAGTTGTTTGTGAACTAAGCTGTTCAAAATCCAAGGTACCACTGTACAGATTCCGCATCCCAAACTAAACTGCTACTACTAAAAACAGCAACAATAATAATTCCATATTTTAAGTGACATAATGGAGCGACAATACATATCTCAGAGCAATGTACCGAAGTAAAATAAATAAGAAACCACAAAAGCAAATAATTCTGTAATTCTATGACATCTTACACGAAACGCATCAAGATACAGCATCAAGCTGCCAGGTTTTATGCCGCATAAAAACCCCTGACAGAAATCGATCTTTTCCTTCAAATGTAACTCAATGCAGCAATGAAATGACGAAAGAAAGAGAAAAATCCAAACTCTAAACAAGGATTTGGGATGAAAATCACCTTAATTTCCCATGACACACTAAAGTCGTGATCCTAAGCATGCTTATCTTCAAATAAATCCTGCCGCAATCAGTGAGACTTGCCTCTCGGTCGACATGTTTCTGTTGGGTTGAAAGTTTTGTTGGTGCGATACGGTTCTTTTTGGGGATACTTGATTGCAACTGGCAGAGAGAGAAAAGGATCCCTTTGCCACTTTCTTCTTTTTTTAATGAAGTCTCCATCTCAGGAAACATTAAAAACAAACTCTTTTGACAGATTCGTAGTAGTTGACATCCATCATGATGATATCTCCTACCTTTTTTTTTTAGGAAAGCAGTATACAGGAAATAAAACACATGATGCTATGGGTTTGTTTTGTTTTCCTACGAAAAGCAGTATCTGTTTAAAAAAAAAAAAAACCCCTTGAGAATGCTCAGAAAATATAATTTGAAATACCCAGGAAAAAAACCATCCCAGATCAAATCATGTCTGTATCTGGACATCTGCGAAAGGCTTTCCTTTTAAGGATATATTGATTTATATATTTATTTTAAATGAAACATACTCCGCAGCAAAACCTTAGACATGTCTTCTCAAAAGTCAAGCTCACTGAGTCTTGAGGGCAGAGGAATCCTACTGGTGGGTTGCGGGGATCCAAAACAGGGGTGCCAATTTTAATAAAATATGGGGGGGGGCAGGTGACCTCCACCACATATAATTGATCACATGATGTGTTGCACACTTACCATTTGAATGGCAATGCCCAACATCTTTGGGGGGGGGGGCTAGCCTCTTCAAATATTTTTTTGGGTGGGGGGCGAAGGGACCTCATTCCCTTGGAGTTGGCTTCTATGATCCGAAATTTTGAAAAGTCTTCTAGGCAAGCATGGCGAAAAAGAAGGGAGTGGCCTTTCCCTAGTCCCTTGGGACGGCACTTTTTAAACTTTATATTTCCTTCCCATTGCCCCTCCCTTATAAAGAACAGAAAGGCAGTGGAAAGATGTTGAGCCCTTTGGTTCAAAACCTACACGCAGTCAGCCCCAGACAAATCCTTTTTTTTCCCCTGCCTCTGATAATATTGGAGCTCCAATGTCAGTAAACTAAGGCCAGTGGAGGGTTCTGCAAGAAGCGTTCTGAGGTCAGATCTCTGGAATATATAAAATGCAGTCAGATAAGCCTAAAACGAGCCTATATAAGCTTCCCTTTAAGCTGCAAAGGGATGGCACTCTGCTGAACTCACAAACGTGAGGAAGGAAGCATAATGTCTAATAAATATATCCTCTCCCAGTACTATTCACATTCCAACAAGATCTCCCCCTCCAAGGTCAGACCTGTCTCTCTGCCCTACATGGAGATCTAAGACACCCTGTGACCTCTGGGATACCATATGATCGTACCCTTAATTATTCTCGCAAAGATCTAGTTGGCCTGTGTTTTAAATTTACAGTGGTTTGCGTGCTACGGTTTGACAGTTTTCTCTTGAAATGGTGCTGTACCAACAGTGAGCCCCGGAAGCATGGGGGGGGGGTCTACATTTAGCAATAGGTGTTGGGGCACAATTTGGCTAGGACAGGCAAATCCAAAGTTCGTTTTGGGGCCTAATCTGGCCAGCCGGTTCAACCTAGCCCCTGTAGCAGTTTATTTGCTGGGGTAAAATCCTGACAACTTCAATCCTAAAAAAAGCTCAACAAAAAAGTTTGGACACCACTTGGCTTTGTCGTTTAGTCGTGTCCGACTCTTCGTGACCCCCTGGACCAGAGCACGCCAAGCACTCCTGTCTTCCACTGCCTCCCGCAGTTTGGTCAAACTCATGCTGGTAGCTTCGAGAACACCATCCAAACATCTCGTCCTCTGTCGTCCCCTTCTCCTTGTGCCCTCCATCTTTTCCAACTTCAGGGTCTTTTCCAGGGCGTCTTTTCTTCTCATGAGGTGGCCAAAGTATTGGAGCCTCAGCTTCAGGATCTGTCCTTCCAGTGAGCACTCAGGGCTGATTTCCTTAAGAATGGAGAGGTTTGATCTTCTTGCAGTTCATGGGACTCTCAAGAGTCTCCTCCAGCACCATAACTCAAAAGCATCAATTCTTCGGCGATCAGCCTTCTTTATGGTCCACTGGGCTAGGAGCATTCATTCTCCTATCCCCGAGCCCAAATATCAGTCTCGGTTTATTACTTCTGTTAAATCAAGGTGTTTGAATTCACCAAAGCTTTGAGGAAGTAGTGAAAGTATGGGCTGTATATGAGTATCCGGGTTTTCCATCTGTGGCAAGGGTGGGGGATCTCTGGCACATGGGCAAGATGGCTCAGGGGGTCAAATTCGGTCTGCAAGGCCTTTTCTCACAAGCTACGTCCACCTGCCCCACATCCCGACATCTGGGGCAGGTAGAAACCCGTGTGCGAATGCAGGGTTCTCCTGATTTGCATGGGAAAGCAGGCTTTGTCTCTCAGCTGATGGGCACCAGAGGTGCTTTAAAGCAGCGGTTCTCAACCTGCGGGTCCCCAGATGTTGTTGGACTACAACTCCCATCATCCCTAGCTAGCAAGGCCAGAGCTTCAGGGATGATGGGAGTTGTAGTCCAACAACATCTGGGGACCCACGGGTTGAGAACCGCTGCTTTAAAGCATTGCACAGGGCTGTCTGGAAACCCATTAGGAGACTCTTTGAATTCCCAGCTTTGGGACTTGAGAGCATGAAATCACACAGCATCATTATGATGCCAGGCGATTGACAGGTGGCTGGCCCCACCCACCCGTCAGATTTTGCCCGCGAGGCTAGGATCTTCTAAGGATCTGACCCGTGGAGCCAAAAAAAGGTTCCACACCCCTGATCAATGACATATGTACAGTGATGTACGTCAATAGCTGTTTGTTTCTCCTTTCAGTAACTGGGTGTGTGTGTATGTGTGCTTTGTGCTTCCTTTTGATATATTTTTTCTCTCTTACAGGAGCTTCTAATACATTATTGCTGTAATGGCTCTGCCTTCCCCGGATCCCCAGTATGTTCTGCGGGGAACAACTGATGCAGTCAATTCTCTGTGCTTTCATTGTTCAGATCCAGAACCGGAATTTCCCATTCTTTTCTCTGGGTGAGTACGGGGGGGGGGGTGTGTGTGTCAGGATCAGAGATAAAATTATATTAGAAAAAAGTCTTAAACAAGCATAGTCTTACGATCTGCTCAGCAGTTTGCTTTTAATGTACCGTACTTTTCCGTATATAAGGCTAGTTTTTTTACTTTACAATTATGTGGAAAACTCTGGGTTGTCTTATACACGGGGCAATCTCCCCCCTACTTTCTTAAATTGTAGTCCCTAAAAATAGTCTTCTACATGGGGGCATCTTATACACGGAAAAATACGGTATTTTATGTGCCAGGAATGTATGCATTGAACTCTGTCTGTTGGGTCTTTGGACCGCAATGAAGAATTGAATGGAAATTGGATGTTTGGTATTAATCTTTGTATTCTTTTTAAAACTTTTTTTTAAAATTTTGTTTGGTTAAGATTTCAGATATACATTTTCCACCATTAAATACACAACAGTACTTACGACGACTTCCCTTCTTCTCCTTTCATGGTTCCTTGTACTTCCAAAATTAGCTGCATATTTTATTCCCGCCATCTAGTTTCCCCCTTTCTATTATATCTTAATCAGGCAGAGGGCCTTCTCGGTAGTGGCACCCGCCCTGTGGAATGCCCTCCCACCAGATGTCAAAGAAATAAAACAACTATCTGACTTTTAGGAGACATCTGAAGGTAGCCTTGTTTAGAGAAGTTTTTAATCTCTGGTGTTTTATCATTTTTATTACTATTATTATCATTAATTATGTTGGAAACCGCCCAGAGTGGCTGTGGAAACCTAGCCAGATGGGCGGGGTATAAATTATTATTATTATTATTATTATTATTATTATTATTATTATTATTATTAATATTAATAATAATAATAATACTGTTGAATTTACAATAATCCTGCTAGCGTTTTCATTTGCTTGCAATTGTTTTCCAGTTACTCCACAGATATTTTCCATTCCTCTTTATATACCCAGTCTTCTTGTTCTCTTACCGTGCTGGCTAGACCTGCTAGCTCTGCGTATTCCATTATTTTCAGCTGCCATTCCTCCGTCTTTGAAACCTGTATTCTTTTTCTAACTTCAATAACATCTAAAAAGAAAACCAGTCTGTGTAAGACAAGCAAAGCAAGCATATTCAGATTCTCTTTGTATGGAGAAGTTTTTTTTGGAGTGCGATGGCTTAGGCATCTCTGCCATAAAATTTAACTTTCAAGGAACATCCCAACATTTTACTGATTTGTTTCCCCCCTAAAGGGAAAGTAATGATCAAATCAGCAAGCTGGTAGTGATTTAAAAACAAAAAACAAAAACCAGTCTCTGCAGTGTAGAAAGTCTGTAGGCAACTTAGGTAAGTTTGGAAGTACCACCAGATTGCTCATGCTTTGAAACAGTTGCTGATGAAATTAGCATTTGTCTCCCTCCCACCCTTTTTTCTTTTCTTGTTTAGCTCTTCTAATGGGCTGGTCCATATCTGGAATCTGAAAACACACAGGGTGGATAGGACACTGGATGGGCATGGCGGGAAATCAGTGTACTGGGTGAAAGCTTTACGCAACAGAAGAAATGCACTTCTTAGGTGAGTGATGCAATTCAGAAGGCGCACACTTAGAAGATTGCGGAATTAACGATGTCTCTATAAAAGGGCATCAGATTGAAAAGCTGGAGGAGTGGAGAGGGGAATTCTTTTTCAGCCCAGGAGCCCACATTCCCTTCTGGGCAACCCTTTTGGGGAAACATGGTAGCGGTGGGCGGGGCCAGAGGTCAAAGCGGGCGGAGCAACAGATTGCATGGCTCCTTTCTATGGTAGGCAAGTCTCTGCAACATCTGGAGGGCGACACAGGCTCCACATCTCTGGATTTCATTGACTGGGAGCAGCTCTGCAGGGTTTGAGACAGGAGTCTTTCCCAGCTGCAACCTTGAGGTGCCGCCAAGAATTACCGTATTTTTCGCTCTATAAGACGCACCCGACCATAAGACGCACTAGTTTTTAGGGGAGGAAAACAAGAAATAAGAAGCCTCCTGAGCGAAGAGGGAGCGCAGGGTCCTGGTCTCATGAGACAGAGCGTTCCACCAGGCCGGAGCCAGTGTTGAAAAGGCCCTGGCTCTGATTGAGGCTAATCTTACTTCCTTAGGGCCCGGGACCTCTAGGGTGTTGCTATTTATGGATCTTAAGGTCCTCCATGGGGCATACCACATAAGATTGTGAAGGATTGTTACAAGACCGCTGTCCCCTTCACAGAACTACAATTCCCAGCGTTCTTTAACTATCAATCCCTTTGCTGGAGAATTCTGGGAACTGAAGCCCTGTGAAGGGAATAGGGGTCTCCTAACAACTCTCACTATCCTTAACATACTACAGTTCCCAAGATACTTTTTTGGGTGGGAAGAAGCCATGCCTTTTTAAAGCGGTATGATACTGGTTTAAATGTATAGTGCGGGTGGGGCCTTGGTATGATTAACGTTGGATACAGGCCATTTAATACACACAGAGAATCAGCTGAAGAGAACTTTTCCTGCGTCTGGATGAGCAGGCTGTCGTCCACACAAGCTTCTGCCACAATAAATCTGCTAGGTGCCACAAGGCCTTCGGTTGTTTTGACTGACAGAACGCTCCACCTTCTTCTGGAGCGGATTGCCAAAGCGTCAGGGTAATTTGGAGATGTTTTGACATGTTTATCAAGAAAAGACATCTTCCGTAGCAGACCTTATTAGCATTTATATTTGTTGTCGTCTGCATAACCACAATTAACAACCCAGAATTAAATCTGCGTTGTTAACATAATTACATGGTTTTCATTTCGCATGCACTCTGTGCTCAGAAGCATTGACACAGGAATCTTTCAGGACTACAGTTATTTCTGGGTGGTGTTCCTTAATTCTCGATCTCCATAAGAGAATGTCTGTATAGGTTGGTCTCTGCACTTAGCTGGGGTTGATTGAATAAGCAATTCGGTCAGAATACCTGAGAAACCTCACTTGTGTTGATGGACTTCTGAGTCCCTCTTAACACCCACATTTCAAAGTGTCTATTACTGTACTTCGTATGAGGTTTGGTTCTCGTAATTTTAAGTATTTCATCTGTCTTCTGTAATGTTAATTGTACTGCGGATCAATATGTTTTGTTTATTTTCAAATTACATGGTCGCAACACAATGCAAATGTTTTGTTTGTTGCAGTTATTAATACTATCTTCGTATGTGGCGTGTCATTGTTGTCGTTTACTAGCAGCCTCATACCTGATGTGGCTCTGGAATTCTAAGAAACAAAAAAATCAGTGCTATTGTGAAAGGTTTAGTCCGCCATTTTGATGCAAAACAGTGTCCAGTTGTATCCAGACATGGTCAAAAACGTGCTTGTTTATCTCAGATATCATCGTGCAAAACCTAGTTACAATATCTTAAGAGGTGCCCCAATACACAGCAAATAACTTTCCAAAATGTCTATATTAGATTTTTGTGAATGGGGGGAGCTGGTGCATTTTATGTACTTTGACCTTTCATCCAAAACTGACAGGCGGCAATGTTCTTTTGGCTGCAACAGGGGAAAGCCATCCAGACTTCTTGCAAACTTGTTTGCCCTGTGGCCTGAAGCAGGGGCGGCTCGTCCCATTTCAGAGCTTGAGGTGAAATGGAAATTGCCACCCTCTCTGCCGCTGCTGCACTTCCCACCCCGCGGCTGCTGGCATCTGTACCAATTTCTGGGAAGATCTTGCCAAAATCTCACGAGATTTCATGTACTCTACGATATCTCATGAGATTTCATCGATTCTCACTGGAAATGGGCACCGATGCTTCGGCTGCTTCATTGTGGATGGGCTGGGCCGGGCCTGAGGTAAATTTAGCAGCCGCCTTGTTGAAGCTAAGCAGGTCTAGGTGTGGTAAGTGCTTGGAGCCACATGTGCACCACATTGTGTTCCATAATGGAAGAAAGGTGGGATATATATGTAATAGAACAAAAGCTCTTACCTGTTTCGGAAAGTTGCTTGTTCCCTATGCATCTTGAGGTGTCGTAATCAATTTGTTCTGAGAAACAAGGAGCAGGTTCCCATCTTTCTTTGGATACAGTTGGGTGCCATTTTGAATCAAGATGGCAGGCTGACTTTTCGAAAGCAGCACTGATTTTAACTACAGTGGACGCTCGGGTTGCAAACGTGATCCGTGTGGGAAGCACGTTTGCAACCCGCAGCGTCTGCAACCCGCAGTGCCACGTCTGCGCATGCGCAGGTTGCGATTCTGCACATGCGCAAGCACCAAAACCCAGATGTAACCCATTCCAGTACTTCCGGGTTCAGCGCACTGCACAACCCATAATCTCGCAACCCGAAGCATCTGTAACCCGAGATATGACTGTACTGATTTCCATGTCACCATGTGTTGGCAGTTCATCCCATTCCAACATTAGTCTGCAGTAAACAACAACAACAAAATTAAGCACACAGGTGATGCTGGAGGATCTGGATTGGTACTTCTCAGCCCACTGGGCCCCGTCCCAGGATCCAGTTCTTCCAGTTTCCCCATTCTCACTCCATTCCTCTTCCTACTCTGGCAATTCCCACCATGATTTCTTCATGGGCACCATAGAGCTAAACCCAAGGATGTTTGGTGCCTTCTATATCTGAAGGGCCTGTACTGCAGATTAGATATTTGATGAGTGCTATCACGTTCGTTGCCATCCCAGCCAGGTCTCCCCTTCTCCAGACCAAACACACCCAACTGCTTCAACCTGTCCTTTAACATTAGACTAGTTAGACCGATATAAGGGTAGCGGGTGGCGCTGTGGGTTAAAGCCTCAGCGCCTAGGGCTTGCCGATCGAAAGGTCGGCAGTTCGAATCCCCGCGGCGGGGTGCGCTCCCGTTGCTCGGTCCCAGCGCCTGCCAACCTAGCAGTTCGAAAGCACCCCCGGGTGCAAGTAGATAAATAGGTACCGCTTACCAGCGGGAAGGTAAACGGCGTTCCGTGTGCTGCGCTGGCTCGCCAGATGCAGCTTTGTCACGCTGGCCACGTGACCCGGAAGTGTCTTCGGACAGCGCTGGCCCCCGGCCAATAGATGTGAGATGGGCGCACAAACCCCAGAGTCTGTCAAGACTGGCCCGTTCGGGCAGGGGTACCTTTACCTTTTTAGTTAGACCGATAGCCCGATTCAGGATACATTCATGGCTCCTGAGCCTGGAGGCTTGAGCTCAAAACATGCAAGATTTGTTCTTGTCGTTTAGTCGTGTCCGCCTCTTCGGGACCCCCTGGAGCAGAACACGCCAGGCACTCCTGTCTTCCACTGCCTCCCACAGTTTGGTCAAACTCATGCTGGTAGCTTCGAGAACACTGTCCAACCATCTCGTCCTCTGTCGCCCCCTTCTCCTTGTGCCCTCCATCTTTCCCAACATCAGGGTCTTTTCCAGGGAGTCTTCTCTTCTCATGAGGTGGCCAAAGTATTGGAGCCTCAGCTTCACAATCATTCAACAATGATATTAATGTGACATGTGTTGTTTTCTTTAATTTGACTGGCAAATACAGTGGTACCTCGTGTTACAGATGCTTCAGGTTACAGACTCTGCTAACCAGAAATAGTACCTCAGGTTAAGAATTTTGTTTCAGGATGAGAACAGAAATCGTGCTCCGGCGGCAGCTGGAGGCCCCATTAGCTATATTGGTACCTCAGGTTAAGGACAGTTTCAGGTTAAGAACGGACCTCCAGAACGAATTAAGTTCTTAACCCGAGGTACCACTGTAAAGGAAACAGAGACCAGCTTCCCTCCTCTCGGTAGCCAGGAAGTTGACAGCTCAGGGTGGCTTATGCGAGGGCTGGGTATACAGGAGTGTTAGATACATATTGGCATGGAGCTCTGTTGAGGATCCATGATGAAGCTGCTTGGCAAGAGACGCTCAGAATCTGCAAATTCTGCCGTATGACAAAGAATGTTTCTGATTGTAAAAGCCAGGGCCGTGACCAAAACATCTGCCTGTGGGACTTGGCCGAAGGAAGGAGTGTTGTCACAGACTCTGTTTGCACGGAGAATATTGGGTTCTGCAAGTGCTCCCTCTTGGAGGTTGAAGAGAGACGGTGGCTACTAGCCATGCCATGGAAAGGCCTGGAAGAGGTAGGTAATGTATGTTTGACACCCTCCATCATAAGGTTCTGGAACAGATCACCATAATATAAAACAACATTAAAATCCATTAAAAGACTTCAGAATAGACCCTAAAAAATGTACATCCTGGCTGGGAAAGGCCAATGGCAACATCCATAGAGTGAAGGAGCCAGTTGCATCTCTCTGGGGAGGGACTTCCCAGACCATCTCCCACTAAAATGTCCAAGGCCAGCAGAAGAATCGAGAGTGCTCCCTTGGTTATCTGTAATGTGTATGGGTTGCTCGTGTGTAAGTTGCCACCTTTCCAGGCTTTGTTGCCTTGCTAAACCTTTCAGTCTGGGCAGCCCTTCACTTCGTGGCTGCCTCAGTTGCTAGCAGAATCCGTCAGTGGGCGTCTCTTAAATCTTTTCCAACATAAAAGTTGTTTGACACCCAGTCTCCTCCTACTCTCTCTGCGCGGAAGTCTTCTGCGCACGGTGGGCGTGGGTAGCGGAGGACCCGTGCTCTCCCCGCTGGTGTCCGGTGAAGAGTCCTGGAGCCCTCTCAACGATTCCCCCATCAGCCCCTCTATATCCCTGGTGTTGCGCTGATTTGCTTCCCCATCTGCGGAGCTGCCTCTCTCCCTGCTGGGCCCTTCTCCAGCATCATTTGAGAGCCTTCCCTCCGCCTCTAGCTCCGATGTCAGTTCCCTGACATTATCTTAACACCCAAGAGAGTCTGTAGGGAAGGAGGTGGTCTTTGAGATGCTAGGTGGAACATGAACAATATTTGGCATGCTCTAGTTTTTCCATGAGTTGGATGATCCAAAATGAGGAAATGTCCATTATCTATGTAAAATAACTTTTCTCAGAAGGAGGCGCAATGAATTCTTTGTGTTGGCTAATGAGATCTACCAAGAACACAATGGCCGCTAATGGAATATTCCAAGCCTGGCTTTAGCTGATGTTTGAAAATGTGTGGCTGATGACCTTCTTTATGTGTGCTCTGTGGGATCTGGGATGGTGATCCTGACTGGCAGTAAATTCCCCTCATTCTCAGGAAGAATCCTTCTATCTGGAAATGCCAAGGCCACCTTCTACATTCAAAGCAGTTGTTCTGTTTTGAGCTATAATCCGTTCCCCCAGAGGGTGGGCTTGGCTTTGCTGTTTGCAGTCACGGTCTTGCCAGATTATTTTTTTAAGTGCCCAAGTCAAAAATTCCACAAAATTCATGTGTAAGCTCCTTTTTAATATATATATATATATATATATTCTATCCTCAAACAGGTAACACCATGAGCCAAAGTACTTTTGAGGCTTATGATTAACATGAAGACTTAATATGTGTTTATGCTTGGCCGGGACCCAAAGGGGGTAATTTTGTCTTGAAGCAGATTCCGTCTATGAATAATAAGACCTGAACAGACATTTATTTGTTCCTGATTGCATTTAAATCACCAATTATGAGTTACATGCACTTCTCTTGCCAATTTGCCAGAAACATGCTAAAAAGCATTATAAATGTGCAAAAGGAGAAGGGTGTGTTTTCTCGTGGCCACCTATAGCCACCCAGGAACACTATTAGCCCCAGGCAAAGACAAAACTCACCTAGTAAGCACAAAAACGAAGGAGAGAAGATCAGCACGGAACGTCTTCTGGTTTCAGCTACAGTTGACAAAATACATGAGACCCGGGATTTATTTCTGAGGCTCGGTGGCAACCATTGCAGGCTGCTTCTTAGGTCTTCCATACTAGCAGACTTAACCCTTTTGCATGCTGCAGGGAGTGCCCCAAACTCACTGCCTTTTGGTCTTCAGCAATAGCAGCCAACAACCCTCAGGTCTTGCCTTCTCTTTCCTGAGCCGCGATGAATGCAGCTGATATTAAGCTGCAGAAATATTTCCTTCCCTGCCTAGATTGTGGATGGGGAAGCATGTGGCTAACCATATGTTGTTGGGCTCTCGGTCTCTTCAGTTCCAACCACCATGGACAATGGGCAGAGGTGAGGGGAGTTAGAGCTCAACAGAATCTGGAATAATAATAATAATAATTTATTTATATCCCGCCCTCCCCAGGCGAAGCCGGGCTCAAGATTCATCCATGATCTAGGCCAGGGTCAGCAAACTTTTTCAGCAGGGGGCCGGTCCACTGCTCCTCAGACCTTGTGGGGGGCTGGACTATTTTTTTTTGGGGGGGGATGAACGAATTCCTATGCCCCACAAATAACCCAGAGATGCATTTTAAATAAAAGGTCACATTCTACTCATGTAAAAACACGCTGATTCCCGGACCATCCGCAGGCTGGATTTAGAAGGCTATTGGGCCGGATCCGGCCCCCAGGCCTTAGTTTGCCTACCCATGTTCTAGGCTTTTCCACTTTGCAGATTTAGCGACAAAATAGACCTGATGAGGGTGATCTGATCACAGGTTTCCTCTTTTTTTAAAGGGCAGTGATGGAGTTGAAGTGGGGAAAGTGTGAACTGGGGGGAGGTTAACACACCATTTAAATTGCCCTCCTGAATCTGCTCCGGGGAGGAAACCTGCAGGTACCATACTGGGCAAGCTGCACTTTTGGAAGCATGTGCTTTTGAATCGGGGGTGGGGGGAAAGGGCCATTGCCCCAATCCAAATTATCTCAGTTACGCACACATGTCTGTAGCTGTTTTCAACTGAAGGAAGTTGGGAAACCTGACGGTGGCTCTTTCACAACTTGTTTAAGCTTGGCACCGGGACAGCAAACCTGAACACACTTGCTTGTGAGCAAGGCCTATGGAACTCAGAGGGACTTCCTCCTGAGTAAATGTGCATGGTTCTGCTCTCTGCTGAGAAATGCAAAGAATCCTTAGGAACGCAAGCACTCCTAGCTCTTTGCTGTCCTTTAAAATGAGAAAGGAGGCTCAGGCTGCTTTCCTCCACACACTTTCCTAATAATAACAAAATAATAATAATAATAATAATAATAATAATAATAATAATAATAATAATAATAATAATTTATTTATACCCCGCCCATCTGGCTGGGTTTCACCAGCCACTCTGGGCGGCTTCCAAAAAAGTATTAAAATACTATAATACATCAAACATTAAAAGCTTCCCTAAACAGGGCTGCCTTCAGATGTCTCCCTTCCTGGGAAACTACCATGGCAGGCGATAAGAGCAAATAGCAAACTTGTGGCCTCCTAGGTATTTGGTGAGACACAAGACAGGGCCTTCTTGGTGGCTGCTCCCAGATAATGGTATATATTCCCCCTCAAGGCTCGCCTGGTCCCCCACTCTGCTTTCCTTTTGCTAGCAGGCAAAGAGATGTTTTTGTTCCAACAGTCACTGGCTGTTATGACGGTTTAAAGTGATTTCAATGCTATTTTAAACAAGGTTACTTATTTAACGGGGGCAGAGAGTGAATTTTTAGTTGCGTTGGTTTGTGTTGTGAGATGCATTGAGTTTTTCACTGGGAGAAAGGTGGAATATAATATGAATAACTAAATAAAGACATAGACAGTGCTGGCCTATAGAGACCAATGACTCAGCATAAGGCTGCTTTGTGTGCAATGAATAATAATAATAATAATAATAATAATAATAATAATAATAATAATAAATTTTATATATATCCCGCCCTCCCCAGCCGAAGCCGGGCTCAGGGCGGCTAACAACAATAAAATAGTACAAAATTCTAAAATCATTCATTATAAAATTAATTCAAATAAAATTGATGGCAACCATTAGGCTAGAGTTCTGTGGAGATTGCCAAAGGAGGGAGTCAGGCTGTGCCCTGGCCAAAGGCCTGGTGGAACAGCTCCGTCTTGCAGGCCCTGCGGAAAGATGTCAAGTCCTGCAGGGCCCTAGTCTCTTGTGACAGGGCGTTCCACCAGATCGGAGCCACAGCCGAAAAAGCCCTGGCTCTAGTTGAGGCCAGCCTAACCTCTCTGTGGCCTGGGACCTTCAAGATGTTTTTATTTGCAGACTGTAAGTTCCTCTGTGGGACATACCAGGAGGAAGGGACCAAAGGTCAGCTGTAAAGCATGTGTTTTGCATGCAGAAGCTGTCCAGCATGGCCAAAGCCAACATATGGAGGACCACAGGTTCCTCACCCCCTTTGAGCACGATGCTGAGCTCAATGGACCGAGTATGAGGCACCTTCCTACATTTCTTGGTGGGATTTACTTCCAAGTCATTGTGAATAGGACTGTGCAGCAAGTTAGACAGCTGCCTTCCCCTAGTTAGAGCATGGCAGTACCTTCTCCTCCCTCCGCAAATGCCCTGATTTTCTCAGCGCTATGTCTGCTCCTGAGATGGTTTAATAAATTGGAGGCACAATTCGTTGGCAACCCCATTGAAATTGTGGGCGCCCTAGCAAGAGCTTTGAGCAAGCCCTGTTCATTTCAGTGGAACTTGGCAAGATGAGCTTCCTATTGGTTCGCAGGGGCGAAACTAGGCTTCGTTTCACCTGGGTCAGACCCAGTTTGGCACACACCCCAACTCGCATTTGTGTACAAATGGGACAGTCTGGGAGCCTCAGTGGTGCCCCTCTGGAGGTTTCACCTGGGGCAAAAAACCCTGGTAGCTACAGTTCTTCCGGATTGTGCCCTTCAAACCCTCCATGCACTCTTTCTTTGTCGTTCATCAGCAGTAAAACATGGACGTCGTTGTGCCTTCCACCTCTTGGGCTCTTGCGATTTAAACCACAGACTGCTCAAAGCAGAGCATGTGCTCTCAAAGCAGCTTGGTCCCCTTTGATTTTTCCTCCCAGGTTTTCAGCACGAGAATGCCAGTAAATTGTAAGTGTTGTGTACTGAACGCAACTCGTCGTGCTGGTACGGCTGCCTTCTGGCCCTTCTGAATGCCGAGAGTCTTAATGTGCCCTGAATGTGTTTCATGCAAATGGTTTGCCGTGGAAATGATTCATACAGGAAGAGGGAAGAAGATCAAGCGGAGAGAAGGGGTAGGAGGAACATCTAAAGAAGATGCTACATAGAAAGCTGCCGCTTACCATTGCTCCATCTAACTCGGTGCTGCCCACACCAGGGATAGTCCACAATAGAGTCCTCTAGATCTGGTTGGACTGCATCAGCCCAAGCCGATATGGCCAGCAGTCAAGGATGAAGGGATCTGTAATCCAGAAACATCTGCATTGACTGTTTTTGTTCTACACCGGACAGTAGGTCACTGGGATATCAGGACAGTGACCTTTCCTCAGTCTTAGCTGGAAAGCTGGGACTTTCTGCATGCAATTCCTGTGTTCCACTACTGAGCTACGATCCTCTTCTCTTTTGCCGTTGGGGAAATCCGACTAGCATGGGCTCTATTGCTGGATTGTGGTGGAGACTACAATCCCATGTCCTGCCTTTGGGAGTCATCCCCACCGAACAGAGCGAGAATTGTTTCTGCACTGCACGCCCATGGGGCCAGGCTGCTCCGCTCTTCATTTTGACACAGCTATTACCGCAAAAGGGAATGCAAGCAGGTGCAAAACTGTACAGATCTAAACTGACATAGGGCAGCAGTTCAGTTGGCTAGAGCGTGGTGCTGATAATGCCACAGCTGCAGTTTCAATCCCTGTATGGGACGGCTGCATAGTCCTTTTTATTATTTTTATTTTTATTCACTCTTAATTTTAACAGTTAGCTTCACAAATAAGTCATACACATAGGATTCTTTGAATCCCTGGACTTCCCTTCAGCCCTCCATGGTTTCCATAATTATTCTTTTCCAATGGCATCATATAATATTCTCCATATTTTCTTAACACTCAATTCTCACCATAGTTCTCTTTACATTGCAAGTGTGGTTTTTTAAAAAAATAAATCCTGCCAATGTTTCTAGTTGTTTACAGTGTTCTTTTAAGTAACTTATAAATTTTCTCCATTCTTTATTAAATTTGTTATCTTCTTGATCTCTCATCTTCCTGGTCATTTTCGCCATTTCGGCGTAGCCCATCATCTTTATCAGCCATCTTGTGGGTACTTTATCTTCCTTCCATCTGTGGGCTAACAGTGGGATGGCTGCATATTCCTGAATTGCAGGGGGGTTGGACGAGATAATCCTCAGGGTCCCTTCCAACTCTGCAATTCTATGAATCTATGATTCAGCAATGAAACTCAGGTACCTTTCCCTGAGGTTCAGAGAAAACTTTTCATCCAAGTACCTGACAGCCAATAACTTTTCAAACCAGTGAAAAATACAGTCACGGAACCAAGAAATTACACAAAACAAAAGAATTACCGTGAAAATCCCTGAAACGAGAAGTAATCGACTATAGAATTGAATTAAATAAAAAAAATTAAGGGAAAATTAACCTAGAATTAAACAAAGACTTATCGAGATGCCGGCTACAAAACTCGTTTCACTGAACTAATCAGTTTCCTCAGAAGGAAATAAATACATTTATAAACCTTAAATGATTTTAAGTGCTATCAAACATTATAAACCTTAAATGGTTTTAAATAATTTCCAGCAAACTCAAGAGCAGGGCTGAAACGCTTCCCCGAGTTTACAAAAAAGGTATGAAAACCTCATTGACAAGTTTTAAACATAGCCCTATTTAAGAGAACCAAGCAGTAGTAATAAGAAATTGAGGACTCGGTTGTAAAAACTCTAGTATTGCCTTTACAAAAAGGTTTTAAGTAAAACTTGAAAAGGAATACAAGATAAGCTGTTTAGGTTTCAAACAAACTCAAAAACAGGGCAGAAACTCAAAAACAGGGCTGAAGCTCTCCTGGTGCCCTGTTTTTGAGTTTGTTTGAAACCTAAACAGTTTATCTCGTGCATGTGCTCTGAATGTAGAAGAACCCAGGTTGGACACCCCCCACGTCTCCTGGAACCCTGGAGAACTTCTGCCAGCCAGTGGTGGAGGAAGGGGCAAGGGGGTACGGTCCACCCTTGGTGTCATCACTGAGGGGGGTGGGGTGACAAAATTAGTATTTTAATTAACAAAATTGGGCTCACAAAACTTTTTAGGAGTGATGTGGTGGCTTAGGCGCCTGCAGATTCCATGTTTCCTGAAATGGCAGTGTGGAAGTTGTGTCTGCCTACCATCTCCCCCTTAGCCGCCCCCCCCCCCAGCTGAGGGGGCATCGATGGAGAGGCTGTAAGCTTCGGAGAGGCTCACCCCGCCCCCACGGGCACGGATCGCACCACCCCTGGCTGCAGGACACGCCCCCGCACCAGGCACCCAAGCGGCTAGCTACACCACTGCTGTCAGCCCGTGTAGACAGTACAGTGGTACCTCAGGTTAAGTACTTAATTCGTTCCGGAGGTCCGTTCTTAACCTGAAACTGTTCTTAACCTGAAGCACCACTTTGGCTAATGGGGTCTCCCGCTGCTGCCACGCCACCGGAGTACGATTTTTGTTCTCATCCTGAAACAAAGTTCTTAACCCGAGGCACTATTTCTGGGTTAGCGGAGTCTGTAACCTGAAGCGTATGTAACCCGAGGTACCACTGTACTGAACTAGATGGACCGATATTCTGACTCAGTATAAGGTAGCTTCCTTTGGCCTTTCTTAGCAGTTATGATTTCTGGGGCTTCCTCCGGGTTGATTTGTTTTCTCCCACCATCCCTGAGCAACAAAAGAGCTTGCACCACCTTTTTTTGCAAATCACCTTAGGAGACTCATCCCTGTGCCTGGCGCCAGGCCAACTAAACTTGTTTTCCTGATGTCAGGTTCGGGTTTTGGAGCTGCCATCCAAGATTTCAGTCTGTACCTTGAAGCCAGAGGCCGATGCCAAGTTGGGCATGCCCATGTGTCTGAAGATGTGGCAGGTAAGCCAACGGGAGCTTGCTAATTACAAAACGCTTCCCTCGCTGTGATTCATTTCTCTATATACGGAGCCCATGAATCATTCTTCACTCTGAGGTTTTTATATTTATTTATTTTTGATTGATTGTCAAAAGCAATCAACTAATTATGCTATTAAGGGTGGGAGGGAAACAGGAACATCCTTCACATAACCGCTGGAGCTTTCCACACTTCATTAGATGGTGTGGGTTGCGAATTTTGTAAATACTCCCTGAAAAGTTAAGCCCGGGTAGTTTGGTTTTTTTGAAGTATCGGGGGGGGGGGGGGAATAACGATCATGGAACTTGGATTTGGCAAGGCATTTGATAGCCTGGCATTAATAAAACACTTGAGCTTTAATCAACATGACTGTATTTTGATTTGCTTGTCTCTAGTCTGGTGTGAACCAACCATGTTACTACCTACTTTGCCTCTTCAGATTTGGAGAGGTTAAACATATTCATTTATGTATAATGCTTACATTATCCTGTACTAGCAGCCTCATACTCAGCACTGCTTGGGGATTCTGAGAAACAACGATGACAAAATCGGTGTGGTTTTTAAATCAGTGGTTCAAATCGGTTTTGAACCATATTGATTCAAAATGGTGCCTAGTACCCAAACGCAAGACGGAAACCTGCTCTTGGATCTTGGGGACCATCACGCAAAAATTGGCTGAAATCACGACGTTTTGAAAGGTTCTGTGCGCCATCTTGACTCAAAGTGGCTTCCGGCATCCCAAACCTAGACAAAATGGATCCACACATGGAGGGAAACATGTTCCTTGGTCTTGGGAAACATCATGCAAAATGTAGTTGCAATATGTCAAGAGGTGTCCAAATGCATAGCAAATAACTTTCCGAAATATATGTTAATATATGTTTGGAATGGACTTTTGTCTTTGGAATTAAAGAAAGACTGGAGCCTGGATAGCCATCTGTGTTGGGCACTCTTCAGCCCCTGCACTAGGCACCCATCAACACTGATTTTGAGGGTTCAAATGTAATTATACCACTGGGCCTTATTTAGAGAAGCCTTAAGGTTCCCTCGGCCAATAAAGCGAGATGAGTGCCGCAACCCGAGTCATCCACAACTGGACCTAACGGTCAGGGGTCCCTTTACCTTTAAGGTTCACACACTTTGTCATATCAATAGAAGACATGAAGGCCCAGTTCATACTTTTAGCATAGCACCTATATTTAATGGAGGATTTACTTGGGTGGCTCAGCTGATGGTTGTCTAAACTAATAGTTTAGATCAGTGGTTCTCAACCTGTGGGTCCCCAGATGTTGTTGGACTACAACTCCCATCATCCCTGAACTCTGGCCTTGCTAGCTAGGGGTGATAGGAGTTGTAGTTCAACAACATCTGGAGACCCACAGGTTGAGAAAAGCTGGTTTAGATGATTGGGAATTATTTGCAGAGGGCTTTGTCTCCTCCTTTGCACACAAGAGGAGGAGAGTGAAACCTTCATGCTTTCCGTTTTGCCTCAACCATAGTGCCCTGGGGGTTTACAAACTTGAGGAACTGTGGTTCCTTCAATCGCTCTCTGATTTAATAAACCAGAGTATCAAAATACAGATGGACCCTGCTTTAACCAACTAGCTTTAGCGGGGGGCAGGTTCCTCTGACCGCAGTTTGGTCAAAAATGAAGGTGGGATTGGGCCTTCAAGATTTTCATAGAATCAAAGAATTGTAAAGTTGGAAGAGACCCTTTTCATCTAGTCCAACCCCCTGCAATGCAGGAATAATAAAAATTTGCTAGATTCCCAACTCCCAGCAGCTCCAGTTAGCATGACCTTTGGTCAAGGATGATTGAAGTTGCAGTCCAACAACATCTGGAAGACCACAGATTCCCTGTCCATGTTTCACTTGCTTCCCCCAGTGCTCCAGAGAAGAGTGGTAGGGAAGCCTATAACATTTAGTCTTCTAGAGAGACAGAAACGTTCACACAACAGAAAAGTTGTCAAAGCTTTTGTATAGCACTTCATACAGCCTTGTCCTAGATCCTGGTAAAATACAGGTAATCACAAAAATCGTAAATGAATTACAGTGACTAACAAAATAGATTGTTTTTTGATAGCAAAGCATTTCAGCTTCTGCCTTCATCGACTGCTCGGATGTGAATCAAAAGGTGCTGTAGTCAAGGTGGTAGTTATAGAACATTAGAATATTCAGAAGTGTTACACTTAACTGCAGAGACAGACAGACAGACAGACAGACAGAGGTTTATTGCTATTTCATTTGGAAGCCTGTCCAGGAAGGAAGGAAGGAAGGAAGGAAGCAAGCAAAGGAGAATCTCTGTCAATGTGTCAGGAATATGCATTAATGGAGTTTATATAATAAAGTACTTACTGCATTTCCAGTTTCTACATGCATTCTTGTTAGTTTTTTTTTTTAAATGCTCACCATTGCACAACATAGCACCTTTCCTGCTGGGAAAATTAAGGGAAGACAAACCTTGCGTTTGCAGATTCAACCCTTTCCAGTTGGCTATGATTTGCAGGAGCCCAGTGGATACGCATCGGATTATAAGACATATTCCTTCAAAGGAAGGAGGAATGTTCCATCCGACCTCAAGCTGCTGTTTGCACCTTCCTTTCTACTCTTCCAAAGATAGCAGCGCTTTTAATTTATAAAACATACGGCTCACATTCTCCGTTTTTTTAAAAAAAATGGCACCCAAGTTGCTGTACAATTCATCAACCATCATGAAAAGACAGCAAAACAGACTGCTATACAGTGGTACCTCGGGTTACATACGCTTCAGGTTACATACGCTTCAGGTTACAGACTCTGCTAACCCAGAAATAGTGCTTCAGGTTAAGAACTTTGCTTCAGGATGAGAACAGAAATCGTGCTACGGCGGCAGCGGGAGGCCCCATTAGCTAAAGTGGTGCTTCAGGTTAAGAACAGTTTCAGGTTAAGTACAGACCTCCGGAACGTATTAAGAACTTAACCTGAGGTACCACTGTATAGCAGTCAAAAAACCAACAATCTAATAATGGCACATAAATTAAAATAGGCCAGGGAATGCCGTCCAAAACAAGCTAACCAGTATACTTATGAATACCCATCACTGGGGAACAGCAGGAGAGAACTGTTTGCTGTCATGAGCTACCTGTGAGATTCCCACAGGTATCTGGTTGGAATACAGGATTCTAGATCAGGCAGGCCTTTGGTCTGATCAGGGGCCAGCCTCCCCATATGAACCAGCCAAGACCCTGCAGTTTTCGGCAGATGCCCAGCCAAGGGAGATGCAGAGAGTGGCCACATAAGAACAGGCCTTTTCAGTGGTGGTTCCCCATCTATGGAATGCTGTCCCAGGGGATAATAATAATAATAGTATTTTTTTATTTATACCCCATCCTTCCCAGTTCAAAAACCGGGCTCAGGGCGGCTAACAACAAATTTAAAACACTTTAAAACACTTAATTATAAAAGCAGCATAAAATACAGTATAAAAACATGAATAACAATAAAAATAAAAATCAATTAAACGGTTGCTGAATTGGTCCTACTTGGGCCAGCGAGGAGGCCAGGGGAGAATTAGCTGTGGGGTCTCAGAGCGGGTGATCTTCATAAAAGGGGAGGGGGGGGAAGAGAAGGGAAATAAAAGATCGGGCTGAATTCAAATTAAAGGCCAGGCAGAATAGCTTTGTCTTACAGGCCAGACAGAAGGAGATTAACTCTTGAAGGGCCCTAGTCTCATGGGAAAGAGCATTCCACCAGGTCGGAGCCATCACTGAAAAGGCCCTGGCCCTGGTGGAGGATAGTCTGACTTCCTTAGGGCCCGGGACCTCTAAACTATGGTTATTCATGGACCTTGAGGTCCTCTGTGGGGCATACCAGGAGAGGCGGTCCCATAGATACAAGGGCCGTAAGCCACAAAGGGCTTTAAAGGTCAAGACCAGCACCTTGAACCTGACCCTATACTCCACCGGGAGCCCGTGCAACTGGTAAAGCACTGGGTGAATATGGTCCCATGGTAGGGACCCCGTGAGGAGCCTCGCTGCAGCATTCTGCACCCGCTGGAGTTTGTGGGACAATTTCAAGGGCAGCCCCGCATAGAGCGAATTACAGTAGTCAAGCCCGGAGGTGACTGTCGCATGGATCACTGGCCCCCTCAGTCTTTACACACCAAGCTAAGACCTTTTCCTTTACTCAGGCCTTTGATAAGGAAGTTGCCTCCATCAGTGGAGCTCATCGTTTCTTGGGGCAGGTTAGGACCATACCTTTTATCTATTTTGTCTTGCCTCTTCCTTTAATTTTTTTTTTCTGGCTCTGAATTGCTTTCGTTCATTGCATTTTAACCTTGTCAAGTCGCCGCGGAACTTTTTTCCTCTGTACAAAGCGACGGACAAATCTAACTCATGACCTTCGTCATTATCATCCAACCAGGATTCTTACGGCATTCTTAAATATCTTCCCTTACAATGAAGAGTGGAGAGGGATAGATCACAAAGCAGACTTTAGCAGGAAGGACTGCTGCGAGGTTATTTTCACCAGCAGGGTCATCCATTGTAGCTAGCCTAGAGATTCTTAAAACAATTTTAGGACAGTGGTACCTCGGGTTAAGTACTTAATTCGTTCCGGAGGTCCGTACTTAACCTGAAACTGTTCTTAACCTGAAGCACCACTTTAGCTAATGGGGCCTTCTCCTGCTGCTGCCGTGCTGCCAGAGCACGATTTCTGTTCTCATCCTGAAGCAAAGTTCTTAACCCGAAGCACTGTTTCTGGGTTAGCGGAGTCTGTAACCTGAAGCGTATGTAACCTGAAGCGTATGTAACCCGAGGTACCACTGTATTGTAACATGGGTCTTGATACTGGTCTGAAGGAGTAATGGGAGAGGGAGAGGGTTTATTCATGGTTGTCTTGAGCATTTAATTCTTCAAAAGCTACCTCTAATTAACTAACTAACTAACTAACTAACTAACTAACTAACTAACTAACTAACATAAAGATCTGGCAAGAGGTCAGATCTGAAAGTGGGGCATCTTTGCGTTCTGTCGGAAAGTATTCGGGCATTTGTGCGTGTGTGTTTTCTCCTTTAAAATCTATAGCTGGCGTTAACAGGCAATTGGTTTTTTAAATTTGCTTTGATTACGACTTTTGAACCTTTTGCTCACATGGTGAGTCTTCCGATTTGCAGGGGCCATCCGTCAAGCGGCCGGTGCAATGATGAATATTTTCCTTAAGTGTGACACGTAATCCAGTAACGTTCCTTTCTTTGAGTTATTTCAGAGACTTAAATAAATTGGGTGGCTGGCCAGGGTGCCATGCCCTTTGACCTGTGACATCATTAATCAAAATATCTCTCAATTGGTTACAGCGGGATTCAGACCTGTTAACTCTTTGGGTTCAGGAGATTTTTTGCTTTTGCTTTTGGGGGAGGGGGAGAGAAAGAAAATAGTTTCCCTTGATATTGGAGATAGTATCCATGGACAGCACTTTACTTGAGCTTTTAAAAAACCACACACATATATATATTCTTTATTCCTCACTTATACAAACTCATATATGAAAATATGAACAAATTTAATATTAAGCAGCCACGTTCTTTGCTCTTTTTCCAAGGCCTGCTCAAAACTCTGGTGTTTGTTTATTTTTTACAAAACTGTTGATTTTATATATATTGAAGATTTTATTACATCTGCTTGCTTGCTTGTTTTAATATGTTTAAAATATAACAGGGGGAAAAGGATGCCAGCTCATATTAGCAGTTTGAACAATCCGTCAATCCTCAAATGTATCTATTATTATGAAACCATTCATATGTCCAAATAGATATCCAAATGAGATTGTCCTACCTATATAATCTATATGTTCAAAGGTTGAAAGGGCAGTGGATCTTGAAGAGTCCTTGTGGGGGCCAAGAGACTTATAGGTTTAAGGTTGGAAGGATATAAACACCCGCCATCCATTACACAGTGTTCTGAAATGTCTACTTGTTTTTAAAGTCTGTTGGTGTTACCAGTGTGAATATTTCACGTTATTTTGTGTAAACACCTTAGAATGATTTTTCAGAAATGTATGAGGCGGTATGTAAATTGGGTTACATCACAATGCAAACACTATAGTTTAAATGTTCTGTTGCAAGAGCGAAACAGACTTTCACTTGGGCAATTGGACTCCCCATTCCTCTCCTTCTCCCTAACACACCCTCAAAATCTGCTCAGGACCTTCCAGATAAAACTTTTGAGGTACAGTGGTGCCCCGCAAGACGAATGCCTCGCAAGACGGAAAACTCGCTAGACGAAAGGGTTTTCCGTTTTTGAGCTGCTTGGCAAGACGAATTTCCCTATGGGCTTGCTTCGCAAGACGGAAACGTCTTGCAAGTTTGTTACCTTTTTCTTAACACCGTTAATACAGTTGCGACTTGACTTCGAGGAGCAACTCATAGAACACAGTGTACATAGTAGCCTTTTTGAGGTTTTTAAAGACTTTGGTGATTTTTGAAGCTTTTCCAAAACTTCTTTTGCAGCCATTTGGTAAGTTAAGCTTTTAAAACTTTTTGGGGGGTTTTGTATTTTGGGTTGGGGTGTTTGGAATTCAAGGACTTGGTGTTGGGAAGGGGTTTGCAAGAATCTGGAAGCTTGTGTGTGTGTTTTCTGCATTTTTATGATTTTCTGTGACCATTGGGCCACTCTGCTGTTTTTTAAAAAAAAATTCTGGATTTGAATTTCTGTGTGCTGGGTGGCTGGGGGAACAGTTGGGGAGGGGTTTGCAAGAATCTGGAAGCTTGTGGTTTTTTTCCTGCATTTTTATGATTTTCTGTGACCATTGGGCCACTCTGCTGTGTTTTTTTTAAAAAAATCTGGGTTTGAATTTTGAAATGCTCTTTACAGTATGTGTGACTTTAAAGAGCACTTAATAAACTCTTGTACCAAATTTGGCTTTGTTTGGACTTTTTTTGACCACAGGAACGCATTAATTGATTTTCAATGCATTCCTATGGGAAACCGTGCTTCGCAAGACGAAAAATTCGCTAGACGAAAAAATTCGCGGAACGAATTAATTTCGTCTTGCGAGGCACCACTGTACATGGGGTGAGGGCTGCAGGTAGAAGAAGAGGACAGCAAACTGGGTTGGCTATCATCATGAATACATACCGTACTTTTCCGTGTATAAGACGAGGTATTTTTTCCTTAAGAAATTATCTTAAAAATTGGGGGTTGTCTTATACACTGATAGTGCATAGGGGGAGCATGGAATTGGTTGCTGCCACAAGCCGGAGACTGTCCTGGGCTATTGGGTGTGCTATTGGTGGTTGTGGCAAGAGCTGGTGTTGATTGGCTGTCGCTGCGGCAAGTGGGTGTGCGATTGGCTGCAAGGGGACAGACAATAGGTGGCAGCGTAGGCCAGGGCGGGTGAGCGATTTTTGGCAATCCCCCTTAAAAATGCTCAACAACTCTTCCCCCCCCCAAAAAAAGCTCAGCGACTCTAGGCAATCTCCCCCCATTTTCTTAATTTGGGGTCTTCAAAAATAGGGGGCATCTTATACATTGAAAAACATGGTAACTAAAGAATGCAGGTGGCGCTGTGGTCTAAACCACTGAGCCTAGGGCTTGCTGATAAGAAGGTCAGTGGTACGAATCCCCGCAACAGGGTGAGTTGCCGTTGCTCAATCCCAGCTCCTGCCCACCTAGCAGTTCGAAAGCATGTCAAAGTGCAAGTAGATAAATAGGTACCACTCCGGCGGGAAGGTAAACGGCGTTTCTATGCACTGCTCTGGTTCGCCAGAAGCGGCTTAGTCATGCTGGCCACATGACCCGGGAAAACTGTCTGCAGACAAACACCAGCTTCCTCGGCCTATAGAGCGAGATGAGTGCCGCAACCCCAGAGTCGTCTGCTACTGGACTTAACGGTCAGGGGTACCTTTACCTTTAAAGAACCTCAGATTAGCTCAAAACACATTCTTTAATTGTTCCTTAAATTAACCCAACCCTAAAACAGAATCCTTCCTAGGATTCCAAGGGAAAATATGTTTTGACATTTTAATGCCGTTTTCTTCTCTCTCCCTTATTCTTCCAACATTATAGTTTTAGCAGCTTTAAATTAAAGGCCCAGCGTTTGAGTTCCCTGCCCATCATTCCTGCTACTTTGCCTGCTTTTCAGTTGTTTTGTACTAACGCCGCGGTTGCCATCGATGAATAATGTCATAAATGCTTTATCTGAGTCAGATCCAATTCTTTCCATATACGACCAATAAAATTCAAATTATAAGGAGATTTTTGATGGAGGGATGGACCACCAGCAGAACTTGCTGTGAATTGAGTGGGAAATAATTGGGGTCCATACGGAACGCAGGTGTCGCTAGAAGCATTTTGGGACGATGAAGTGTTGAGAGGATGTTTGACATCACACTTCGGCAAGAGGAGAGAGGAATTTGGCTCTGCCAATTTGCATTCCAACCAGGCTTTTTTTATTAGGGCCCAACCCAAGATTAAACTAAATCATCATATTAAGCTTTTGAAATAATCGGCGTTATGAGATTTTAATTAAGGGTAGGGATAACTGTCTTCCAATTGCCCTTCCCCTCTTTAAAAAAATCAGTTGCCTACACATGCCAAGTTATGATAGTTAGTCTCAGTGGGTATTCAAGGTTTAGGGTATTGTAGCTTGTTTTAGCAGTGCCTTTTGGAGTTCTTTGCCCTGCTTGCATTTACCGTATTTTTTGCTCTGTAAGACGCACCAGACCATAAGACGTACCTAGTTTTTGGAGGAGGAAAACAAGAAAAAAAATATTCTGAATCTCAGAAGCCAGAACAACAAGAGGGATCGCTGAGCAGCGAAAGCAGCGATCCCTCTTGCTGTTCTGGCTTCTGGGATAGCTGTGCAGCCTTCATTCGCTCCATAACACACACACACATTTCCCCTTACTTTTTAGGAGGGAAAAAGTGAGTCGTATAGAGCAAAAAATACAGTACTCGCCGGGTTTGGGTCTAATAACTGGTGGGGAGTTCGCCAGGCCACTTCACTCATCTGTTCTGTGTTTCCTATCAGCCCAAGGTCAGTTCGCATCCTTCCCTTCTGGTCGGCTATGAGGATGGATCAGTGGTTCTGTGGAATTTGTCAATGGGGAGAATGCAGAGCCGACTCACATGTCATCAGGAGCCAATCATGGGCCTTGACTTTGACTCTGAGAAGGCCAAGGGGGTCTCGGCCTCGTCTGAGAAGATGCTTTGCTGCTGGAGCTGCAATGAGCAGCAGAGCCTAGAGGTCAGTGCCTTTGCCCTATCTGCACCATTTGTTCTGTTTTTTCGCTAACGGCTTGATAGACTGAAAAAATATTTAGTCATGAAGTGGGGCTGTTGCCAATCCCTAGCTAATTAATCACAGGCTGGTTATGATCTGGGGGGAAAGCTGGGTGAAGATGGAGACGCTTCTTCAACTTCCGTTAAGTCGTTGGTTCTTCTCTGTCCTTTTCGTTTTTTATGCAGGCCCCACTAAGGTCTTAACACAAGTGTGGGGAAACTTTTTTAGCCCGGGGGCCATATTCCTTTCTGGACATCATTTTTGGGGCCACATGTCGATGGTGGGCGGAGCCAGAGGCAAAGCAGTTGAAGCTATTAATGTAATAGCACAATTCAAAGTGTTGGTACTGACCTTTAAAGCCCTAAACGGCCTCAGTCCTGTATACCTGAAGGAGCGTCACCACCCGTGTCGTTCAACCCAGACACTGAGGTCCAAGGGCCTTCTGGCGGTTCCCTCACTGTGAGAAGCGCAATTGCAGGGAACCAGGCAGAGGGCCTTCTCGGTAGTGGCACCTGCCCTGTGGAACGCCTTCCCATCAGATGTCAAATAAATAAACAACCATATGACATTTAGAAGACATCTGAAGGCAGTCCTCTTTAGGGAAGTTTTTAATGACTGATGTTTTAATGTATTTTTAACCTTCTGTTGGAAGCTGCCCAGAGTGGCAGGGTAGAAATAATAATAAATTAATAATAATAATATTTACTCTGGTGAAGTAAGATGGCTCCACTGCACACACGTCCCCTTCTCTATCCACCACCTAGACCAGCATTTCCCAAACTTGTGTCTCCAGCTGTTTTTGGACTGCAATTCATTCCCATAATCCTTGACCACTGGCCCTGTTAGCTAGGGATGGTGGGAGTTGTAGTCCGAAAACAGCTGGAGACCCAAGTTTGGGAAATGCTGGCCTAGACCAAGGAAGAGGCATTGTCAGAGGACACGTTACAGGCATAAAACTCTCTAGATGTGGAGCAGGTGGGTAGTGAGGGGAGCAGCCATAGGAAAGTGGGTGTGGCCTGAAAAGGGGTTCTGAAGGCCACATTCTGCCCACAGAACTGAATTTCCTCACCCTTGGTCTTCTCAGCCTGATTTCACAACCTCACAGGGAATTCTGGGTATTGTAGCCCTGGGAATCAGGGAAGAGAGGCCTTCTAACAAATCTTGGCACCCTTAACAGGCTCCACTTCCCAGGGTTCTTTGGGAGAAGCCATGACTTTTTAGAGTGGTATGAGATTTTACTTTCTTGGGCTCCATGTTCTCTGCAGATGGTGACAGCAGCCACGGAATTAAAAGACGCCTGCTTCTTGGGAGAAAAGCAATGACAAACCTAGACAGCATCTTAAAAAGCAGAGACGTCACCTTGCCGACAAAGGTCCGTAGAGTTAAAGCTATGGTTTTCCCAGTAGTGATGTATAGAAGTGACAGCTGGAGCATAAAGAAGGCTGATTGCCGAAGAATTGATGCTTTTGAATTACGGTGCTGGAGACTCTTGAGAGTCCCATGGACTGCAAGAAGATCAAACCTATCCATTCTGAAGGAAATCAGCCCTGAGTGCTCCCTGGAAGGACAGATCCTAAAGCTGAGGCTCCAATACTTTGGCCACCTCATAAGAAGAGAAGACTCCCTGGAAAAGACCCTGATGTTGGGAAAGATGGAGGGCACAAGGAGAAGGGGAAGACAGAGGATGAGATGGTTGGACAGTGTTCTCGAAGCTACCAGCATGAGTTTGACCAAACTGCGGGAGGCAGTGGAAGACAGGAGTGCCTGGTGTGCTCTGGTCCATGGGGTCATGAAGAGTCAGACACGACTAAATGACTAAACAACAACAATACTTCCAAGGTGCAGTCCAGACAGGACCTTATATGCTTTCTGCCACCAGCTGAGGCTGATTTGGGCCGGGGAGCATTTACTTGGGGTGAGCAAGATGTTGCTCAAGGTGCTGATGTGTTGCTCATTTATAGCTTTCTATTCTTTAAAGTGTAAGTTTTATTGCATTTTTTTTAAAGTATTCATTATTACTTTTCTTGGGTTTTTATTACTTGAGAGTTGCCTCTGGCTAGAATGGCAACTAAAAAGAGTTATAAATAAAATACAGAACATATGCGCAATGCTACATTTATGCACATTAGAATGGCAACTAAAAAGAGTTATAAATAAAATACAGAACATATGCGCAATGCTACATTTATGCACATGAGTAATGTGTTTGTTTTTCAAGGTAGAATTTCCTTCTGCGCTTTATAGGATGGAATAGGCATTGAATATCTTCACCAAGCTCTCTCGTTCTCTGCTTCTCTCTGTCCCTGTGTCCCACATCCCAGAAATCTGCCACAGGTATCAAGAGGCCATTGGTCTCCCATCGATGGAACATTAATGTTCCACTTTGGACAATATACCTGCAATCAGCTTAACAAAGAAAGAAAGAAAGAAAGAAAGAAAGAAAGAAAGAAAGAAAGAAAAAGGTCCACAACTGTGATATAACATTGCATCATAAACTTACTGACAGCAATTGAGCATTCATCCTAACCCACCTTGTTGTCCCTTGAGATATTTGAAGATGGCTATCATATCTCCTTTTAGTCTTCTGTTTACCATGCTGTTGTTGTTTAGTCGTGTCCAACTCTTCGTGACCCCATGGACCAGAGCACGCCAGGCACTCCTGTCTTCCACTGCCTCCCAAAGTTTGGTCAAACTCATGCTGGTAGCTTCAAGAACACTGTCCAGCCATCTCGTCCTCTGCCATCCCCTTCTCCTTGTGCCCTCCATCTTTCCCAACATCAGGGTCTTTTCCAGGGAGTCCTCTCTTCTCATGAGGTAGCCAAAGTATTGGAGCCTCAGTTTCAGGATCTGTCCTTCCAGTGAGCACTCAGGGCTGATTTCCTTCAGAATGGATAGGTTTGATCTTCTTGCAGTCCATGGGACTCTCAAGAGTCTCCTCCAGCACCATAATTCAAAAGCATCAATTCTTCGGTGATCAGCCTTCTTTCTGGTCCAGCTGTCACTTCCATACATCACTACTGGGAAAACCATAGCTTTAACTATACGGACCTTTGTTGGCAAGGTGATGTCTCTGCTTTTTAAGATGCTGTCTAGGTTTGTCATCGCTTTTCTCCCAAGAAGCAGGTGTCTTTTAATTTAGTGACTGCTGTCACCATCTGTAGTGATGATGGAGCCCAAGAAAGTAAAATATACCCAATTCCCTCAACCATTTCTCATAAGACCCTTCCGGACCCTTGATCAACTGGGTCACCCTGCAGCTGGTCAGCATCCTTCTTAAATTGTGGTGCCCAGAACCGGACACAGTATTCCAGGTGTGATCTGGCCAAGGCAGAATAGAGTCATACTATTACTTCCCTTGATTTGGACACTATACAGTGGTACCTCGGGTTAAGTACTTAATTCGTTCCGGAGGTCCGTTCTTAACCTGAAAGTGTTCTTAACCTGAAGCACCACTTTAGTTAATGGGGCCTCCTCTGCCGCCGCGCTGCTGGAGCACGATTTCTGTTCTCATCCTGAAGCAAAGTTCTTAACCCGAGGTACGATTTCTGGGTTAGCAGAGTCTGTAACCTGAAGCATATGTAACCTGAAGCGTATGTAACCCGAGGTACCACTGTACTTCTGTCGATGCAGCCTAGAATAGCATGAGCCTTTTTTGTTGCTGCATCACCCAGTTGAGTCGTGTTAGGCTTGTGGTCTACTAAGACCCCTAGATCCTTCTCACATGCATTGCTGGCAATCCAGGTGTTTCCCCCATCTTACATTTGTTCAGCTGGTTCTTCCTGTCTAAGTGCAGAACCTTACCTTTGTCCCCATTGAAACTCATCTTGTTAGTTTTGGCCCAGTTCTCCAACCTGTTAAGGTCATCTTGAATCCCAATTCTGTCTTCTGCGGCATTGGCTGACCCTCCCAGTTTACCTTTGTCCCCATTGAAACTCATCTTGTTAGTTTTGGCCCAGTTCTCCAACCTTTTAAGGTCATCTTGAATCCCAATTCTGTCTTCTGCGGCATTGGCTGACCCTCCCAGTTTACCTTTGTCCCCATTGAAACTCATCTTGTTAGTTTTGGCCCAGTTCTCCAACCTTTTAAGGTCATCTTGAATCCCAATTCTGTCTTCTGCGGCATTGGCTGACCCTCCCAGTTTGGTGCCATCTGCAAATTTGATGGTTTTGTCGGAAGTTGCAGTAAGCAGAGCCTTGAGGGTCCTTCCGCCCTTGTGCTATGACTGATAGTGCAGCCGTTAGCAAGTGGATGATTGAAGATTTGCTATGAAGGTCTAATAGGATTTTGATCGTAGCGTTCTGAAATTAAGTCTCTGTTCTTTGGACATTCCAGTCTATAATGGGAAAGGGAGTTTATTATTACAGAAGGGCAGGGTGTGCAGTGTTCCACTCCAGCGAAGCAGCTGCCTTCATTAAAGACATCTCCCCGAGTAGCCAAGGTCGCCTAATGACAGCAAATGGTAGTGGCCACAGAGTAATCTGTACATGGACAAAAGAGCCGGTCAATGCCAAGAGGTTAAGTCGTACTTAATTAGGGGCAGTTCTCTCAAGCCTCCTGTTGCTGGATGGCCAAAGACGAGGCACCCGGATGCTTAGAAGTAGAACGTGTGAAAAGCTGGGATGAGTCATTTGCATAGTAGGCAGAGTCCTCAGAGTTATCTCCGTTGTTGGTTTTAATCCAAATTAAGTTCTAATCCTGCACATTAAGGGATCAATTTCCACTAATGTTCAGCGGCCTCAGACCTCATTTAACCCTTAAAAAAATGCAGTGGGGGGGGAGAATTGTGCCTGCCACGTGATGCCTCCCTGCAAGTGGAAAGATAGCATACAGAAAGCCTGATTCTTTGCCCATTTAAAATGTGGGTTTTTTGGGGGGAGGGTGTTATTGGAATAGAAAACAATTGAAAAGAAAAGAAAAGAAATAGAAATACTTTAGTGTCACTGTACCACTTGTTTACAGTGAGATTACATTATTGGGTTGGCCTATTGGGTTGTTTTTATTTTGATTATATATTTTGTGGTTTTATATTTTGATTTTGTTCTGTGAACCACCCTGGATCTCTGGGTATAGGGTGGTATATAAATTCTAATAATAATATTAATAATAATAATGTGCTCGCTTCCCACATGCAAAGCTTTTTCGATATTTGGATATGCAGTTCATTTGGATATGCGGTTCTCCTCCCATGCATGTACACATACACAGCCATTCTGTGATGGGGCAGTCCATTGTTTCTCAAGGTTGGGCCTCCAGCTGTTGTTGGACTACAACTCCCACCACCCCAACCACTGGTCCTGCTAGCTAGGGTTGATGGGAGTTGTAGTCCAACAACAGCTGAAGACCCAGTCGGCGTAGACAGTGCTGAGCCAATGGTCTGACGCAGCGATCAAGATTTATTATGGTCAAAGACCAGACCACAGAAATTGCAATAATAACACAACTACACAGCTTAAGGCAGGTGCCTCTAACTTCTTATTGCAGGCCCCACTAGTCACACGGCATCAGCAGCTATAGAATGGGCTTGTTGTCATCAGTATTAGAACTAGTTATTGTTACTTGGAGCGAACTCTGGGCCTTTTTGCCAAGGCTGGTTCTGAAATATTCCCCACTTAGACTGAGGGACAGCTCAGTCAGTAGAGCATGTGACTCTTAATCTTAGGGTTGTGGGTTCGAGCCCCACGTTGGGCAAAATACTCCTGCCATGGCAGGGGGTTGGGCTGGATGACCCTCGCTGTCCCTTCCACCTCTACAATTCTACGATTCACTGATTCAATTCCCCCATCTTTACTTGCTGTCTCTCCAACGAAAGCATTAAGAGGCTCACATCAGGTTATTTCCACCTATCCCCTCCCCCCCTCTCCTATTGGATTAATAATACGAACCAGATGCTTTTTCCCCCTCGACATTCCACATCCCTGAAGTAATGGTGGTGTTTGGAAAGCCACTCAGTGGCACGTTATTTTTACTCTCGATGCATTTTGGCGACTCCTCGCTCGGTAACCGGCTGTCCAAAGGCGTGACGCAAGAGCGGCCCCGTTTGGGATGGCTCCAGTCCAGTGTGCCGGTGAAGAGTTGGTGAAACGAGGCTCTCTTGTCTCCAGGAGGCTGTCCAGAGTCTGTGCCGGGCACCGCGGTGGGGAGGCCGCAAAGGAAAGTGGTTAGGCCGAGTCAGTGTAACGAAGGGATAATGGGTTTGAGGCTGTTCTTTCCTTGCGGGGAGGAATCTCAGAGGCTTCCTCAAAAGGCCAGGCATAGACCTGGAGAAGAAAACCGATTCATTTCACATTTGAAAGCGAACCTCGCCTCCGATCTGCAGCTTCCGAAATAATGCGCAATCCCAAAACTCAGCCCTCCTTTGAAATTTGCACTTCTCCAAATTGTGCAAAGCAGATCTCCAGCCAAGTTACGTGTAGGAAACTTTGCATATGCTTGGTTAAAACGTGCATGAAAGCGCATTGTATTATTAGAGAAGATCGCTTTGCAAACATGTGTCTGCTAGGACAGATTCGCTCTGATACGCCGACAAGTTTTCACAATGGCATTGTTACTTGTAGAAAAATTGCAAACTGATGTGGAAATGTGGAGAGCTGAATTTAAGAGTGGAAAAATCGAAAAACTGAAAGGTCCATCTATCCCTAGCCAAACATCATAGCTCATAATAAACTAGGGGCACGGAAGGTAGTGCATATGACCTAATACCCTGAAATTTAGCATTTAAAACAGTACATCTGTTTCTGTTATTTATTCGCTTTTTTACTGCATGTATGTCTGGTTATTTTAGACTTTATATTGTTATGCATTGACACTATACATACACTGTATGTATATAAACTTATTTAGACCTCTTTTAAAAAGTACTAAAACTCTATTTACATAACCAAACCTATGAAAGATCAGAATTGCCTTAGCCACCAGATAAATAATAGACATTAAATTAAATGCCAGGTAAGTAAAAACCAACACCCCTAATAATAGGGCATTTAAATAATGCTTTAAATATCTAACTTTTTCACATTCAGTTCATTAGTCTCTTGCTATGTAAAGAGTCTCTAAGCAACTTACAGCATTTTAAAAAACTTTAAGGCATAACATAAAATTGAGGGAACAGTGCATTGCAATAAAAACTATACAAAAATCTATACCAAACAGCCCCAGTAAAACATCAGAAAAAAAAGCTTAGCAGAAAAATGTATCATCATAATCCGTCCAATGCCTGGGGAAAGAGAGAGGTTTTTGCCTGGTATCAAAAATGCATTAACAATAGTACCACGTGGACCTATGAACTTACCTTATGTCCTTCCTCAGATTATAATTCATTAACTTTGACTGAATGAAATTATCCCAAATTTTCTGACGGAGGAGGATAGACATATCCTGTCTCCCACCCCAAGAAAATGGAGTGGATGTTGTAGCTGCTATCAAAAAATAAGTGTGCGGTAAAGGTAAAGGGACCCCTGACCATTAGGTCCAGTCGCGGGCAACTCTGGGGTTGCGGCGCTCATCTCGCTTTATTGACCGAGGGAGCCGGCGTACAGCTTCCGGGTCATGTGGCCAGCATGACTAAGCCACTTCTGGCGAACCAGAGCAGCGCATGGAAACGACCATATATCTTCCCGCCGGAAGTATTTATCTACTTTCACTTCGTGCTTTCGAACTGCTAGGTTGGCAGATGCAGGGACCGAGCAGCGGGAGCTCACCCCGTCACGGGGATTCGAACTGCCGACCTCCTGATCGGCAAGCCCTAAGCTCTGTGGTTTAACCCACAGCGCTACCCGCATCCCTCTAAGTGTGTAGAACCTGTAACAAAACATTGCAGCAGGTTCCTCTTCAAGGTTCCAGCCAGCTAGCCGTAACTTCTTTGAATGTAGTGGGACTTAATTCTGATTTAACATATCTGCTGGTAATAAAGTACCTGTATAGGATCTTAAAAAGTAGAGACATCACCTTGCCAACAAAGGTCTGTATAGTAAAAGCTATGGTTTTCCCAGTAGTGATGTATGGAAGTGAGAGCTGGACCATAAAGAAGGCTGATCGCCAAAGAATTGATGCTTTTGAATTATGGTGCTGGAGGAGACTCTTGAGAGTTCCATGGACTGCAAGAAGATCAAACCTATCCATTCTTAAGGAAATCAGCCCTGAGTGCTCACTGGAAGGACAGGTCCTGAAGCTGAGGCTCCAATATTTTGGCCACCTCATGAGAAGAGAAGACTCCCTGGAAAAGACCCTGATGTTGGGAAAGATGAAGGGCACAAGGAGAAGGGGACGACAGAGGACGAGATGGTTGGACAGTGTTCTCGAAGCTACCAGCATGAGTTTGACCAAACTGCGGGAGACAGTGGAAGACAGGAGTACCTGGCGTGCTCTGGTCCATGGGGTCATGAAGAGTCGAACACGACTAAACGACTAAACAACAACATAGGATCTTAAATAGAATTCCAGTTCATGGTGATATTTCGGAGTAGCCAGTCATTGGCCAAAATCATCCTGTTCTTTTTATTTGTTAAAGTGCCGTGAAAAGGTTCGGTGCAAGTAGCTACTATAAACAAACAAACAAACAAACAAACACCTCAAGGCTCTTAACAGTTTTGAACAAGGGATTCAAGTGCCTTTCAAAAAAAATAGGTTTGTGCAACTGAAGCAGATTAAATCCCTACAAACTCACTTTGCAAAATGGGGGGGGGGCTTTGTGGTTAGGAGACTGATGAGGAAACGCACTGAAAAGTATGGCAGGATCAAATGACTAACAGGAAGACACAGAAGGCACCCTGCAAGCAAATCAAGATGACCGCACATTGTCACATAACCACCCTGCAAACAAATCCAAATGTTTGGTCCAACCTTATGCCTGGTCCAACCTCTGCATAAGCTTTGCACCAGTAAATCGGGACGAATGCTCAAGAATCAGGTCATCTGAGGAGCAGGTAGAGCTGAGCAGCTACAACTTTCTTTTTTCAAATAATCGCCACACACGTTAAGCCTTCCATCTCATCCCCTTGTAAGCCAAATCATCTCCCATCATTTTTGTAATGCTTCAACCTGTCAGGCCGGACGTGACTGCTGTGGTTTGCGGAGTTCGAATTACTTTCCCATCTGTGCAGAAATTGAAGCGAAAAGGGTGTTTCTCTCTTCCTTCTCTAGGGGGGTCCAATAGGTCAGTGGTCTTCAACTGGCTGGTCAGGACTCACTTCTGGACTGTGGCAGCAACACTATCGCCCTGCTCCTTTTCAGCTTTTTCTTGGTATCTGTCTGTCCCATACAGAACAACAAAATTGGAAAATCTACATCAGACATTCAAAAACCAACAAGCCTGCTATCCCAACTATCCCAGCCTGGTTAGCCCTTAAAAACTCTGATACCCCATAATTGAATACAATATACTCACATAGAGACTACCTTAAAGGTAAAGGGACCCCTGACCATTAGGTCCAGTCGTGGCCGACTCTAGGGTTGCGGCACTCATCTCGCTTTATTGGCCGAGGGAGCTGGCATACAGCTTCCGGGTCATGTGGCCAGCAGGACTAAGCCGCTTCTGACGAACCAGAGCAGCGCACGGAAGCACCGTTTACCTTCCCGTCAGAGCGGTACCTATTTATCTACTTGCACTTTGACGTGCTTTCGAACTGCTAGGTTGGCAGGAGCAGGGACCGAGCAACGGGAGCTCACCCCGTCGCGGGGATTCAAACTGCCAACCTTCTGATCAGCAAGTCCTAGGCTCGGTGGTTTAACCCACAGCGCCACCCACGTCCCCAGAGACTACCTTACATTGTGTTTAAAACCAAAATCACATTTGGATAGAAACTGTTTCTCAGGCAGCTAGTCCTAGTCTTTATAACCCTGTACCTTCTTCCAGAAGGCAGAAGCTGAAAAAGATCATTTCCGGGGTGCGCACTAACCTGCACTATTTCTGCAGCTTTCTTATGACACCTGGAAGCGTAGATTTGATCCAAGGTGGGAAGAGTGCGCCCAATTATTCTCTCCGCATTCTTTACAACCCTGGACAGCATTGTTTTTCCCCTGACCCTGCAGCTCCCAAACCACACACAGAGACCATAAATTAATACACTCTCAACAGTACAATGGTAAAATGCCATCAACAGGTCTGCGTTAGCGGCACTGAAGTGACTTCCCTGGGACGCAAACCTAGCCAGTGGGTGTGGAGGTCCTGGGCTGCCCAGACAACAAGAGCCCACTCTCAGCCTCGCTGATGTGGTCCAAAGGAAAGCAGAGCAATACATTTGGCACCAGCTGGGCTGCAGGAGTTGCCGGAAGGAGGCGTACAAGGCGCCATCCAACCGGCTTAGGGACTCCATTCCGGATTTGTGGAGGGTTTACTCCTTAGCCTTTTCAACTATGCTAAAAATACACCTTGGGAGAAAAGCAATGACAAACCTAGACAGCATCTTAAAAAGTAGAGACATCACCTTGCCAACAAAGGTCCGGGAGGCAGTGGAAGACAGGAGTGCCTGGCGTGCTCTGGTCCAGGGGGTCACGCAGAGTTGGACACGACTAAACAACAACAACAAAAATACACCTAACAGGATAAATCCAATGTTAGCCGTACAGATGTGGCGAACCTTTAGCTCTCCTTGGTCATTGGCCATGCTTGCTGGGGCTGATGGGAGTTGTAGTTCAGCAACATCTGGAGGTACCAAAGGTCTTCTACACCTGGTACATACAGAGAATTGGAAATTGCCCGTGGTGCCTGTTTCAGACCCCATTTGTTTTTATTTCAGCTTTGCACATGAAAACAACCAATTTCTTCCTTTTCTTTTCCTTTGATAACGATTTATTGATTTTCCAAGAACAACAAAATAAACAAAACAGAAAAGAAAAATTCCATAACCAAATTAAACCATAATTTTTTGGTTGACCTCCCTCCACTCCCCCTCTTGGTTCCATTATAATATACCGTATTTTTCGCTCTATAAGACGCACCACGCCACAAGACGTACCTAGTTTTTGGAGGAGGAAAACAAGAAGAAGAAAAAATTCTGAATCTCAGAAGCCAGAACAGCAAGAGGGATCACTGCGCAGCGAAAACAGCAATCCCTCTTGCTATTCTGGCTTCTGGGATACCTGTGCAGCCTGCATTCGCTCCATAAGACGCACACACATTTCCCCTTACTTTTTAGGAGGGAAAAAGTGAGTCTTACAGAGCAAAAAATACGGTACTTGTTTATGCATGTCCATAAAACCTTAGATACTTAACAATCCAATTTTAAAACCTTCTCCAACCAGTTTCAAAGCAACTCTTCTCTCCTACCCCTTGCCTAGCTCAAATTCATTATCTTCCCATGATATGAAGACCCTCTTTACTCCACATCCGGAAAGGGATGCTCTGTGAAAGGAGGAAAAGCTTGGGCAGACTGGGAGGAGAAAGGCGACGGTATAGAAGCATGCAGAAAGTGGATGGGGGAAAAGTTCTTCTCTCATAACATTAGAACTCGTAGGTGTCCAAGGAAGCTGAACGCTGGACAATTCAGGACAGATAAACGAAAGTATTGAAGCCAAGAAGCATATAGTTAAACTACCCGCAAGAGGCAGATGACTACCAACTAGATGGACCATTGGCCTGATCCAGCAAGCTCTTCTTATATTCTTACGAGAATGGTGGTGGGAGACGGGCCTCTTATGGAGCTTTCTCACATCTGGTCTCCTTCGCTGGAGCCAAAGGGTGTCAGATTTTACAGGGCTGCTTCTATATTTGTTGCAGAGAAGGGCTGCCCAGACGATCAAGGGTCTGGGAAACCGAGCCATATGAGGAACGGTCGAGGGAGCTGGGTATGTTTCGCTTGGTAAAGAGGAGACTGGGAGGAGATACAATTTGTTGTTGTTTAGTCGTGTCCGACTCTTCGTGACGCCATGGACCAGAGCATGCCAGGCACTCCTGTCTTCTACTGCCTCCCGCAGTTTGGTCAAACTCATGCTGGTAGCTTTGAGAACACTATCCAACCATCTTGTCCTGAAGTATTGGAGCCTCAGCTTCAGGATCTGTCCTTCCAGTGAGCACTCAGGGCTGATTTCCTTAAGAATAGAGAGGTTTGATCTTCTTGCAGTCCATGGGACTCTCAAGAGTCTCCTCCAGCACCATAATTCAAAAGCAACAATTCTTCGGCGATCAGCCTTCTTGATGGTCCAGCTCTCACTTCCATACATCACTACTGGGAAAACTATAGCTTTAACTATACGGACCTTTGTCAGCAAGGTGATACGATCTTCAAATATCTCAAGTGCTGTCGCTTGGAAGAGGGAGCAAGCTTGTTTTCTGCTGCGCCGGAGGGTAGGACCTGAACCAATGGCTTCGAGTTATGAGGAAGTAGGAAGAATTTCCTGGCAGTAAGAGCTGTTTGACAGTGGAATGGACCATCTTGGAAGGTGGTAGACTCTCCTTCCTTGAAGGCTTTTAAATAGGCAGGGTGGCCGTTTCTCAGGGATTCTTCATCTGTGATTCCTGCATGGTAGGAAGTTGTAGAAGACCCTTAGGCCAGTGGCGTAGCGTGGGGGGTGCAGGGGGGCCCCGGCCGCACCGGGCGCAACATCTGGGGGGGCGCTCGCACTCGCAGCTCTCTGCCCCTACCTGGCTCACTCACTCTCTCTCACTGCAGTGCTGGCTGTGCGAATCCGATCCGAGCCGCTGGGTCGCCGCCCACTGTGGCGGGGGTGGGTGCGGAGAGAGAGCGAGGGAGGGGAGGGACAGTGCAGCGGCCGCCCAGCGCAGCGCTGAGCGCGGGAGAGAACCAGACCAGACCAGACCAGACCAGGCAGCAGCAAGAAGAAGCTGGCAGCGGCGGCAGGTTAGTTAGGGGTTAGGGGGCGCAAATTACTTGCCTTGCCCCGAGTGCTGACAACCCACGCTATGCTACTGCCTTAGGGTCCCTTTCAACCCTACAGTTCTATGGTACTTTGAGTGCAGTAACAAATCATTCTCCAGGGTCCGCGGCTTTGGCTTGGAATCAATTTGATTCCCTCCCCCCTCTTTCTTTTTTCCTTTCTCCTTCTGTGTTGGAACTCCTATTTGGGGACTTCCCTGGCTTTTTTCTGGCCCATGTAGGACCAGCCTGGGTAGTTAACCTTGGTGAAGACTTGACGTTTTTATCTCCCCCAAAAGTTTTTGATTGAGTTTCCACTGAAATGAGTTTGCATTTTAATGTTTTAATGTTGTATTTTAATCTTGTTTTTTAAGCTGTATTTCAATCAATTGTTTTTATATTTGGCGTTAGCCGCCCTGAGCCTGGTCTTGGCTGGGGAGGGTATAGATGATGATGATGATGATGATGATGATTATTATTATTATTTCCCCCTTCTTTTCTCAGCTCCGACAAACGTATGAACTCACCAATCCCGGGATCGCCGAGGTGACTCTCCGCCAAGACAAGAAAATCCTGGCGACTGCTGGCTGGGATCACCGCATCCGCCTCTTCGGCTGGAAGAAGATGAAGCCGTTGGCCGTCCTGGACTACCACACGGCATCAGTCCACTGCGTAGCCTTTTCGGACCACAGCCAGCCCCAGGAGAGACTGATGGCGGCTGGCTCCAAAGATCACCGCATCAGCGTCTGGTCGATATATAATCAAACATGAAACGGGGTTGGAGCTGAAGAAGGAAGACAGGGCAGAAGTTTGCAATTTAGAGTTAAAGGGCGAGGCAGGGCAAGGCGAGAGGGAGAATAGATGGTACCATTTCAGCAGGACTTCAGGACACACAATCCCACTTAGCAGGAGGAGGCAACAGGGTTGCTTTCAGGGTGGATAAAAATCAATGGTTTTTGTAATAAAAAATGGATTTGTATTTGTATTTAAATCAGATTTTTTTGATTTGAATCTATTTTTTTGATTTAAATTGGATTTCTAAAATAAAATGCTTTTGGAGGAAAAAAATCTTTCTAAAGATAGTTTTCTGTTTAAGTTACATGATAGTCCAAAGGCTATTCATCAGGAAATCCTGGGGCCTCAGCAGGGGCCCAATGTTACCAGTTTCCGTGCCGGCTGCCCTACATTCCTGTGAGTAAGCCCCATTGAACAAAATGGGGACTTCTCTCTGAATAAGCATGTGCTGTGAACCAGGAAAGGGAGGTTCTTGCCATAGTTTGTGATTGTTCTGCCCACCTGCCACCAATATATAGCAGTTTGAAGGAGTGAGGGACTGCAGGCAATGTCTTGGAAGGTGGGAGGTAGATAGATAGGGGACTGGATTTAGGTTTGATGAGACCCTAAGCTACTGAAGGTAATGGGACTTCCAGTCGGCGCCAGCGTTTAATGGCGGTCCCTCCCCGAGCTCCGGAGGAGGACTGCTTCGCGAGTTCGGGTCTGACCCGCTACGGCAAGCGGGGGACCCCTAAAATCACAGGCGCGGAAGCCTGTGAACAAGGGGACTCGTGGGCACCAGAAGCGCCCCCCTTACTGCGAAAGAGCCTTTTTAAAGGCTCCGGAACGGCATCGGGAGAGCGCGGTGCTGAGAGTCACAACCCAGCTCGCGGAGCGAAGCCGCGTCACCATGAACGGAGAGCGCTGATTCCTTCCTGTAAATTGAAATTGGATCGAAAAACCCGTGAGTAGGACTGAACGATTATCTGGACTTTAAAATTTAAATCTGAAATTTGGCCGGAAACGGGGAAGGTTAAAATTAAGGAAGTCTGCCTTCCCCCGACTGCATGACAGATAAAGCAACGAAAATATAAAGCTGCATCTGAATGAAAATAAGCTACTGAAGGTAATGGGTCCCTTTATATGCCCAGCTGTCCATTTTCAACAACAAATTGCTGCTGTTTTTTGTGTTGAATATACGCTATATGGTAATTTATGGACCTAATGGGAATCTAGAGCCATTTGCACATAACAAATAGGAGCTTACAGAACACAAAACACTGTTGCTGTATGTAGGTTTTATTTTATTTGGGTTTTTTAACTTATATTTTGGAACTGTACATCCAGTTTTTTCCCCTTTAAATTTTTTGGGGGCCCCAAAGAGAGTGGGGCCCTAAACTATAGCTTGTTTAGCTTATACGTAAATCCGGTGCTGGATAGATAGATAGATAGATAGATAGATAGATAGATAGATAGATTAGATATGGATGTATTATACAGTGGTACCTCGGGTTACATAGGCTTCAGGTTACATACGCTTCAGGTTAAAGACTCCGCTAACCCAGAAATAGTACCTCGGGTTAAGAACTTTGCTTCAGGATGACAACAGAAATCGTGCTCTGGTGGTGCGGCGGCAGCAGGAGGCCCCATTAGCTAAAGTTGCGCTTCAGATTAAGAACAGTTTCAGGTTAAGAACGGACCTCCGGAATGAATTAAGTACTTAACCCGAGGTACAGTGGTACCTCGCAAGATGAATGCCTCGCAAGACAAAAAACTCGCTAGATGAAAGGGTTTTTTGTTTTTTGAGCTTCTTCGCAAGACGATTTTCCCTATGGGCTTGCTTCGCAAGACGGAAACGTCTTGCAAGTTTGTTTCCTTTTTCTTAACACCGTTAATACAGTTGTGACTTGACTTCGAGGAGCAACTCATAGAACGCGGTGTGGTAGCCTTTTTTGAGGTTTTTTAAGACTTTGGTGATTTTTGAAGCTTTTCCAAAACTTTCCTGACACCGTGCATCGCAAGACGAGAAAAATCGCAAGACGACAAAACTCGCGGAACGAATTAACTTCGTCTTGCGAGGCACCACTGTATAATAGAAACATGTGGGGCAAGACCCAACCCAATGGATTCAAATTACAGGAAAGGAGAGTCCAGTGAAGCATTAGGAAGAACTTTGTGATGGTAAGAGCTGTTCAAAGGTGAAACGGACTCCCTCGGATGGCGGTGGGAGGTGTTTCGGCACCTGTGGCCATGTGTCAGGGATTCTCTAGGCCTGATTTCTGCCTTGCATTGGGTTGGACTAGATGACCCTTGAGTCCCAGCTCTACAACTCTATGATTCTCTCTCTCTATGCAGAATGTCCTTTTGCAACATTTACTCCCCGCGACACTTATGATCCCCCTCTCTTTCCCCCCCTTTTGCCTCTCCCTTTACAGTCTTATTAGGGCCGCCTTTAATATGTTCACACTCCTGTCAGGTTTTCAAACTTTTAAATCGGCCAAGAATGTGGCAAGGGACAGCCTCTGGCATTTGTGGATTGCATGGTCTCCTGTCACCCTGAGCTTTGCAATTAATCAAGAGAAGGGGGAGAGAGAGAGAGAGAGAGAGAGAGAGAGAGAGAGAGTTTTTTGCCCAGGCCACAGTCTCTGCTTGCAAAGCTGTGTTTAAGAACCGTTTCAGAGCCGCTGTTAAATCCTTCCCCCTGTAGACCAGCTCTAGCAGGAGGATTTAACTTGCCAATCCAATTAATGCCTTTCTCCTTGGAGACTTTGGCATACTTTTTCAGTGTGGAGAATCAGGCAAGTTTGGGGCGCATAATTCCCATTCCGCGATCACAGAAGCAAGAAGACAAGATCCTCCTGCCTGTCTGACCTGGAGCAGCCAACCGCCCCCCCCCCCCCAGTTTCAACTTTTGCCGTTGCTTAATGATTTGCCTCTTAACCCAGTTGGTGGATTCAGCTTCCGTTAAATTGGTGTGCTTCCACACACCCTCAGTGTCAGCACCTTTCTTGAGAGACTGGGCACACTTTTGAGGTGGCAGCTTCAGAAGCAAAGCCCTGCCATGCGTTGGTAGAAGGAAAGGGCCATCTTTCGGGGGCACCCTGTGGCCAGATTTCTTAGACTACAACTCCCATCATCCCTAGCACTTAGCCATGCTGTCTGGGGCTGATAAACACTGGAATCTAACAGCAGCCAGAGGGCCAAACCTCTCCAGCCTTATTCGAATTGTATGTCACTCCTTATCGCAACACCTAATCTCAAAATAATAATAATGACAAAAAGTGTCCCCTTAATTCTCAAAACCTCCCATTAAAACTGACCCTGCCAGCTAAAGCTGTTGGATGATCTTCTGTTTTACCTGGTCAAATCTTACAGCCCAAAGATAAGCTTATTCCTAGACACCCTCTGTCTATCCTTTAGAGAAGGAACGTTTTGATTTGTTTTTAGGCCTTTTCTGCTGAGCTTTCTGCAGAGGAGAAGTGATAGTTTACCCCTAGAAAACAATTCAGGTATCCAGGATTTCAATGTAGCCGTGATGGGAGAGTCTTGTTTCAAGTAAAAAACAACAACCCAGAACGTCACAGCAGAGATAGGGCTCATTTCATACTCCCCAGAGATGTGATCCTCTTCCCTCAAGTTTCTAAACATTCTTTTAAAAATGACTCTGTTAATTCCTATGTACATAAAGTCCCTCATTATTGTGCTCATGTTTCAAGAGTGGCTGGGGAAACCCAGCCAGATGGGCGGGGTACAAATAAATTATTATTATTATTATTATTATTATTATTATTAGGTGGGGTGTGCAGTGGCGTAGCATGGGTTGTCAGCACCCGGGGCAAGGCAAGTAATTTGCGCCCCCTAACCCGTGGATTTGCGCCCCCTAACCCTAACCCCCAGATGTTGTGCCCGGTGCAGCCGGGCCCCCCTGCACCCCCCACACTACGCCACTGGGGGTGTGGCAAAAAGCTCTTCATCCAGTGGGTCAGAATCTCAAAGCCATCCCCAGGTGGGTCATGGCAAAGCTGTTGCCACCATCTTGATCTCTGGCTAAGGCTCGTCAGACCAAGGAATCGCTGTCTGGGGAATCTCTCTGAAAATGGGGTCCATGTTGCAAGTGGGGAGTCGGTGGTGGGTCTTGGGCCTGGACCAGTTGAAGGCCACCTAGGGATGGACCAAGCTGGCCTTTGCCATGCCCCTGTGCTCTAGCTGCAAGGCAAGCATTGCAGCCACCTTGGTTCCCCCGGCCAATTACAGCCACGTCCCAACGTGATTTCCAGCAACTCGTATTCAAGGTCTTCCTGGAAGTAGGTGTGGAGTCTGCCTTGGCTGACCTGCCCAATGGCAGAAGCCAGAGTGTGCTGCCCTTCAGTTCAATCTGTCCCCATATCCAATCTGTGAACTGGTCTGGCTGGGGATTGTCTGCAACTCTCAAGACCTGCATTTCCACATTTCCTGCGACGTTGGAAGTGATGCCCCAATTGGGTCATACGGTGCAGCTGCTTGCAAAGGCATTTTGTTTTTCGCTCGACTCCCCTCCCCACCCCCAGATGGGAAATTAAAGGAGAGAGAGAGAGAGCATGAGCCGCCTGGGGCCACTGGAGTCATTTATTTCAATTACTTCACAGTTTCCAACCTGCCCTTGCTCCTCGTGCTCAGCTTGAGTAGCATCTTGAAGAAGATTAAGATTTTTAAATTATTACACATGGAAGAATTAAAGACTGAAAGATCTGGGACAGGTTTTAAAAAGGACTTCTTCTTTTTTTGTAAATTTATTTATTTGGGTTTTTCAAATTAGAATTTTACAAGCACATATCAGCATACAACAGAGAAACAAGATTCCACAGAATCTCCTCCCCTTTCTATTGTTAGTCCTTTCCTCCTGCATCTTTCACAACAATCCAAATCTTTTGCATCTCCCTTATGTCCAAAATTCACCATTAAACTACAAGTGTTATTCCAACCCCACTAACGATTTTGGCTGTTTACAATGGTTTTTAAGATAGATTATGAATTTCCCCCATTCCTTATTAAAATTTTGGTCTTCCTGTTTTCTGATTCTTCCGGTCATTTTTTGCCATTTCGTCATAGTCCTTCAACTTGATCTGCCATTCTTCTCTGGTCGGGACTTTTTCTTCTTCCCATAAAAAAGGACTTCTTCATGCAGAGCAAAATTAAACTTTGGAACTCGCTCCGACAGGAGGCAGTGAATGCTACCAGCTAGGATGGCTTTAAAAGAGGATTCGTAGTCTATTGATGGACTATTTGTAGTCTAACATAAAATTTATTACGGTCAGAGACCAACTTGAGAAGCACAAATGGAACTACAATCCCAATAGCAAAACAAACATTTAAAGATTTTAAGTTTAAAAGTGTGATAGGCATATAAATACATAAAAACTTTAAAATAGAATTCCTTAGAGAAATGACCCAAAGTAGCCTGTGGATCCGGGTTTGGGAATTTTCTTAACAAACTAGATTGAATCGGGGGATGGTCTGCGTCTACATATCTGTGCGCAGAATCTGGTGACAATCTGGGTCGTCTTGTGGTCTTTGCCTAACAGGAGAAGATCGAATTTTTGCTTTACCGGGAGGTCAGTAAGCCTCACCAGCAGGGGATCAATGGTTTCTCTAGGTGCCTCATCATAAAAGGGACATCTAAAAAATATGTGTTCAGGGCTTCCTATATCTCCCAATGGACAGGCGCAAATTCTCTGGTCATATGGGACTTTTTTAAAGGATGCTTCCGAGACCGGCGAGAGCAGAGCCAAGCTTCTGGCAAGTGTAAAAGCCCTTCTTGCATTTTTGGATACAAGAAAAAAGAGATTTGCTGCTGGTGCAACTATATAGATTTATCTCAATTTCTTATTTGTAGTGTATACTCTGCCTCCACAGATGGAGACAAACCTAGAATCATAGAATCATAGAGTTAGAAGAGACCACAAGGGCCATCGAGTCCAACCCCCTGCCAAGCAGGAAACACCATCAGAGCACTCCTGACATATGGTTGCCAAGCCTCTGCTTAAAGACCTCCAAAGTAGGAGACTCCACCACACTCCTTGGCAGCAAATTCCACTGTCGAACAGCTCTTACTGTCAGGAAGTTCTTCCTAATGTTTAGGTGGAATCTTCTTTCTTGTAGTTTGGATCCATTGCTCCGTGTCCGCTTCTCTGGAGCAGCAGAAAACAACCTTTCTCCCTCCTCTATGTGACATCCTTTTATATATTTGAACATGGCTATCATATCACCCCTTAACCTCCTCTTCTCCAGGCTAAACATGCCCAGCTCCCTTAGCCGTTCCTCATAAGGCATCGTTTCCAGGCCTTTGACCATTTTGGTTGCCCTCCTCTGGACACGTTCCAGTTTGTCAGTGTCCTTCTTGAATTGTGGTGCCCAGAACTGGTTCTGAATCGCCAGGAAGGGAGAGGGCTCTTGTGTTCGAATCCTGACTTCAGGTTTCCCATCTAGTGGACCACTGTGAGATCAGGATGCTGGACTCGGTGGGTCATTGGCTTCATCCAGCAGGACTCTTCTCATATTCTTAGGACTAAAAGTGATTATGGTGCATTTAATATAAACTTAACAAAGGCACACTTCGCAAGACAAAGCACAGTAAAACAGCCCCTTTCTAAAACGTCAACTCTGGCAAAATTAAAGGACTGGTTTGTATCCGAAGCCAAGAGTCAGCATCCGAAGGCGATGAAAGCAACACGCTGGCTCTGCAAAGGCTGCCCTCCCAGCGAGTTTTACGGGAAGGGGTGAGAACAAGCAACATTCCAAAATTAATTGATATAAATCTTGAGCACTCGCATTTGTCCACCAATTACATGGGATATTTATCACAGCCGAAAGGGACGCTGATCTCTGACCCCCAGACATTTCCTGCAAATGAATCAATTAGTTCCAAAGTCCCTTTCCTTCTGCGCTCCAGCGAGAAGTTCCCATTCCGTCTGAGCCAGCAGAGAGAGGACCGTGAACTAGCCTTTGGAGCTGGAGGTCTGGGGAATGAAAGTGACTCGGAGCCACATCCTGGAGGAGCACAACTAGACTCAGTGTCCTTTCTAGACCACTGGAGTGGCCTAGCAGCCTCAGCCAGAAAGGTCCTCAGTGAGAGATGACTAATAATAATAATAATAATAATTTGTTATTTATACCCCGCCCATCTGGCTGGGCTTCCCCAGCCACTCTGGGCGGCTTCCAACAAAATATTAAAATACAGTAATGCATCAAACATTAAAAGCTTCCCTGAACAGGGCTGCCTTCAGATGTCTTCTAAAAGTCTGGTGTTGTTGTTCTCTTTGACATGTGGTGGGAGGGCGTTCCACAGGGCAGGTGCCACTACCGAGAAGGCCCTCTGCCTGGTTCCCTGTAACTTGGTTTCTCACAGTGAGGGAACCACCAGAAGGCCCTCGGTGCTGGACCTCAGTGTCCGGGTAGAACGATTGGGGTGGAGACTACTGTACCTCTAATATAGAATAATACATTTTAATATAGAAAAAATAGGTCTTAAGTAGCATAAAGGAAATCAAAAGGCAGCAGCAAATGTTACAACAATGCTCAATAAAACCATCCGTCATCAACCGCCTTTCTGTTTTAGCCTCTAAATACCCACTGAAAACTTTTCCATGCCGCCAAGCTTAATGCTGGCAATTGAAAAATGTATTTATCTAAATACCAGAATTATTAGAATGGAGAACCAAACTTACTGAATTCGTCGAGATGGCAAAATTAACAGCATCAATTAAAGGCTACTCTAATCAAAATATTAATAAAGAGTGTGAATGCGTTAAGGAATACAGTGGTACCTCTGGATGCAAACGGCATCTGTTTCGGAGCCCCGTTCGCATCCTGAAGCGAACACAACCTGCGTCTGTGTGTCTGCGCGTGCGCGGGTCGCAACTTGCCACTTCCGTGCATGCACATGATGTCATTTTGAGTGTCTGCGCATGCACGAGCGGCGAAACCCAGAAGTAAAGTGCTCCGTTACTTCTGGGTTGCTGCAGAGCACAACCCGAAAATATTCATCCCGAAGCGTATTTAACCCGAGGTATGACTACATGAAAAAGTCGGTGCTGGAGATTAAAAATTAATATGCAAAAGTTTAAAAGTCGCAAGGAGATAGGATAATAATATATTAAGGATGGAATAACAAATTAAGTGAATAACACAACAATAACAACAATAATAGTAGGTAAGGAAGATTGCACATGGGTGGAGGGAAGCACTGGGCTGTGGGGGAGGGAGGTGAAGGGATTAATTGAAATTGTTAAAGATTGGTGTAGGATTTAAGAGATTTAAATTTTGTTTTTCTTTTATATGTGTTTTTTCTTCTTTTCTTTTTTGTGTTTAATGTTTGTATTTTTGTATTTTGTATTTTTGTATTCTTGTATTTTGTATCTGTTTTGCTTTTGTTTTTTGTTTTTTCTAAACTTTTCTATCGATAAAACCTAATAAAATATCATAAAAAAATAAAACAAATTTTCATAAAGATTCTATAAGGAAACAAGAAAGCAGCAAGAAATATCAAGTAAAGGTATCGGAGAGGAGATCAGTGTAAACGAAAACATGAGACTTACGGTTTTGTTACATACGATTTTATTTTGGAGTTGTCTGATTATATTGGAGTTGTTTGTTGTAAGGAATGTATATTGTGTGAATAAAATAATAAAGGGTTTGGAAATTTAAAAAAGGGGAAAAGAGAGAGAAATGTATTTATCTTTTTGCAGACCCACCTTTTTTTCCTACAAGGAGCCTGGCATGGTATAGGTGGTTCTCCCCCTTCTCGTTTAATCCCCACAAGGACCCTGAGAGGTAGGCGTAGGCTGAAAGAGGCAGCGACTGGCCCAAGGTCACCACCGCTCCAGTGAGCAGTGTGGCTTGGGGAGGATTTTGTGTTAGTTTCTGTAAGAGAGCACCGGAGGATTAAAAGGAACGGGATTTCAGCAGGTCAGTTATGGAACACGCACCGGTTGCAAACGACAAGGTGTGTCTGCCCTGAATTTTTGGTAGGCACAAACGCTATGGAAAACTGGGTTGTGTCTAAGCACCCTTTGCTCGACTAATTCATGGAGGAGTGGGCTATTGATGGCTGTTAGCCATGACAGCTATGTTCTGCCTCCACAGATGGAGGCAAGAGTGCTTCTAAATCCCAGCTGCTGGAAACCTCAGGATGAGAGAGGGCTCATGTGTTCAAATCCCAGCTTCCCACAGGCATCTGGTTCGCCACTGCGAGAACAGGGTGCTGGACTAAATGGGCTCCTGGTTTGATCCAGCAGGCTCTGCTTATGTTCTTATAACAGGTGGTCATTTTATTGGCAATCTCTGTTTCATATACAGTCAAACCTCGGGTTACAGACGCTTCAGGTTGCGTTTTTTTGGGTTACGGAACCTGGAAGTACCGGAATGGGTTATTTCTGGGTTTCAGCTGTCGGCATGCGCAGAAGCGCTAAATCACGCTTTACGCATGCAACAGAAGCGCAGAATCATAACCCGCGTGCGCACAGAAGCACCGCTGCAGGTTGTGAACGCTACGGGCTGCGAACGTGCATCCCGCACAAATCACGTTCGCAACCTGAGCGTCCACTGTATATATGTGTATACACACACACACTTTTAATTACATTTTCTGTTTTATGATTTAAAATACTCATTTTTGCATCCTTAAAACATCAGTGACTTCCCTACTTCTCTTTCCATGGTTCATTTTGCATACCATAAATCCCTGCATATTTTACAAGCAACTAAACCATTCCACAGGGATGCGGGTGACACTGTGGTTTAAACCACAGAGCCTAGGGCTTGCCAATCAGAAGGTTGGTGGTTCGAATCCCCGCAGCGGGGTGAGCTCCCATTGCTCGGTCCCTGATCCTGCCAACCTAGCAGTTCGAAAGCACGTCAAAGTGCAAGGAGATAAATAGTCACTGCTCCGGCGGGAAGGTAAACGGCATTTCTGTGCACTGCTCTGGTTTCACCAGAAGCGGCTTAGTCATGCTGGCAACATGACCTGGAAGCTGTACGCCGGCTCCCTCGGCCTTTAAAGCGAGATGAGCGCCGCAACCCCAGAGTCTGCGACTGGACCTAACTGTCAGGGGTCCCTTTACCTTTACCTTAAACCATTCAGTATTCCATTATTACATCCATAAAAACTTATTTACACTGTCGAATTCATCTTAATGCTGCCAACATTTTCAAATGTACACAATTTCCCCCCATATGTTCAATAAAGGCTTTCCAATCATCTCTAAACATGTGTTCTTCTTGTTCTCTTATTCCATATGTTAAGTCTGCAAGCTGCGCATATTCTGTCAACTTAAATTGCCATTCTTCTTTGGTTGAGACCTCGCTCGTTTTCCATTTTGGGGCTAACAAAACACGGGCCGCAGTAGTGGCGTACATAAATAACCTTTTTTGACACCTGGGAATTTCAGTCTGAATTATCCCCAACAGAAAGGACTCTGGGATTTTTTTTAATTTTTATTTTTGGAAAGTACTTTTAAACATTTTTTTCAATTCATTATGGATTATTTCCCAATACTCTTTTACCCTTTTACAAGTCCATGTGAAAGAACGTCCCCTCAGTCCAGGGCTGGATTTAGGTTTGGTGAGGCCCTAAGCTAGTGAAGGTAATGGGGCCCTTTATATGTCCAGCTGTCCTTTGTCAACAAGAAATTGTCACTGTTTTTTGTGTTGAATATATGCTACATGGTAATTTATGTCCCTAATAGGTATCTAAAGCCATTTGCACATGCAGAATGTAGGCACCCTATATATAGAAATGAGCAAACCAGTGATATTTTAGGGAGCGGGCTAGCAGGCAGGGCCCTTTATTTACATCACAGGAGCCTACGCAACACAACACAACACAATGTTGCTGTATGTAGGTTCTATATTATTTTATTTTTATCTTATATTTTGGAAATGTACATCCATTTTTTCCCCTTGGGGCCCTAAGCTATAACTTGTTTAGCTTATATGTAAATCTGGCACCGCATGCGCCATTCTTCAAGTTTTCGGTAAAGGAAAAAACAACGGCCAATCGTTTTCAAGAACAATAAAATCCCTAACACGCAACAGGGGCGACACTGCGGTGTGTGGTCAGCTGAGCATGTTGCTAACCGTTACTTCAAATGCATGCGCAAACACAAACACACAAACCTGCTTGGGCCTTTCCAGACTTGTCTGCATTTTGAGATTTGCCTGAAACGCTGGAGTTATGAAGCTGTTTTCATTTACTTTCATTTTTTTTTTAACGTAATATACTTTTACACTTGCGATCCAATTAAAGATTTCCTGCATTCCAACTTGCCCTTGGCAGATTTTTGATTTTTTTTAATGAATACCAATTGCATAAACAGTGTTTTGCTCCAGCTATTAAAAAAGTCAGACATGAAGGGTAATTGACCCCTTTCAGGCAGGAGTGTAATGACTTGTGGTTGAACAATTCCAGCTACCTTTACAGTGATGTACACGGTTCAGGCTTCGGTTGGAGGATGGATGGCGGCCAACAGATTGAGGTTGAATCCTGACAAGACAAAAGTACTGTTTTGGGGGGACAGGGGGTGGCCGGGTGTGGGGGACTCCCTGGTCCTGAACTGGGTAACTGTGCCCCTGAAGGACCAGGTGCGCAGCCTGGGAGTCATTTTGGACTCACAGCTGTCCATGGAGGCGCAGGTCAATTCTGTGTCCAGGGTGGCTGTCTACCAGCTCCATCTGGTACGCAGGCTGAGACCCTACCTGCCTGTAGACTGTCTCGCCAGAGTGGTGCATGCTCTAGTTATCTCCCGCTTGGACTAGTGTAATGCGCTCTACATGGGGCTACCTTTGAAGGTGACCAGGAAACTGTAATTAATCCAGAATGCGGCAGCTAGACTGGTGACTGGGAGTGGTCACCGGGACCACATAACACAGGTCCTGAAAGATCTACACTGGCTCCCAGTACGTTTCCGAGCACAATTCAAAGTGCTGGTGCTGACCTTTAAAGCCCTAAACGGCCTCGGTCCTGTATACCTGAAGGAGCGTCTCCACCCCAATCATTCAGCCTGGACACTGAGATCCAGCTCCAAGGGCCTTCTGCTGGTGAGGTTACAGGGAACCAGACAGAGGGCCTTCTCGGTAGTGGCGCCCGCCCTGTGGAACCTTCAGATGTGAAGGAAATACGTAGCTATCTTATCTTTAAAAGACATCTGAAGGCAGCCCTGTTTAGGGAAGTTTTTAATATTTAATGCTGTATTGTTTTTAACACTCGAGTGGGAGCCGCCCAGAGTGGCTGGGGAAACTCAGCCAGATGGGCGGGGTATAAATAATAAATTATTATTATTATTATCTTGCTCTGAGGTATTTGTCCTGCAAATGCCAGTTACCACATATTCCCTCTCGCTGCCAGCTTCTTAGGACTGAGAAACTAAAAGCCACATTGCGAGAGATGGGCGAGGCAAGAGGCAAAAGGTGGGAGGAGCAATGAACGCAAATTTTTACCTTTGTAAATATTGCATCTCTTTGAATAACATAGCTATGGGCTATGCCGTGCAGGGCCACCCAAAATGGATAGCCGAGAGTTTAGACTAAATGTGATCCACCCAGAGAAGGAACTGGCAAACCACTCCAGTATTTTGCCAAGAAAACTCCATGGACATAAAAAAGGAGATGCTTTGGAAAGAAAGTGAGAGTTTCCAAGGCATGCTGTGGTTCATGGGGTCACGGAGAGTCTAACACGACTAAAACGGCTAAACAACAAAAATACTGCATACCTTCCAACAATTATCAAATGAACATAGGGACGTCCCATTCCATAATGATAATTTTACTATTTATACCCCACACATCTTACTGGCTTGCCCCAGCCACTCTGGGCAGCTTCCAACACACATAAAACATAATAAAACATTTTTTTAAAAAAAAAAAAACCTTCCCTATACAGGATTGCCTTCAGACAGCTTGGGGGGGGGGGTTGGATAACTCCATACCCTCCACCATTTCTCCAATGAAAAAAGGGACACCCTAAGGAAAAGTGGGACATTCTGGGATCAAATCAGAAACTGGGACGACTTTTCTAAATCAGGGGTGTCCCTGGAAAATAGGGACACTTGGTGGGTCCGCAAGATATGGTCTGTCCTTTAAAAAAAAGAAGTAGGATTCTAGTCCTCAAGGCTTTGAATGAAGGAGTAAACTAAATAAAAAAGATTGGAGGCTGCCTTATACTAATCAGAACAATTGGTCCAGTCTACCCTGACTGGAAGAGGGACGTGGGTGGCGCTGTGGGTTAAACCACAGAACCTAGGGCTTGCCGATCAGAAGGTCGGTGGTTCGATTCCCCGCAACGGGGTGAGCTCCCAATGTTCGGTCCCAGCTCCTGCCAACCTAGCAGTTCAAAAGCACAAAGTGCAAGTAGATAAATAGGTACCGCTCCAGCGGGAAGGTAAACGGCGTTTCCGTGCGCTGCTCTGGTTCGCCAGAAGCGGCTTAGTCATGCTGGACACATGACCCAGAAGCTGCTCCCTTGGCTAATAAAGCGAGATGAGCGCCGCAACCCCAGAGTCGGCCATGACTGGACCTAATGGTCAGGGGTCCCTTTACCTTTACCTTTACCCTGACTGGAAGTGGTTTCCCAAGGTTTCAGGCAGAAGACACACCCAGCCTGGAGCTGCAAGTGATCAAATTCAGGGCTTTCTGCATACAAATCAGATGATCTACCGCTACACTACAGCCCTTCCCTGACGGGAAGCATGTAAGTGAAAAGAAAAACACTGTCCTCTTCTTCTGTTTGGAAGGACCTCAGAGGCTGACTTTCTTGTGTTAACGTAATGCATGAAGATCATGGGTCAGGAAGCCAAACAAACATTGGCTGCAGCCTACATTTCTCCAATGAAAATAGGGACATCCTAAGGAAAAACCGGGAGATTCCGGGATCAAATCAGAAACCAGGAAGGCTTCCCTAAATCAGGGATATCCCTGGAGGGGCTTTTATTGGCTGGTGTGGCTCAATGACGCCTCTATACTGGGCCAATCCCCTCGTGAGTGGCATTCCAGGGTCACATGCCAGGGCCAGGCAGCACACAATCTTAGATAACTGTATCGTGTGTCCCCCTTGCTCGCCTTTCCCCCCTTAAGCCGCTATTCAGAAGTACAGTGGTACCTCTGGTTAAGACCTTAATTCGTTCTGGAGGTCCATTCTTAACCTGAAACTGTTCTTAATCTGAGGTACCACTTTAGCTAATGGGGCCTCCTGCTGCCACCGCTGCGCGATTTCTGTTCTCATCCTGAAGCAAAGTTCTTAACCTGAGGTACTACTTCCGGGTTAGCAGAGTCTGTAACCTGAAGCGTTTGTAACCCAAGGTACCACTGTACTTAAGAGGAGCCCTCGTGGATCAGTCCAAAGGCCCAGCTATTTTCACAGTGGCCAGCCAGATATCTCTGGAAAGCCCCAAAACTGCTTGCGATTGCCGGCACAACTGGTATTCAGAATCATACTACCTCCAGCAGCAAGTTAGCAGCATAAGCATCTTTTCCAAGTCGCCGTCTCCTCCCTGTACATGCCTTCGAGGTGGGAGGCAACAAAAGGCCTAATAACTTTAGACGGGTGCTACGATTTCTGCAAAAGATGGAATTGCAAGCCGCTGCGAGAGCGTCACTCAGCCTGTTTGATACCTAATAGATCTGCTCTCTCTCTCTTTTTCCCACAGAGCTGAGCTCTACATCACAGCTGGAATAAAGCGGCGTGCCGGGCTGGCAGTAAGAACATGGCCAGATACGTTTCACGCCATTAATCACATGGGCAAAACCCTTCACCGCGCAGGAATTAGGTTGCTACAATCCCAACTGCGGGCTTTTCGTACATTAAAGTGCCAAAGGCTCCGTGATGAATGGCGCCGGGAGGGAATCGACCCCCAACCGCTAAAAGCCGAGAAGGCAAACCCCACGCAGATAGGCACGCTGGAAGCACAAGGCTCGTTTCTCAGGGGTTCGTTTGCAGAGATTACCAGGAAAGCGGGCAAAAAAAAAAAAAAATATCCCAGGCGGAGGAAACGGAGGGGGTGTAAAATCTAAGGCAGATTCGGACATTGTACAAGCGTTATACTCCCTGGTGGTTGGTGCCCATTGGGAGTGGTGGGGTGGAAGGCAGGGAGGCCCAACAGTAGGTGGCGCCAGAGCCAATGACAGGCAGAGCCAGCTGATTCTGGAATTGTCCCCCAGCCTCCCTGATGAGTTCTACAAAGGTAACACTGAGACTCAGAAGGAGGAAGCTGGCAGCCAAAGGCACCCTCTGGACTGCGTGTAAGTAGTGCACACTTTACCTGGCAAATGCAACTTTGGATGCGGGTGGCGCTGTGGTCTAAACCACTGAGCCTAGGGCTTGCCGATCGGGAGGTCGACGGTTCGAATCCCTGTGACGGGGTGAGCTCCTGTTGTTCGGTCCCTGCTCCTGCCAACCTAGCAGTTCGAAAGCACATCAAAATGCAAGTAGATAAATAGGTACCACTGCGGCGGGAAGGTAAACAGTGTTTCCATTCACTGCTCTGGTTTCGCCAGAAGCAGCTTAGTCATGCTGGCCACATGACCCGGAAAAACTGTCTGCGGACAAACATCGGCTCCCTCGGCCAGTAAAGCGAGATGAGCGTTGCAACCCCTGAGTCTTTCGCGACAGGACTTAACTGCCAGGGATTCCTTTGCCTTTTTACGCATTACTTTGGTGGAGAACTTGCATTGCAAAATTCAGAGGAGTGTGAATTTTGAAGGGCTGCTGTGTTTTGGCTTACTTAACTGGTGCAAATTAGGCAGGTTTGCCTTTAAATGCAAACTGACTCGAATCGCTGATGAGAAGAGGGGCACCTCTCGCTTGGCTTCCCAGCCCTCTCATTTCCACACAGGTGGTGCATCCTTCAGGGCTCTGGACTTGGGCCAGAACCCTGCCACCTGCAAATCTCTCTCTATCGCGTTCCCATGCCTCCGCAGCACGTTTTCAAACAGACACGCAGCAAAGCAGGTTCCCTGACCTGACTGTGATCCCAAACCCGCCCCCTAAGGGTTACTTGCGTTGTGGGGTGGAGATAATCCAGGGGTGCGCAGTTCTGGCGCTGCCCCAGTCTGCCTCCCTCCTCCTGGGTGATGTGGGACTTTGAATCTCTGCTGGGCATAGGCAGGCCAGCTGATCTGGCCTGTCGCAGCTTCATTTGCTCTCATTTGTAAGAAGTGCGCTCGCTTCCGAGCTCTTAACCACAATCTCCTTCATCATCGCAGCAGAGACTAATTTGTGCGAGGAGTGATTACGGGTGCCTTACCGCAACTGAGCCCATCGGCATGGGTGGATACTCACTGGAAGAGCCTTTTCCGGACAGGGAGTGGAAGTTTTCCCCTAGGCCAGGGGTGGGGAGTCTGTGGCCCCTGCAGGTGTTGTTCGACTGCAGCTCCCATCAATAGAGTGGCAGCCCAGAAGCACCTGGGATCACAGGTTCTCCCATCTTTGCTGGAGGTTCCTCAAGGTATCTGCTGGGAATCCTTCTACAAACACTGATATTGCAGCAGCAGTGGAGTCTCAGAACAGAAGAACATGGGATGCCTTTACTGAGATGCTGATTTAATTTAAACTAAATGATGAACAACAGATACAGGGAACCAGGCGGAGGGCCTTCTCGGTAGTGGCACCCGCCCTGTGGAACACCCTCCCACCAGATGTCAAAGAGGAAAACAACTACCAGACTTTTAGAAGACATCTGAAGGCAGCCCTGTTCAGGGAAGCTTTTAATGTTTAATAGGTTACAGTGGTACCTCGGGGTACATACGCTTCAGGTTACAGACTCTGCTAACCGAGAAATAGTGCTTCAGGTTAAGAACTTTGCTTCAGAAATCGGGCTCTGGCGGCGCGGCGGCAGCAGGAGGCCCCATTAGCTAAAGCGGTGCTTCACTTTAAGAACAGTTTCAGGTTAAGAACGGACCTCTGGAACGAATTAAGTACTTAACCTGAGGTACCACTGTATTGTATTTTAATATTCTGTTGGAAGCCACCCAGAGTGGCTGGGAAACCCAGCCAGATGGGCGGTGTATAAACAATAAATTATTATTATTATTGTTGTTGTTGTTGTTGTTGTTATTAAAGTTTGCTGGATTAGGCCAATGGCTACTTTCTTTCTTTTTTTATAAATTTTTTATTGGTTTTTCACAATTTTTATAACCACAAACATTACACAATACAGACAAACAAACACATACACAAACATGTATAATTTCAAATCCTTTTTTCTTAAACCTTACTTCACCGACTTCCCCATACCTCCCCTTTCTGCATCCCAATTTCCAAATTTGTTTCAGCAAATCCTGCCCCTTGGTTTTATCCGATTTTCCCTTATTCTTTTCTTTTCCTTAGTCTTTTACAGCTGTAATCCCCTTTTTTCTAAAACTTCAACATTTTAACATTCATTAATTTTACAATGTTTCTTAAGATAAATTCTAAATTTCTTCCAGTCTTTATCCGCCGTCTCTTTCCCCTGGTCACGGATTCTTTCGTCCAGCATCCTGTTCTCACGGTGGCTGACAAGATGCTTGTGGGAAGCCCGTGAGCAGGATCTGAGCACGAGAGCACTCTGCCCTCCTGTGATTTTCCAGCAGCTGGTAGTTGGTCATTGGTTGGATGCAGACTGGATCTCGGTGGGTTCCACTAGATCTCACTTCCCTCCATGCATGGAAGCAGCCCTGCCGTCTGTGGAGGGGCGCCTGCAGATACTTCCCCTGATTTTGAAACCCTGTAGAATTTGTTGGTTTTTTTTTAAAATAGTGTTTATTAAAGTTTCACAAACAATAAAAAGTTTCAAAATTTAAACGTAAAAAAAACTTCAGGCATAAAAACATACAAGACCAAAACATATAAAAAATACACAGTAAGAAACAATTAACAGAAGAAAAGAAGGAAGAAAAGAAAGAAAGAAAGAAAGAAAGAGAAGAACCACCAAAAAGCAAAACAGAAAATAGGTTAATATTTTCATCTCTTATACTTCATTCACTAGTTTCTTGACCTCCTCACACCTCCCATTTTGTATTCCAGTTCAAATATTAAATTCAGCAAATCCTTGCCCTCTAGCATTTATCCTTTATCAATCCCCATTTACATTTTCTTAAAAATCTTTTTACCAGTACCACTTCTTTTCAATCAGACATCATTTTAACATTCCTGAATTTTACAGTGCTTCTGCAAGTAGTCTTTAAATTTCTTCCAGTCTTCCTCCACCGACGAAACCCTGTAGAATTTGGAGTGTGGATATCGAGAGCAGGAGGTTGCCAACCTTTTAAAGTCCATGTACGTTTGGAATTTTTAAGCAAGCGCTGTGCGCAACACCTCCTCTGGTCACTTTCTCCCGCACCCCTCAGATCAGCCCCATAGCAAGACAGAAAGGGGAAAAAACCCCACATACACTCACGCTTCACTTTTTCGAGGCATTTGGTAAAAGTCAGATCCAGTAGATTTAATATGAGCAGTAAAAAAAAAAAAAAAAAAAAAGAACGTAGAGCTGAAGGAAATGGGAAAGGGCATCACTCTTTCCTTCAGCTCTATGTCATTTTCAAGGGAGAAAAAGGCAATTGCCCTCACCCCATCTTGACCAAGGGAGTGGTGAGAGGGGTGGGAAAGGCTCAAAGGGCTTTGAAGAAGACTTCAAGGGTACATTTCACCCCAGGGCACTCTGTTGGCAACTGATCGAGCAGGTCATTTCCTCTGGTCATCCATGCAGTTCTCTTTTTCGACAGCAGTGCATTTTCTAAAACAAAACGTAGGCTAGTACCTTATTGGTCTGCCTTGCTTAATATTGTCTGCACAACAGTAGCTCTTCAGGGCAGCAGACAGGAAGCTGAAGAGGAGTCAGGGCTTAGTGAGAAGGGAGAGTCTGCAACAGAGAAAAGTCTAGAAGCAGAGGCTGGAGAGGAGGGGGCCTAAGAGGCAGAGATGAGTCTGGCTGAGGAAGAGTCTCTCTCCCTCCTGCTGGGACAACCTCCTCTCCCCACTTGTCTCCCAGAGCCAGAAGAGACATGAAAAGGGCGGAGGAAAGACTGGCTGCATGCAGGCGCAGCCTCCGATTGCTTGGGGAAAGGCCCTGGAGACGAGGGAACTTAGATGGCTGTTGCGAGGCAGGGACTTCCAGTCTCAGCAACTGATCCATGGGGCAAGACCTACTGGGAGCTGCGGTCACTCTAAGGAAATGAGTGACACTCTGCCAAGTCTGTGTGAGTCGTGCTCTTCCTAACAAAGAGTTAACTCCAACTTTAACAGTGTGATTTACTGCCGGCTTGTTCCCGACACCTACGCAATTTATGCTCTCTGAAACAATGCGCCAGCCCAAAACACATCCAACGTTTGAAATTTGTGCTACGATGAGCCTTGCAATGCAACTCTCCTGCCAAGTAATAGGTGCACAAAATGCATAAAAGCATGTACTGGACTAAAGTGTGCATAAAAATGCATATATTAGGAAAATATACACATATATTAAGTTGAAATTGCTCTATGTGCAGAGTTGCATACGTACGTTCGTATCTGGGATAAATTCTCACAACAATGCGGAGGAATTTTCTTGAGGATCTCTCTCTCTCTCTCTCTCTCTCTCTCTCTCTCTCACACACACACACACACACACACACACACACAATTGCATACTATTAGGGAAATGTAGAGATCTGGAGACTGGAAAAAGTGAAAACCGAAACTGACGGATTCATTCAATCCCTGCAAGGCTCGGTCCTCAATGAAATAGAGACATTGAAATATTTCAGAGGGGTTTTTTTTATCTCATCAACTCATCTGGTTTGAAGCAACGCACACAGGAAAGGGAACGGAATCAAAGGCACTCGCTGTGGTTGCTGAAATAGGAGAAATATGTGAGGTGATGTTTAAAAGGACTCCAAGAAAGTGTCTCTCTCCCCTCCTCCCTCCACCCCCCCCCCCAAATATTCTCAGCCTCCTTTATCTGGCAGTTATGAAAATGCAGCGTCTCTGAACGTGCCTCTCGTAGCATATCCAAACAGAGCGCTTTGAGCCCTGGCTGTCGATATGGAGGCCTTCCAGAAACCCTCCTCCTTGTTGCATCCATGATGGTCTGTGCTCAAGATGGTATCGGGGCAGTTATACATGATCTCGCTTTCAGTACTGTCTGAGACGGCAAAAGATCCCTGAAAGGTATGCAGCTTCTTTTCCAATTGTTGCAAGTCCCCAAACATCCTGCCGAGATCCTGTGATTTTTTGTACCACTCGTGGTCCAGGGTTTCCTCCCCAGCCAGTCTCATTTTCATCGTGGTGTAGAAGAAGAAGAAGAGAAGAGTTTGGATTTGATATCCCGCTTTATCACCACCCAAAGGAGTCTCAAAGCGGCTAACATGCTCCTTTCCCTTCCTCCCCCACAACAAACACTCTGTGAGGCGAGTGGGGCTGAGAGACGCCGTGTGACTAGCCCAAGGTCACCCAGCAGCTGCATGTGGAGGAGCGGAGATGTGAACCCTGTTCACCAGATTACAAGGCTACTGCTCTTAACCACTACACCACTGGTGTAGTGTTCTTATTTCCCTTTTGACTCTGCATAGATGCTAACCTTACTGTATGCTTGTGAAACATGGACCACTTAAAAATGCCATCTCCAACTCCTCGAAAGATTCCATCAACAGTGTCTCTGAAAAAATGCACACATCACTTAGGAAGACAGGTGAACTAATGTCAGTGTACTGGAAGAAGCAAAGATCACCAGTGTCGAAGCAATGATTCAACATCAACTTCATTGGACTGGTCATGTTGTGTGGATGCCTGATTATCGTCTTCCAAAGCAACTACTCTATTCTGAACTTAAAAATGGAAAGCGTAATGCTGGTGGTCAACAAAAGAGGTTTAAAGACTGTCTCAAGGTAAATTTTTAAAAATGTAGTATGAACACCAACAACTAGGAAACACTTGTCTGCGAGCGCTCCAACTGGAGAACAGCCCTTACCAAAGGTGTCATTGAAGACACTCATACTCAGGGAGAAAGGGAGAAATGTGCTACGAGGAAGGCACAATTGGCAAATTCACACTGTGATCAACTCCCACCCGGAAATCAATGTCCCCACTGTGGAAGGACGTGTGGATCCAGAATTGGCCTCCACAGTCACTTACGGACTCATTGTTAAAACCGTGTTTATGGAAGACAATCTTACTCAGCTATGATGGATCGCCAAAGAAGAGGAAGTGAAGAAGATACAACTGCCTAATTAGATTGCTGGGAAGATTCAAGAACAAGCAATAGGATATTCTGTAAATGATCTGTGTTCTTATGTAGCTGAACCGTTTTATACATTCTGGATGTCCCATGATCATATTATAAAGTAGTTGTGTTCTGTGTTATAAATCCAGCACTGCTTCTTGTTTCTTTTTGTTTCCCAATGTATTTCTAATCAGCAAGTGAATTTTTGTTCTGAAAGTGTTACCCAGGAAAACAAGTTTGAGAGCCAATGGGTTAAAGTGTCAGACTAGGACCTGGGTGACAATGATCAAATCCCCACTCAGCCATGAAACTCACTGAGTGGCCTTGGGGGTCAGTCACATACAATCTCACTGCCTAACCCAGAGTTGTTGTGAGGACAAAGTTAGGAAAGGGAGAATTGTGAACGCTGCCGTGACCTCTTTGGAGGAAAGGTGGGATATATAAGTGCTATAACAAACAAACAACAATAATAAATAAACAACAAGCAACTGTGACCACCATGATCTTTTAAGGAAGCGTTTCCCAAACTTACAATCATCATGTACCCCTTTCTGAGTTTTCTCCCATTCTCACATGAAGATAGTTTGGAGAGTAGTTTCAATAACGCTATTTTATCTAGACCAGAGCAAATTATGCCATGAACCTTTCGAAATGCCTTTGCACACACTGCCTTAAGGGATCCCCATCTCGATCCACCAAAGAGCTTCATTCTTTGAATTTAGTATTTTACAAAGCACTTTTCCCTTTTGTAAGGCGATTTCTGCTTATAATGTGAAAATCCTGAACTTGAGATTCATGTGTGACTCAAACATCAGGTTTGTGGATTCTCTTCCTTTTCTCCTTCCTTCCTTCCTTCCTTCCTTCCTTCCTTCCTTCCTTCCTTCCTTCCTTCCTCCCTCCCTCCCTCCCTCCCTCCCTCCCTCCCTTCCTTCCTTCCTTCCTTCCTTCCTTCCTTCCTTCCTTCCTTCCTTCCCTCCCTCTCTCTTTTTCTCTCTTTCTTTCATACCTAATGGAAATAAATGTGAACAATGTATTGTAATTACTTTGATATAGGCTGTTCTCAATACTTTTCTCTTCACAGAAATCTGGAAACACATTTAATTCCCCATATGGAAAGGGGGAAAGCCCACATTTATCTTAATTTAGCCATAGACGGGTCAGCCAAATCTGTTGTCCGTATATGCAAAACAGATGTGACATATACAAACTGTTTGAGTGTCATAGGCTATGAAAGGGAATATAATAGGTATATTACACCAACATGTGTGCCTCGTTTGCAAACCTATCGTGGGCGGAATTCGAGCACCGAATGAGGCAAAACCAAAACGTAAGCCAGAATCGAAACAGATCATTGGGAGAATTGTGGCATCTGCGTTCGTGCTGGGCCGCTCCATTCCAGGCTGCAGGTGGGGAACGGCACGTTTAAATGTTTCCTCAAATTGAGAAGAAAAGAAGATTGACGATAGATTCTCTTTCTTTGGTGACAGTATTTTTCTGTCTGTGTGTGCGCACGCGTGCATGTGTGTCTGCATGACAGTATTTTTATGCAAGAGTCTGAGTGTGTGGAATGCGGCCCCCAACAGGTTTCCATAGGGGCAATGTGGCCCTCGTCCTGGAAAAAAAAAATTCCACGCCTCTGCACAGCAGCTTGAACCAAAGAATCTTCCAGCCCCTTTTGTCTCCCTTCTCAGCAGCTTTTCCAGAGACGCTGTGGCAACTGGACCCTCTTACTTCCTGCGATACAAGCGTTGTTCTCTAGAGGGCACTTGCTATTAAGCTGCTGGCTGAATTCTCAATGGCTGACAGTGCAATCCTATACATTTAGAAGTCAACACTCCTTCAGTCCTGTGGAACTTACAGGTAGGGATGGGCAAATACAGGGGTGGGCAAACTAAGGCCCAGGGGCCGGATGCAGCCCAATCGCCTTCTAAATCCAGCCCGCAGACGGTCCGGGAATCAGTGTGTTTTTACATGAGTAGAATGTGTCCTTTTATTTCAAATGCATCTCTGGGTTATTTGTGGGGCCTGCCTGGTGTTTTTACATGAGTAGAATGTGTGCTTTTATTCAAAATACATCTCTGGGTTATTTGTGGGGCATAGGAATTCATTCATATATATTTTTTCAAAATATAGTCCGGCCCCCCCATAAGGTCTGAGGGACAGTGGACTGGCCCATGGCTGAAAAAGTTTGCTGACCCCTGGGCAAATATATCAAATTCAGTTCCTCGCTTTTCCAACCTTATGTTCAGTTTTCTGCATTTATAGAACAGTTGGAAAATTCACCAGTATTTTTGGTGTGAAATTCTCATGGTGCACACATTTCTGTATGCAATTGTCCCCGTTATGCACCTTTTCACAAAGCAAGTTGCCTAATATAATGCATTTTTGGTGATATTCTCACTACCAAATGCATCTCTTTGTCCACTTCACCTTAGCATTTGCAGTTTTGCACAGCTGCGCCACAAAATCCAGAGAAGTGTGAATTCCAACAGATCACCGTGTTTCAGCTTGCACCTTATTTTCCAAAGTGTGGCTTAGGTAGATTTGCCTTTAAATGTTGTGTTTCATCCCCCATCCCGATATAAGTGTGTATAAAACAAGAGGCTTGTTCCTTTCCCTTGGTGGCATGTAAAATCACACTGCTTTAATGCAGCAAATGTAACACAGGCTGCCACAGCAGGTTTTGCCACCTCACCTGTAAACCAAAAGGAAGCACAAGACAGCATTGCTGATTTCTTCCCATGTTGCATTCCAGTGACAGGCAAATTCTCCCAAACCATATATTTGCCCAATGGTCCTAGGATTGTAGGCTTTTGCGAGCAGAGCTGACAACTGGTACATAAGAACATAGGACGTGGATGGCGCTGTGGTCTAAACCACTGAGCCTCTTGGGTTTGCTGATCGGAAGGTTGGTGGTTCGAATCCCCATGACGGAGTGAGCTCCCGTTGCTCTGTCCCAGCTCCTGCCAACCTAGCAGTTTGAAAGCACACCAGCGCAAGTAGATAAATAGGTACCGCTGTGGCGGGAAGGTAAACGGTGTTTCCGTGCACTCTGGCTTCCATCACAGTGTCCCGTTGTGCCAAAAGCAGTTTAGTCCTGCTGGACACAAGACCTGGAAAGCTGTCTGTGGACAAACGCCGGCTCCCTTGGCCTGAAAGCGAGATGAGCACCGCAACCCCTTAGTCACCTTTGACTGGACTTAATCGTCCAGGGGTCCTTGACCTTTTTTACCTACATAAGAACATAAGAGGAGTCCTGCAGGATCAGGCCAAAAGGCCAAGCGGATGCCCCACTGGGAAGCTCAGGAGGAGGATGTAAGTGCAACATCAGCTCTCCTCACTTGGAGTTCCCACAACTGGTTCTCAGGAACATAGTGTCTCTTTTGCCATAGTAGCAACTGATAGTCTTGGGCTCGCAGAATTTGTCTAATCTTCTTCTACAGCCATCCTAGCTGGTGGCCATTGTGATTTCTTGGAAGAGCATATGCCATAGATTGTTTTCATTTGTCCCAAACCTTCCAGCACTCATCTCTGTTGGGTAGCCCTGAGTTCTAGAGTTGTGAAAGAGGGAGAAACACTGAGCCAGTGTGGTGTAGTGGTTAAGAGCAGTAGACTCATAATCTAGTGAACCGAGTTTGCGTCTCCCCTCCTCCACATGCAGCTGCTGGGTGACCTTGGGCTAGTCACACTTCTTTGAAGTCTCTCAGCCCCACTCACCTCACAGAGTGTTTGTTGTGGGGGAGGAAGGGAAAGGAGAATGTTAGCCGCTTTGAGACTCCTTAGGGTAGTGATAAAGCGGGATATCAAATCCAAAATCTTCTTTTGTCTATCCACCAGGCAGAATTCTATACACCTCATCATGTCCCCTCTAACTTGCATCTTCAGATACAGATAGGTAGCCGTGTTGGTCTGCCATAGTCAAAAATAAAAAAATTCCTTCCAGTAGCACCTTAAAGACCAACTAAGTTAGTTCTTGGTATGGGCTTTCGTGTGCATGCACACTTCTTCAGATACACTGAAACAGAAGTTGCCAGATCAACACGCTCATCTCAGCTATCTGCCAATCTCCCATTCCCACCACCCTTCTGAGTAATACCCCTCCCCACCTTCTCACTATATAGAAGGATCTGGCAACTTCTGTTTCAGTGTATCTGAAGAAGTGTGCATGCACACGAAAGCTCATACCAAGAACTAACTTAGTTGGTCTTTAAGGTGCTACTGGAAGGAATTTTTTTTTATTTTTGCATCTTCAGAGTTTGTCTGAAACCCTGGTGTGATTCAGGTGTAGCATGAACCTGGGGAAACTAAGCCACACAATCGGTGTCATGACGCGGTACAGCTCTTTCTGAATGGTTCCACTTCAAGCTGCTTGCTGGAGCATGATGTGCCTAAATTCTCTCCCTTATAATTAAAAGGACAGCAGCAACCTTCCACCTAGAACACTAGGAAGATGGAAAGATCACTTGCAGAGGGACTGGACAGTCATGAAAAGGCCCTTGTCCATTTAAACTGTGCAGAAAATCTCATAATGATCCAATAAATACTTGCCCCCATCTTCCAGTCCCACTCAGGAATTATCATCAGAGTCTGCCTTGCTCTTGGTTTCAATTTTGGAAGGTTTGGTCTGCGAACACAAGACCTGGGAGCTTTTCTGTGACAGCACCACAGCCCTGGGTTTCTTTGCTGTTCAAACGCCACACGTTTCTTCTAACTAAAATTAAATACACTTTTAAATTTCAGTGGGCTTTTAATGGGTTAGCACCCCATTTTATTGCCTCTCACATACCGTGGTATCCCTGGGTACCCACACCTCTGGTTGCGCATCCTTCAGGATGCGAACACGGCAAACCTGGAAGCATTTTTCTGGGCTTCGCTATGCACACATGCACAGAAGGGCTCTACCACGCCATGCGCATGTGCAGAAGAGACACCTCCAGTTGCGAATTCCCCAGGATCCGACCGGAGCTCCAGAACGGATCCCATGTGCAACAGAGGTACCACTGTATAACATCTTTGAAACTCATTTACATGAGGTTTTTGTTTTTGTTTAAAGTGCTGCTTGCTTTATTTAGGCGTCTGGTCATTTTGGGTAGTTTGCGGTGAAGCCAAACAGGACAATTTTGATGCACATTGCCTCCATTTTTTGCTATTATAAATAGGGAGAGTCATAGAATTGCTTCTCCCATGACTCACTCCTTCTTGTGGTTGGACTATATAGAGTCATATTACAATCTCGGCTATATGTAACTGCATCCCTATGATTAGGGGTTTTTTTTCCCTCCTGGATATGCCTCGAATATGGTTCTGTTATTGTTTGCGTGGTTATTTGTTATTTTGTCCATGGGTTCATGATAAATCAATTTTTTAAAGAGTTGCTTGTGTTATATTCTTCGTTCATTGGTTCTTGCATTTGTACAACTGTGCTCCAGTTAGGGTTATTTCAGCTAAATAAATGGTTGTGACATTATTGGAAGTTGTAGCTGCAACAAAAAGTTGCAGTGGTGAGCGCTTTGGATCAGGGTTCCACCCGCTTCGTTCTGTTCCTGTCTTCTCTGCTCCCAAAAGCCTGTCTTTATTCTGAGCCCGTTGAGTGTACCCAACCCCTGTTGGACTGCCTGGGAGCTCCTTCCTCCAACATTTTCCTCGAACATCTGGAGGGCCAAAGGTTCCCTGCACCTGCTCCACTAGAACAGGATTAGACCCAGGAGACCCAGGATTCCCTTCCCTGTGAAGAGGCTTTTTTCATTCATAAAAGTTGAAGTTCACCAGTCACAACTGAGAATATCAGGGAAATCTAGGAAGAGCCCTTTGGAGGTAAAAAAAAAAAAAAAGTGGGGTAGAAATTTTCTTAAATAAACTAACCAATGTCCTGGGCAGAATTACCGTATTTTTCACTCCGTAAGATGCACCTGACCATAAGACGCACCTAGTTTTTAGAGGAGGAAAACAAGAAAAAAAATATTCTGAATGAAACAGTGGATGTATGATTTTTGTGGTTCATGCTGCAGTCATGGAAATGATATGTGATCTGATGGTGAATTTAGGGAGACCCAATGCAAAAATCTTGAGGATCCATGTGGATTGGTGCTTTGTAACCACATTTTTGCGCCATTGCGGCCCCACGAAACAGTGGATGCATGAGGGTTTTTTTGGTGCAGGCTGTAGCCATGGACATGCTATGTGATCTGATGGTGAATTTGGGATGACCCAATGCAAAAATCCTCAGGATCCATGGGCTTTTATCTCCCCCCCTCCCAGGCAGCCTCCTTTATCGCTAGAGTCCCTTATCTCCCACCCGATCGCTTGCCGATCAGCTGTTCAGCGGCTTCGTTTCAACACCCCCTTCCCTCTTTCTAAAAAAAAAGCATGATCTGATTTTCTCCCCTGGGCAACTCGGCTCCAGGGACCACACATTCGCTCCATAAGATGCACAGAAATTTCCGCTTACTTTTTAGGAGGAAAAAAGTGCGTCTTATGGAGCGAAAAATATGGTAGTTGGTCTGAAGGAAGGATGGGGAACGTTTTTTCAAACCAAGGACCAGATCACCATCTTGGCAGTCCTCTGGGGGCCACATGCCAGTGGGTGAGGGGAGCCCAAGGCCAAATGGGGTGAGGCACAACAGTGGAGGAATGACAGATAAAGATGATAGATTTTTTGGAGCTAGCCGACATGACTGGAAGAGTCTGCGACCAGAAGGAGGAGGAGTACCAAGAGGAATGGAAGAAATTCAAAGACTACTTAGTTAACTATGTTAAGATAACTTAAATAGAATTACTTGCGAGTATCAGATTGGCCTAGGATTTAAATATGTGATGTTGTAGAATACTATGGATAAAAGTCCAAATGAAAAGAAAGAGAGATGTTAATGGACCAAGTAAATTTTATGTGAAAATAGTTTTGGAAAACTGCTATAATGACTTCTATGGAAACTCAGCCAGGGGGATTTGAAGAAGTCACCCAACAATGACAACAAAAGTGGAAATATTATAGTTAGGATACATGTTTGTTTGTTTATAACAAACATATCCACAAGCATAAATTTGGAAAAATAAATAATTTTTTTTAAAAAAAACAACAAATGGATGTGAGGCAACAAATATAAATGTTAACCTTCCTTCCCCAATTAGCAACTGTCCTCCACCCAGACAAGTGAGAGGCATGAGTGTGAAGCAAGGCAGAGAGGTAGCCTGGCGAAAGTTCTGCAAACCCGATTGACAGCCCTGGAGGGCCACACCCGGACCCTAGACCTGAGGCTCCCCACCTCCTGAGGTTTGTGCTTTTAGTATTGCAGCTCCAGCCGTCTGGAATCAGGATGTGTGAAGAGCTCTGTTTTGCTTTTGTAACGTGAAATGAACACCGCTGCCGCCCCCACAAGCATGTGATTTCGAAGGGGAGGGAGAAAAAAGACAGGAGATTGAGAAAGAAGGAAGACGAAAACCTTTTATAAATGTTACTGTCTGTCATCTCTCCCCCTCCCACCCCCAGTGTAACTACGGTATGTTTATCTACAGTTATCTACAAATATCTACAGATTATCTACACTCTTTGCAGATATGACTCTTTGGTTGAGTTGAATATTCCGGGCCCCCTACCCCACCCCACCCTTCACTGCAACTATCAAGAAGAGAAAAGAACACACGCACACACCACAAATTGCATAATTGCTGAAAGGAAGAAAATAATAATATTAATAACAACAATAAATATACCAATGTCATGAAAGACTTGACCCAAAGCTTTGGCACTAATCCATGTAATTGGGGAGGAAACCCTTCCAATAATTTGGAAATAAGAGTGACAAAAGCAAAAGCTCTCCTAGAGGGGGAAGGGAGGTTCTTTGGTGATGGGCGGGTGATACACAGAATTGTAGAATGCTAGGGTCATAAGGGACACCCCTCCCAAAGGGCTATCTAGTCCAAACTCCCTACAACACAGGAATCACACAACATAAACCTGCAGCCTTGGCCAGCCTGACTCCCTCCATCTGTTTCAGACTACAACTCCCATCAGCAGAACTGTGCTATCTGGGGCTGATGGGAGTTGTAGTCTGAAGCCGATAGAGGCGGTCAGGGGGCAATGGTTGCAATAGTCCAGGCTTCCTCAAACTCGGCCTTCCAGATGATTTGAGACTACAATTCCCATCATCCCTGACCACTGGTCCTGCTAGCTAGGGATCATGGGAGTTGTAGGCCAAAAACATCTGGAGGGCAGAGGTTGAAGAAGCCTGCAATAGTCCATCAGCCATCTTCTTAAGGGCAGTGTTTTGACAACATGGTTTAGTCCAGCCCTTGAAAGAATGCACAATTACCACTACACTTTCTTCAAAGGATCCCTTTTTGCTCAACGCATTGCGATTGAACCAGACTTTCTTGCAGCAGGAAAATAATAATATATAATTAACTAGAACACATCTGCTTTCGTCCGTGACTCTTCCAAAAGCTGCTAAAGCCTTCCAAAAGCAGAGTTCTCACTGCAGTAGTAACACTGTATATCCGGGGAAAGAGGGAGGAGGCAGGAGAAGCTCCCTTGAAGGAGATCAAGGAGCAACTTGCAGAATCTGGGGTGCAGAGGCACGAAGTCGCACTCAGAGCTTGGGTATGTTTAGGCTAGAGGTGGGTCATGATTGCTGTTGTGCATATGAGATAGATTTGCCAAGTTGTAGATAGATAAGCCTGCATCAGGGATGGTCAGAGCACCAGGGAGAACAGTGTTAGAACATCTGTTTGGCATGCAGAAGGTCCCAGGTTCAGTCCCCGGCATGTCCTGGTAGGGCTGGGAGAGAACCCTGCCTGATACCCTGGATAGACACTGCCAGCTGGGAGTAGACAATATTGAACTCTGAACTCCAGAGAACTGTTGCCTGAGTCCCTTCCAGGAAGCCCACACTTAAGGCATTAATTGTCCCCATCCTGTTGCCCCTGTCCCCCCCCCAAACCACTGGTAAACTAAGTGATAGACATAGGTCTATCATAGGTGATTTATTTAGCTGTGCTAGCAAAGCATTTCCGGGGAAGGCATAGCTCAGTGGTAGAGCCTGGGGTACAGAAACCTCCATTCCCTTCATCTCCAGGCAGAGAAGCCCTGGAAATCTGCTGCCAGCCTGTGCAGGCAATACTGAGTCCAATAGACTAAGGGTCCAACTTGGAATATAGTGGTGTCTTATGTTGCCAAGAGTTGTGAATGGATCTTCTTGCAATGACCCCCCCAAAACCCCTTTAAAGCCCATCTTTGTCAGATGAGCCGCCTCCGCTTCTTACATCAAGTTTAAAGAGTACACCTAAGAAAGTAGGTGGTGCTGTGGGGACGTGGGTGGCGCTGTGGGTTAAACCACAGAGCCTAGGACTTGCTGATCAGAAGGTTGGCGGTTCGAATCCCCACAACGGGGTGAGCTCCCATTGCTCGATCCCTGCTCCTGCCAACCTAGCAGTTCAAAAGAACAAAGTGCAAGTAGATAAATAGGTACCGCTCCGGGAAGGTAAACGGCGTTTCCGTGCGCTGCTCTGGTTCGCCAGAAGCAGCTTAGTCCTGCTGGCCACATGACCTGGAAGCTGTCTGCGGACAAACGCCGGCTCCCTCGGCCTACTGAGTGAGCTGAGCGCGCAACCCCAGAGTCGTCTGCGACTGGACCTAATGGTCAGGCGTCCCTTTACCTTTAAGAAAGTAATAAGCAAAGGCTGGTGCCCATTGGGGCTGATAGGGGAAAACCCAGGGAGGCCAACAGTAGGTGGCGCCAGAGCCAGCAGTGGGAGGAGCCAACTCAATTCTGGTTTTGTCCTTTCTGAGCTAGGGGACTTGACGCAAGGCAGCTTCTAGGAAGGTCAGAGAGTCCGACTGCTCTTTCAAAGAAGAGCAGGTGCATAGGACAACAGACCACTGCTGAAATTTGAAAGCCAAAACTCCGCTGCTGATTAAAGCACACTTTGTCAGATAAAGTGGAATAGAAGCAGTGATCTCCAGCCCACCAAAGCAATAAATGTATTCGCCTTTAAGGCGTCGCAAGTCTTGGTTCTGTTTGTGCTGCAATGAATGCTGTCCTCCTCCGGAAGGGTCAGTAACGCTGTGGCAGAGGGAGGGGGGCATGCGGGGCGGACAGGTTCAACTCCTGGCAACTCCAGGTAGGACCAAGAGAGACGACTTCTGCCTGATGCTCCAGAGAGCCACTGCCAGTCAGTGTAGGACCAATAGCCTGACTCAGTAAAAAGGCAATTTCGTATAACTGGGGCGAGAGCTGAACCAGAGATGCAGTGGTGCAAGGCATGCTATTCCTGCAAAGGGTTGCAGGATCAATCTCCAGCATCTCTAGGTTAGAGCTGGGAATGGTTCCTCTCCGAATCCCTGGGGGGCAGCTGCCAGTCAGTGCAGACAGTACTAAGCGTGATGAGCCAATTGTTGGACTCAGCATAAGGCAGCAAGGGTCACTGCTCCACGGGAGAGAATCTCCTGTGCATGCAGAAAGTCCCAGGTTTAATCCCAGGTTGTCCCTAGGTAGGGCTGGGACAGAGTCCTGGCTGAATCCCTGCCAGCCAGTGTAGACAATATTGGGACAGGACAGGACAGCTGCTTCAGAACAGGCTGGTACCAGGCTGCTATGATCTGCCTCTGCTGTTGGAGACTCGGAAGTGGGGAGAGCCCTGTTGCACCCAGGTCCTTCTCTGCGGCTTCCAGGGGGGATCTGGTTGGCTTCACAAAGAGGATGATGACTTGGTTGGCCATTGGCCTGATCCCATCAGAGCTCCTTGTACCTGAACCCACTGGAGGGACCCTCTCGGTCATTCTTAAGGTCAGACACAGCTCCGGTCAAGTCTGCAGAGTCTCCTTTGTTGTTGCAGCTGCATGGGAAGACTGAAACTCCCTTTCCCTGCTCTCTGCTATGGGGTGGGGGGTGGGGGTGGGGGAGGACCCAACAACAGCCCATGAACCAAAGTGTTATGTTTTGATTCTGCTCAAAGTCTTCACTACAGCTTCCTTGTCTAAAAATTGCCTTTGGGGAAAGAAGCACAACCTGGGCTATTCAGTCGTGAGTACCACTTTAGGGGTGCGGGGGGTCAGTTATTTACGTTTATAGCCTGCCTTTCCTCCCAAACTAGCCCACACGCTGCAAGAAGATCAGACGTGTGCATGTGCCCACACACACTTGTGTAACTTCTCTGGTTCGTCTGACAAGTGTGTCAAAATAAAATATCTAGACAAGCCAGCGATAGCCTCTGGTGTCGAGCAGTAGGGGGTTAGCCCCACAGCTCAGGACAAACCTGACAACCACTGCACACAAATAGTAACAAAGGAGATGTTGGCATTTGTGTGATTTAGTCCAACTCCCTCCCTCTCTCTCTCTCTCTCTCTCTCTCTCTCTCTCTCTCTGTCCCCCAGCAAAAATGGAGGTGTTGTCTATAAAGCTTACACCCATTTGCATGAGTGCAATACCCAGCTTACATGATCCATGATGCAGCCGGCACATGTACCTGCTCTCTGCCATTGAAAGGAAGCTCTTGAGTTAGGTCCATCTATGCCACTTATCTTCAGCTAATGGGTGGGGACCCGCTATTGGGTGCCAGCCTGATCCCATGTTGGTCACAACAGGAGCACAACCACCAAATGCACATTTGGGTTAAAAGTGGGTCCTGGATCAGAAAAGGTTGGCGATACCTGATCTAGGCAATTAGTATTGCCTAGGACTCGGACAGATGTATGGAAGTGGGAGCTGGACCATAAAGAAAGCTGATTGCCGAAGAATTGATGCTTTTGAATTATTGTGCTGGAGGACACTCTTGAGAGTCCCATGGACTGCAAGAAGACCAAACCTATCCATTCTGAAGGAAATCAGCCCTGAGTGCTCACAGAAGAAGAAGAAGAAGAAGAAGAAGAAGAAGAAGAAGAAGAAGAAGGGGAGGAGGAGGAGGAGGAGGAGGAGTTTGGATTTGATATCCCGCCTTTCACTCCCTTTAAGGAGTCTCAAAGCGGCTAACATTCTCCTTTCCCTTCCTCCCCCACAACAAACACTCTGTGAGGTGAGTGGGGCTGAGAGACTTCAAAGAAGTGTGACTGGCCCAAGGTCAGCCTGCAGCTGCATGTGGAGGAGAGGAGACGTGAACCCGGTTCCCCAGATTACGAGACTACCGCTCTTAACCACTACACCACACTGGAAGGACAGATCGTGAAGCTGAGGCTCCAGTACTTTGGCCACCTCATGAGAAGAGAAGACTCCCTGGAAAAGACCCTGATGTTGGGAAAGATGGAGGGCACAAGGAGAAGGGGACGACAGAGGACGAGATGGTGGGACAGTGTTCTTGAAGCTACCAGCATGAGTTTGACCAAACTGCGGGAGGCAGTGGAAGACAGGAGTGCCTGGCGTGCTCTGGTCCATGGGGTCACGAAGAGTCGGACACGACTAAACGACTAAACAAACAAAACAAGCTTCCTTATACTGAGTCATCAGGTTCATCTAGATTAGTATTGTCTACACTGACTGGCAGGGGCTCTCTGATGTTTCAAGCAGAGGACGTACCCAGCTTTACTTGGAGATGGCGAGGACCTTTTCTATGCAAAGACAGATGCTCTGCCACTGAGCCAAAAACCTTAAACTGCAGACAACTTCTAAGGATACTCCCACGCGGACAAAAATCAGAAGCAGTATCTACTGCAATTTCACACCATCTTGATGCATAATCATCAGTCTCAGCAGTGCCCTAAGCCTGGCAAAAACATTGTGTACATAATTCAAAAATACCTGCAGTTCTGAAAGTCTTTCTCAACATAGCACCCCTTTTGCGTAGGCATGTAATGATTCTGATGGACCTTACAGAAGAAACCCACCTTTGCATACACTGGAAACCCTGTGAGTATGTATCACAGAAGTGCTCCTGGTGGTCTCAGCTGTGCCACTCCAAGGGCTCCCTGGGCTGTATGCAATGCCGGTCCTACTCAGAGAAGGCCCACTGGAATCAATGGGCCCAAGCTAGCCATGCCCATTGATTTCAGCGAGTTTACTCTCACAAGGACTCGCGCCGGATACTAACCTATGTATGGTTTGGGACTATGGTGGAATGGGTTGAGACGCATTCTGTTCTCACAGTGACCGACCAGATGCCCATGGGAAACTCCCAAGCAGGATCCGAGCAGAAGAGAGCTCTCCCCTCCTGAGGTCTCCAACAAATGGTACCATGAGCATTCAGGGCCCGTGCGACAGATGACAAATAGAGGCCACTCTTGGTGTTGAAACCAGACACGTGCCAGAAGAGCAAGCACTTTAAAACTGCCATGCCAGCTGCAAGGGGCTGATCCAGCTACATTTTTGCACTAGTGGTAGCCAGCACAATGAGTCCCACTAGTGCAGCGGTTCTCAACCTGTGGGTCCCCAGATGTTGTTGGACTACAAATCCCATCATCCCTGGCCACGCTGGCTAGGCATGATGGGAGTTGTAGTCGTCCAACAACATCTGGGGACCCACTAGTGAAATGGGACTTTCCCCATCCTTTCCTGCTCTTGTACGCCCGCCCCCCAATCAAATCTGCTCGGGAGGATCGGGAGAATACCCCAGAGCACGATGTGAGGGGACGAGAGGGGAGGTTGCTCCATCCAGCAAAAGCAGAAGTCATTGTACTGACGGAACGGTCATCTTAGTGTGACACTGAATTCCACCCAAGGTCCACAGATGCTCAACTCACCTGTAGGACATGCAGGCACACTAGTACTCTGCCTGCAACAGAAAGGTCCTGGACTATGACCAACTATTTGCCCATGTATCCCAGCACTGTCTACACCAGGCATGGCCAAACTCGGCCCTCCAGCTGTTTTGGGACTACAACTCCCATCATCCCTAGCTAACAGGACCAGTGCTCAGGGATGATGGGAATTGTAGTCCCAAAACAGCTGGAGGGCCAGGTTTGGCCATGCCTGGTCTAGACTGACCACCAGCAGCTCACCAGGGTCTCGGAGGTAGAGGCTTTCCCCATAATCTGCCCTCTGGTCTGAGATTCAACCTGGGGGCCTTCTGCACTGAATCATGGTCCTTCCCCACTGTTACACTGACTGATGGATTTGCACCCGCCTTCCCCAATGCCCTCCAGATGTCCTGGACTAATTCTCCTGTCCGTGCCAAGGCTGATGGGAGTTGTAGTCCAAATCACTTAGAGCACACCAGGTTGGGGAAGTCTGCCGTCTACCGAGATCAGCTGACAGATAAAGCTTGTCACCTACCTTAGAGTGGTAAGGTAGGCAAGCTAAAATTCAGGCAAAAATAAAAACTGAGCTGTTCTGATGCTCACGCTTTAGGTCCACAGCCGTGTCGGCACGATCACCTGACCTACCTGCACAGTGGCAGTGCTGTAAGTAGCATTCAGCAAGCACTCTGAGCAGGTAAACAACTGTATAAACACTAAAAGGTTATTATGATGACAGCAGCGAGGGCAACAGAACAACATATGGCTTCATTTATAAAGCAAAGGAAGGAAAGTGCAGCTGCTAATCACTGTGGGGGGGGGGACGGGACGGGACGAGAATGGTGGTGCCCTCCAAGCAGGGCGGCAGGCGGTGCAAAATGCTCCGAGTAAAGTCCCAACCTCCATCCATCCATCCATCACGCATGTCAAGAGACTGATCATTTCCTCCTCCGGGACAAGGAAGGAAACTAAGTCATGAAGGACGATTCCAACGTTGCAAGAAGGGATGAGTAGAAAGCGTGTGCAAGAGACAAAGGACCCCCTCATGGAAACAGGGAAGGGTTGTTTTTTTGCGGGGAGGTGAGACAAGGGGATGTTCTTTCGACAAGATAGTGCTCTCTGAAAACTGAGCCGTTCAAACCCATGCAGATAGCCAGTCATATAAGCTAGAGGACCTTGCGTCTCAAAGGTTATCTTGGTCCATAGTCATAGCTGGTGGGAGCTCCTGCGGTGGAATACATGTTGGCCGCAGCGGCAGCTGCTGCAGCAGCAGCCGCCGAATTCATGTGGTGGTGGTGGTGGTGGTAACTGTGTCCCCGGATGCTGGGCAAAGGGTAAGGGGCTGGCCTGCTCTTTGCCCCCAGGTAATGGTCGTAGGCAGAGACCGGGTGCTTGTAGGGGTGGTGGTGGAGGGGCTCCGAAGTGGACGGCTCCAGCCGCAGTTCGTGGTGTGGGGGGCTGGGCCGGCTCCCTGCCGGGCTGGTGAGGGGGACCAGACCCCCTCCACCGGGCACAGGGAGCGCCGGGCTCAACACTCGGGACATGAGCTGCTGGTGGGCAGGATCTGCGTGGAGTGGCGTCCCGCCGGCTGCGTCCCTCTCGTATTCCCGACGACTCTCCGCCACATCTGCAGGGGGCGCCAAAGAGGAAGGGGGGAGAAAAGCACAAGAGTCAGTTGGCTGGCAGGGGGCTTGGAAACTCCAGGTCACCTCCAGGTTCCCATCTAACCTCTAGAGAGGGGACCCGTCACTCCAGAGTGAAGCCAGGTAACTCAAACCGATACAGTTTTAGCCTTTGTAGTGCAAACATGCGCCACTGCAGATAAGAACATAACCTACTGGATCAGGCCAGCAGCCCATCCAGTCTGGCGTCCTGTTCTCACAGTGGCCAACCAGATGGGAAAGCAGCAAGCAGGACTCAAGCACAAGATGCCTGTGGTTACCAGCAAGTGGTAGAGAAAGGCTGGGCAATATGGCGGAGGCACCCAATTCTGACCTTTTGTCAAGCAACGTCATTAGAAAATATGATGTATGGTTGCCCCAGGTGCTTTGGCTTCTAGGCCGTTTTGACACCAGAAGAAGAGTCCTGCCAGATCAAGCTGAACATAGAACAAGCTGAACACATGTAGAACATAGCCATCATGGTGAGCAGCCATTGATTTGTCTAATATCCTTAAGAATGTAAGAGCAGTTTTGGTGGATCAGGCCAGTGTGGCCCATCTAGTCCAGAATCCTGTTCTCGCAGTGGCCAACCAGATGTTCACCGGAAACCCACAAGCGAGACTTTCCCCAGCCTCCTGTGGTTTCTAGCAACTGGTATTTGGAAGTACATTGCCTCCAGCTGCGAAGGTGGAGCATAACCTCCATCACCCCTGACTTGGAAGGAAGAGACATTACATGCGAAGGAGTCTCCTACATATTCCCACTTTGATCTCTCCTCACTTGCTTAGAGGGGACACATAAACAGGCCACGTCAGCCAGGGCGAGACTACATCGAATGGCAGCAGCCCCCTCACTGGGCAGTGGGACCTCTGCAAGCACCTAAGAATGCCAACCTATGGTCCCACTCCTTTTCTTGGAGCTGTGGGCCCAGACACTCAAAGCACTCCAAGTCACCCCAGAGACATGCCCTGTCCCCAGTGCAAAATGGGGTGCGGTGGAGAGATTGAGAATAAGATGCGCTTTTACAAACAGAAGCGGTTTGCTACTGGTCATGGTTTGTTGGAGGAAAACAAACCACTATTGAAGGAACGTGGGAAGCTACTTCACACTGAGCAGCACCAATTGGTCCATCTAACCCAGTACTGTCTACACTGACTGACAGCAGCTTTCCAGGGTTTCAGGCAATCCTACCTGGAGCCTTCTGCCTGTAACACAGGTGGTCTCCCACTGGGAGCCATGGGACCTTCCTGGTTCAGACACAGTGCTAAACCAGGGATTGTGACCACCTGTTTTGTAGAGGCTTGGGGGAGAAGGAGGGTTCTGAACCAAGGAGTGCAGTTATTATTTCTGGATGATTAAAGGAGGAGATTGAGATTTTGATTGATTGCTTTGCATGTTCTACTAAGCTCTCCGTGAAGTTTTAGAAATAGCTTCTGCACACCTACACCTACTGAGACGCTGCTCTGTTCCGTGCGACCACGTTTCTTAAACAAAAGGACAGCCCTTTTTGTGTGTGTGTGTGTGTGTGTGTGTGTGTGTGTACGTTGTTGTTTTTTCTTAGCTCAGTGATCTTAAGTTAACAGAAGGGAGAGGAGGAATGCCAGGGATAGCAGCTCCCACCCCCCACCCCGCTCAAATGAAGTGTTTAACATTGTGTTCAGCAGAAATCTGTGCTCCTGGGACAAGGCATTCTGACTGTGATAAATAGAGCTGAGTTGAGTGACAAGTTTGCACACGCTTGAAATTTTTGCAATTGTATAACACTAAACAAATAGAGACTTCTCTTTATTTTAATAGGCCTGGAGTGTGCTGGGGGGAGGGAGGAAAGGCCCCCACCCCCAAGATTCTCTGCGCAACTGTTTACTCTGGGTAATGGAAAAGGAATCAAATAGAGGTGCCTAATGGGTTTGCTAGGGGGGTCCTGCAAGAGGCTAAATACAACTACTGGTGGTTGTGTTTTCTTGCTCCTTCTCTTTTGGTTTAAAGAACAAGAAGAGGAGCATGGAAAATGCTCTGCTCAGGTGATTGTTGAGAAGAGTGAAAGCCTCAGAGGTTAAAGAGAAGCCAAACTAAACAAATCGCTAACTAATTTTAAGTTTCATCATCCTAGGCAGGCAATCTAGAAGTAAAACAAATAATCTATCCTCTGGTTTATGTTATTTCCCTGGGATTTATGTTTATCGTTATAATTATTTTTGAACATTTCAAAACTGAAGTGTGTGTGCATGCTAATACACTATACAATTTTATATAATGCATCTAAGGACAGGTAAAGGTAAAGGGACCCCTGACCATTAGGCCCAGTCGTGGCCAACTCTGGGGTTGCGGCGCTCATCTCGCTTTATTGGCCGAGGGTGCCGGCGTACAGCTTCCAGGTCATGTGGCCAGCATGACTAAGCCGTTTCTGGCGAACCAGAGCAGCGCACGGAAACGCCGTTTACCTTCCCGCTGGAGTGGTACCTATTTATCTACTTGCACTTTGATGTGCTTTCGAACTGCTAGGTTGGCAGGAGCAGGGACCGAGCAACGGGAGCTCACCCCGTCGCAGGGATCCGAACCGCTGACCTTCTGATCAGCAAGTCCTAGGCTCTGTGGTCTAACGCACAGCGCCACCCGCGTCCCTATATCTAAGGACAGAGGCAGCCGCAAAGAAGCTTTTGCCCTAATTAAAGAAATGGGGCAAAAGAGTCTGGGGTGCAGCGGTAAATGGAAGAACTGGTGCAGCTTTTGAAAAGTAATGACAAAACAGAAAAGGGAAAAAAATCCTTAAGGCTGCAATCCTGTGCACTCTTACTGGGGAGTAAGCCCCACTAAGTGTAAAGGTAAAGTTACCTCTGACCGTTAGGTCCAGTTGTGGACGACTCTGGGGTTGCGGCGCTCATCTCGCTCTATAGGCCAAGGGAGCCGACGTTTGTCCACAGACAGTTTTACCGGGTCATGTGGCCAGCATGACTAAGCCGCTTCTGGCGAACCAGAGCAGCGCATGGAAATGCCATTTACCTTCCCGCCGGAGTGGTACCTATTTATCTACTTGCACTTGATGTGCTTTTGAACTGCTAGATGGGCAGGAGCTGGGATCGAACAACGGGAGCTCACCCCATTGCAGGGATTCGAACCGCCGATATTCCGATCGGCAAGCCCTAGGCTCTGTGGTTTAGACCACAGCACCACCCGCATCCCTTCCATCAAGTTAATGGGACTTAATTCTGAGTAAAATATGCATAGAATCAGGTTGCACAGCTGCAAGCTGTAGATACTTACTTGGAAGTAGGTCCCATTGAACACAGAAGGACTTACTTGTGGGTACACACACATAGGATTGGTCTGCAAATTTAAGACATAAAATTGGAGGGGCCAAAATTCAATAGATGCCAATAAATGTTCTTATCTTTATATATCAGATGCAGGACAGTATGTGTTTATGTATACGGACAGACAGACATATATTTTCACCTGCATCCAATGAAGTGGACTCTAGCCCATGAAAGTGAATGCCATAACGACTTTAACATGCCACGAGTCTCCTTGCCATTAATCTGAGTATCTTATGCACTTCTATGCATACTTATCTGATAATATTCCATTGAATTCAATGGGCTTTATTTGGAGTATACATGTATAGTCTGCGCTGGAACAGAGTCTGCCTTTGAGCAACATCCTTCAATTTCACAATTAAATATGTGTTTATACTTTACCATTAAATATTTATATTGTTAGATGTTAAGTTTTGATTAGGTTTGGTTTCACTGTGTTTGTCATTTGATGACATAATATTAACTTTTTTGCTTTGTATTCGAGAATATATATGACACGTTATTAAAATATGTGATTTGGTTCAATCAAACTTCAGATTCTAGTTTTTGAATTAACAATTGTTTCTTCGGGCATCATTGTAGGTTTATGAAAATAATGATGGCATTGCACTAATCCTTTACATAAAACTGTTGACATTATTTTGTTTGTCAACTACACAGGGAACATTTATCAATGGGTAGTTACATGCATCTAATAAATAATAATATCAAACCAACAAATTTGTTCTATGCACATTTTTTTAAAAAAATACTAATTAATAGCCAAAATCAAATCCACCCAAATTCAGATAGTTGCACTGTATCCTGTACATGCCTACTCAGAAGTAAGCTTTATCAGGTTCAATGGGACTTGCCCCCAGGTAAATGACTTCCCAGACTTCTGAACTGCCGTTCCTTGGATTGCCCTGTTAAGGCCTTACATTGCGCAAATAACACAGTCACGATTGGCTCTAGATTAAAGTATTCATCATTCCTGATATAAATATTTTAAAAACCACAATACCCCACCCTCTGGACTCTGTCTGAAATTGATACGATCGTTGACATTATTTATTATATCATAAGAGAACCTCAAAGCAGTTTACGATGATATCTATGTATAATGAAAATGCACAACAAATTTAAAATTAGAGACCAACTATTTCAGCTAACTATCATGGAATTAAGATGTGCTCTTAATTGTCTGCGTAAGCCTGGTGGAATAGCAAAAAAGTTTTTTTGCAGGCATTTGAAGGTGCCTGCACAGTCTCTGTTTGCAGGGCATTCCATAGTTCTGTACTTAAAGGGAACTCTGAAATGTTTTGCTCAGGCACACAGGGACAATATATCAACCACTAGAATCCCGGGGCCGTATGGGTTATGTGTTCAGGTGCCCTCCCAGACCTCCCTTTAAATTGCAATTCAGTAGGTCTTTAAGTCATTCTCCCAAAGGCTCGAACTAAATGCACGAGACCATCCATGCAATTGGCAACTCTGTGGCTGGCTTTTAAAGTGTAAATCGCAGAGGCTGGAGTGAGGGAGGGCGATTTGGAATGGGACTCCAGAAGGCAGGTGGAGGGAGGGTGTGATCCAGATTCATTCACCTCCTGCTCGAGAGCCTGGTTCCCCTTTCCAGCATTTTTTGATAGTGGTCTCTCATCCCTGCAGAGCAGAAGAATTCTGTGCACCTAATACAGAAAGCTTTGCTTGTGGAAACCTGTTTTTCTCAGGCGCATTGAGGCCACTGGATAGAAACTACTGGATTGAGGAAGAGGCAGTGAGCCCCACTTGCTTAAATAGGATAAACATCCTATTGTGAAGTTTGCCACCTGAGCAAGTAAGTGCTTGGGGTGGTTTCTGCAGCCGTGGGCATTAGCAGCAAAACCCCAGAAGAATAACCAGATCAGCTTGCAGAAGGGAAATAAAGAAGTAGAAGCTTCCTCCCGCTGAAGCTCTGCTAGTAACTCAGACGCTTTCTCTTTTGTGAGCAAGATGTTTTTCTTGTAAGACTATAAACCAGACTGGCAAATCTCCAGGCACTGTGCCTCGACTAGTCAGCGGATCTGGCTGTTAATCACATTTAATTTAAGGCTCCTTTGCATCACACCACTTAAAGCCAAGCACACACTTAGAGCTTCGTGTGGAGGGTGGAATCCCTAACTCTTACTGCGGCCGTCCCTTGTTCCAATGAAGTGACTTGTGGCGCTTGAACGACTCTTCCCACATTTACCCATTATTGGCCCTACCATTAGGAAGAGTGAGATACCCTCTTTTTCCATGGGGAGAAGGGTCACGGCTCAGAGGAAGAGCATATGCTTTGCCTGCAGAAGGTCCCAGGTTTAATCCCCAACCTCTCCAGGTAGGGGCGCACATTTGCCTCTGCTGTAGGCAGTTGGGAATCTGGGGAAGGGCCAAAGCTCAGTGATGGAGCCAGTGGTGTCGCAATGGGAGTGGGGGGTAGGGCGGTGTGCCATGTCTGCAGGGGTCAGCAATGTCTAGGCAACACAATGACCATGTGCATACGCTATAGACAATCTTTATAGAATTCCTTCAAACCATAACAAGTACAAAATGAAATCTTTAGTCTCAAAGTCTCTTAAAATCTTTAAATGAAGCGAGGTACCAGGCTTTGTACGATGAAAGACAAGCTGTGAATTCTACAAAACAGTAGTCAATATCCGGAATCACTGTTCAGTGTTGGACATCATATTTGCTGAATACACAAAGCTTCACAGCTTGTCTCTCATCGTACAATGTCTGGTACCTCGCTTCATTTAAAGATTTTCAGAGACTTTGAGACTAAAGATTTCATTTTGTACTTCTTGTGGTTTGAAGGAATTCTATAAAGATTGTCTATTGCGTATGTACATGGTCATCGTGTTGCCTAGACATTGCTGACGTTCTCTTTGAAACACAGATGTCTGTGGGGGTGACAAGAAGGCATCCATCGCGCCACTGCCCATGTGGAGAATCCTCCATTTGCAGCTGCAGCTGTGAGCAGAGGATCCCGGCACCATCCACATGGCGCTGGAGTGGTGCCACCGGCAAACCGCTAAGTACAGCACATGTGCTACGGCGCTACGTACACCGCATGCGTCATATGTAGCAACGCCGCACATATGCCCTATGTAGCGACGCCCTGCCCCGGGTGTCACGATGCCTTAGTTCGCCCCTGGATGGAGCAGGCACTTTGCTTGCAGAAGGTCCCAGTTAAAAACGGATCTCAGGTAGCAAATGATGGGAAAGATCTCTATGCCTGAAACCCCAAAGAGCCACTGCCAGTGAGAGCAGACAGTCTAGGACTAGATGAACAAATAGTCTGACCTGTCCCAGACTCAATCCATGGCATCTCCAGGTGGGGCTGGGAGAGACCCACTGCCAGGCAGTGTAATAATTCTGAGCTCGATGGACCAATGGTTTGGCTCATTGGCTTCCTGTGAGGTGGATGCTTCAGGGAGCAGATGCCAGGGGTCAGGGAGCACTGAGGAGGTGTTGGAGGACACTGTTGTGTGTGCCAAGCATGGCAAGTCCTGCACCTGCTAAGTTAACGTGCTGCCTTCTGTTGCAGTAGACAATGTCCTGTTGCCTGCATTGAAGATTCAGCTTTCAGTCTATAAAGTGGAATTGGGGAGGTGGGTTTGATATTGTCCTTCACATCAGGCAACAAATTTCCTTGGCCTAACCTTGCATGGTGCTGGAGAGAGAACCTGATAGAGAATCATAGAACTGTAGAGTTGGCCGGGACCCTGAGGTTCATCTCATCCAACCTTCTGCAAGGCAGGAATCTCAGCTAAAGCATCCATGACAGATGACCATCCAACCTCTGTGGCTCCTGGGATGTTCTCCCAGATGTCCTGGGATTGCATCTTATCATGACCACTCCACTGGAATTTGTCCAAAGCCTTGCTGCATTCAGACTAAAGGTCTGTCTAGTCCAGTCTTTTTTTTCTTTCTCAGTGAGCCAGCCAGATTCACCCAAGAACCCCACAATCAGAACATGAGGGCATTCACCCTGTCCTGCAGTTGTTCCCCAGTGGCTAGTATACTTGGAGGCAGCGATGTGTATATCCGCCATGGCTAGTAGCAATTGATAATCTCGGCCTCTTCTATGAATACCGGTTGCTGGGAATCATTCAAAAGCAAGGAGAAGGCTACTGTACTCATTTCCCGCTTGCTGGCTTCCCATGGTGCATCTGTTTAGCCACTACAATAACTAAATGGGGGGCTAATCCAAGCAGGGGCTGCTCTTACATTAGGAGGAACATGGGAAACTGTTTGCTATCAGAACATTGGTCCACCTAGCTCAGTACTGTCTACATGAACCTGCAGTAGGCCATTGGGGTTTCAGGCCAGGGATATTCCCAGATCTACCTGGTTGGACCTTCTGCATACAAAGCTGTCAGCCTACTACTGAGCTATGGACCTTCTCTGTTCTTAGGTTGAGTTTTTAAATCTATCATAACAAGCCACAGCTGCCCTGAATGCAGGAGGTTTTCTACCATTGTGACAAAGACTCACCTTTCTCGGTCCCATTCTGGTGCACAGGGGAAGATACTGGATTTCTAGATCTGGCAAAAGCACTCATGAGAGGCAGGGCTCCGGGCCGGTGATTCCTGGGCCTAATGTGGGAAAAGAGTGGACAGAGTTTAGACTTTTCAGAGGAATAATGGGCTCTGAATAATGAATACACACAGCAAGATGTTATGTGGATAATCCAGCCAGCCAGCCAGCCAAGCAACCAACCCAATTCTCCAAGACACAATCTAAATGGACCTTCTCTGTTTCCTGCTTGGCAGGGGGTTGGACTCGATGGCCCTTGTGGTCTCTTCCAACTCTATGATTCTATGATTCTAAATAAGGCTTCCCAAATCACAGCACCCCCAAGTTGAAGTTGAAGTTGAGGTAGCGCTCCAAATGGACTCCAGCTCCATCTTCCCTTGCTCTCTACACCAGGGACATGTTTGAATCCAAACCTAGGATGAACCAGGACCTTAGCAGAGGAAGGGAAGAAAAACATCCTTACCAGTCTTCTGGATCACAGTCCCGGAATCCTTTTGCAAAAGGGTTGCTGGCAATCTTTAGCTGCGTTATCTGAAGAGAGAGGTTCAAGGAAAGGAAAGACGTCAAGGGCCATTAAGGAACAACAATATCACACTAACCAAGAGGGTGGAATCCCCAGGGCCTCGAGAGGGCAAGTTGCTCTGTTTTATCCTATATCAATTGTTCCAAAGCATGCCACACCATAAAGTCAGGTATGAGGAACATGTTGGACTCCAGTCTCCATCAGCCCAATCTAGCATGGTCAATGATCAGGGATGATGGAGGTTGTAGTCCATACCAGCATCCTCAGTAGGACCATAGGCTCCCCACTTCTGTTTTACACTGAATATGCAAGGAATTGACCTGGGGACCTTCTGTATGCAAAGCTATTTATGAGCCACTGTCAGCTCCCTCAGTGAAACTGGCTGAATGTTGGGCACAAAACCCGCTCAAAGAACTAACTCTCAGAAAGTACATAGGGTTTGTTTATTTGCAGCTCCCTTTATTCTGAGCACATTTTGATCATAGCATGGTTTTCCTTCTTCATTCCTAAATAAAAGATTTTTGTACCTTTTAAGAGAGAACACTGAATAGGATCCACCCCAGTCTGGTATGCACAGGGCACATTAAGCACTTGAAATCCACATTGGGTTTCATGCCAGAGAGTTGAGCACATATGCATCTTGCTCCAACTAATGGGATTTAAACACTTTTAGTTATGGCTGTGTTGTTGCAGTCCAGAGATGCACAACACACCAAGTACAGCATGTCTGTGGTGTGTGTGTGTGTGTGTGTGTGTGTGTGTGTGTGTGTGTGTCTGTCTGTCTGTCCTGGATTACCCAATAAGCAGTCTATGCAGGGACACCAGAAAAAACGAGTTGGGTGGTTTTTTTAAAAAAAGAATTTGACATGAGGTAGAAGAAGAAGAGGAAGGAAGGAAGGAAGGAAGGAAGGAAGGAAGGAAGGAAGGAAGGAAGGAAGGAAGGACAACAGCAGCAGAAATATGGAGTATCATACAAACAGAGATCGAAATAATGCAAGGGAATCAGATTCTGTCATGTGTTGCAATAAATCCTTGTTTTCTTATTGTAATATATTCTTCTGAGCCATACGTACTTGATTCATTTTTCTTTCGTGTGTGTGTCATAATTAAGTTCGCTTTTGAATGTGAACCGAATCACATTTCTCCCCCATGCCTAATATTGGGTCCCCTTTTTGGTCCTGGCACCAGGGATGTTTCAAAAATGGTTACAGGCAAATCCTCTCTCTCCCTCTATGCCTTGGAAGTTCAACCACATGGCTGCTCCCAAATGCAAAATTGTATTCTGTGCTAACGCTAATTTGGGGCACCAGGGAAAGGCAGACCCACCCCCCACCCCCCAGCATACATTGATCTGTCTGAAGAAATGCAAATAAACTTGAAAGAAGACGTCACTTCATGTGCCGTGCCCTCCCCCCCACCTCCCTCCTCTGCCAAACCATCCCATCACCACAAGAGCAATCATGTATTTGTTTCATTCACCAGGGAGAAAGACAGGGCATTCTCTCTCCCCCCCCCTTCCACCCACCCCCATATTTAAGCGAATCCAAGGATAAAGTATGTGATTGTGAGTTTCCGGAATGGGTTGAAAAACAAACTTTAAGCCCCTCAGTGACAGTTCCAGCCTTAGAGGTCAAACTGATAGAAAGCAGAAGAGAAGGAGCAGCTGTCCCAAGCCATCAGATAAATGCCAGTCGGGAGGTGGGGGGCAGAGAAGTCTCTTAAAGGCACCGCACTTGGCTCCCATGAAGGTTATTTTCAGATGTTGTCAGAACAGCAATTGTGGAACCTCTGCCCCTCTGCCCACCCCCCGCCTGCTTCACTTCTGATCTTATTCTTTTTCGAGGGGGAAATGAAAATTTACAGGCCCAGAGTTCCATATTCTTTAGCAGTATGAGTAATACTACTCTTGTTTCTTAGAATCGAGTCATAAACAAGAAGACTATCAGCAGCAATACAGGTTTACACACACACACACACACACACACACACACAGAGAGAGAGAGAGAGAGAGAGAGAGGCAAATTGTCGCATTTGCAGATCAGATTGGACCCACGGATTCAGAGGGACTTCCAGCTGTGTGGTCCTGTACGCGAATGCTCAGAAGTAAGTCTCACTGAGTTCTGTGAGGCTTGCCCCCCAAGGCTCATACGTATGGGATTGCAGCACAACGGAGCAATCCTGTGCGTGTTCTCTCAGAAGTAAGTCCCACTGTGTTCAGTAGGGCTTGCTCCCAGGCAAGCATGCTTTAGGATTGTCAGCAAAGTGTTGATGTGCAGGATTCATGGTGACACTGTGTGTCATCAGTTGTAACCTTGTGTGATGCTGCAGTGACAAAAAGTAAGATATTCAGCCCAATTGTCTTGATGCTGTTTTGCAGATCCTGCTTTCTCTACAGAGAAACACTTCCATCTAGGAAAATGGATGAAGCTTGAGTTTCTCCTCCTAACTAAGCAACACAGGCAGCTAATCCATTAATGGTTGGAATGGGATGACCATTTAAAATGGATTCTCAGATTCAAGGTACCTTTGGGGTGGTTAATGTGTTCATTGGCTGATTATCAGTTAAACCAACGGCTTATGGACCACATCAATATTTATTTTGGCAAGGAAGTGGGTATTTATATAAAAAAACAAATCTGTCACACAAGAAACCCCAGAATCGATATTCTAGTCTGTACTTCAGAAAGGCAACTCATGTTTTATGCCATATTGAGTTCTATGGTTCAGCAGAGCAAGTCCAGATAAAACAGAGACCTCCCCCAAGAGGAGTTTTTCGGCTTACCAATTTTTACGTACTGTATTTGTATCACCTTGGTGGTGCATTTCTGCAGTACCTCAGACAGTGCTTGAGGCTTAGGTTTATACAAGCTGTGATGTCTCACTGATGTTCAGGACATTTTTGTGGGAGGTTTTCTTTAAGGCAAAACATGGAACCCTTGCCAGCTTCTTGGGGGGGGGGAGATAATACTTCAAGGCCTCCCAGGGTGATCAAATTCCTTCAGAAACCAAGGGACGGGCTTAGCAGATGAACTGCTGCAGCAGAAAGAGGAGGAGGGCAACTCCCTAGGCAGTCTACGCAACTTGCTTTGAGACTCAAAAAGCTGAATGCAGATTATTCAGCCAGAGGACTCTGTCAGGCCTGTAGAAAGAGTTTAGTAGAACAAAAAGCAATGGGCTGGCTCTGACAGTCCATTACTGATCCTTCTCTCAGTAGCTCTGGTGATGGGCTTGTCTGCACTACAAACACAATCCAGTTTCGAACCTGTTCTCATCTATCATGGTTCCCCTCACTGCAAGGGGACGCTGTGAATAAGGGCATTATGAAGCTGCTGCAAGTGCTCCTCATCTCTACAAGTGCTCCTCATCTTTCTGTACACAGTCTCATAGGTAGTCAAGGTAAAGGGACCCCTGACCATTAGGTCCAGTCGTGACCGACTCTGGGGTTGTGGCGCTCATCTTGCTTTATTGGCCGAGGGAGCCAGCGTACAGCTTCCGGGTCATGTGGCCAACATTACTAAGCCACTTCTGGCGAACCAGAGCAGCGCACAGAAACACCGTTTACCTTCCCGCCAGAGCGGTACCTTTTTATCTACTTGCACTTTGACGTGCTTTCGAACTGCTAGGTTGGCAGGAGCAGGGACCGAGCAACGGGAGCTCACCCCGTCATGGGGATTCGAACTGCCGACCTTCTGATCGGCAAGTCCTAGGCTTTGTGGTTTAACCCACAGCGCCACCCGCGTCCTATAGGTAGAAAGACTCAATAGTAGAACTTTGATAAACCCAAATTCAAGTTTCTTTCCAGCCTAGTTTTATTAAACTCAGTGGTGTAAGCTGTTTCCTGTTGTTGTGATTTTAAGATTATGAACTCAGGAGCTGTAATGTCAAGAAAGAGACTTGGAGTCTTACCTAGTGTTAATCCTACTCAGAGTTGACCCATTGCAAATAATAGGCATGGCTATGGCCAGCTTATAGCCATTGATTTTCATGAGTCTAATCTGAGAACGGTTGGGTACAACTCACAGTCTGTGCAATTAGCTTGGAGTTGGTGGTGGGGCTATAAAGTATTGCCATTTTGGAAGGCACCCCAAGGGGCATCTAGTCCACCCCCCTGCAACACAGGAATCACAGCTAAAGAATCCCTGGCAGATGGCCATCCAACCTCTGTTTAAAAACCGATAGTGAAGGATAGTCCACAACCGTTCAAGGCCATCAGTTCCACTGCCAAACAGCTCTTATCAGAAAGTTATTCCTAATGTTTAGTCACAATCTCTTGCCATTTGAATACATTGGTTCAGGTCCTACCCTCCGGAACAGCAGAAAACAAGCTTGCTTGATTTGTGTTTAAGAAAGGTTATCAGTGATCCTAACAATATTTACAGTTCCTTCCAGTAGCACCTTAGAGACCAACTAAGTTTGTTATTGGTATGAGCATGCACATCAATAACAAACTTAGTTGGTCTCTAAGGTGCTACTGGAAGGAATTTTGGTATTTTGTTTCGATTACGGCAGACCAACACGGCTACCTACCTGTAACTAGAAATATTTACAGTGTGTGCAACAGAAACAACATCTAAGCGAGCGCGCTGGGGAGATGTCTGAACTGGTTGGGTCCAAGCGCTATGTTGTTACTGGTTTGTGGATGGAAGTTATTAACGGCTGTTCTTACTAAATCACTGCTAAATTGGACTAGTGTGCTTCTAAGCTGAAATCCAGCAATTCACAGTTGCCATATTTCCCAAAGACCTCCATTCAAAGCCATGGGATTATCTAGGGAGCATGACACATACGTGAAACATGTAAGACAAATATGCATCCAAAGCTATATTAGCAGTGACTAAAAAAACAGAGATATCAAAGTCTTAAAGCCATCAGAGCAGCTGAAGAAGCTGGAACATTTTGCTTTAGGACTTTAATCTGTTTTGTTAACAAATTATGGTTTTAGGGATTTAGCTGCATCTTTCCATGATCCAGAGCAAACAAGTGCTGTTTTACGCTTTACGAATTGTAGTTTTACCACTGCAATATTTTGGATTTGGACTTTCTCGTCTTAATTTGCTTTAGGATCAAGCCAAGGGAGGTAAGTGTTCCAGGTGTGCTAGACCGGTCACTTTTGCTTCACAAATCTATTTAGGGCCATATTTCCATAGCTACTGCTTACTGAGTCACTTCAACAAGATCTATGTCAAAAACACAACTGCCTTTGAAGTGGGGGTGGGAATATACATTTTGCTTTTAATCCACATTGCTAATCTGCAAATCGCCTCTTGGCCTTTGACACCTGAGATGCCTTTTTGTTTTTTAAAGGGTCCACCCTATTTTTGTGAATGTGTTGAATAGAATTTTTTTTAATTGTTGCATTTTAAATTGTTGTAACCAGCCCTGGGACCCGAGTGCAGGGCAGATGACAAAAAAATATATAGCAACAACAACAACAATTTCCAATTGGTTTATAGACTGTGGGTTGGATCCAGACAACACGAGGAAATTCCATTCACGGAACCCTGCTGTTGGATAGAAAGGTGGGGGCTCTTTTTCTGATTCATCCCAAATCTTCCTCCTGCAACACCCTAGTTCTACAAAATAAAAGGGGGAGGGGGAAACCAACCCCTTTTAACTCCTGTCATAGGGCTTATTTGTAGCATAGCTGCCCCTGTTCCTCCTTCTGAATACAGTGGTACCTCAGGTTAAGTACTTAATTTGTTCCGGAGGTCCGTACTTAGCTAATGGGGCCTCCTGCTGCTGCCGCGCCGCCGGAACATGATTTCTGTTCTCATCCTGAAGCAAAGTTCTTAACCTGAGGTACTATTACTGGGTTAGCGGAGTCTGTAACCTGAAGCCTATGTAACCTGAAGCGTATGTAACCCGAGGTACCACTGTATGTCTTTCTCAAGGAATACTTATGCTGTGGTTTGATAGTCATTTCCTCTCTCTAGGGATCCCTTGGAATTTTAGTTTTTTGGGGGAGGGGGCACAGATTTCTTACAAAATACATAGCCCTTCCACTAAACCAATTGTTGAAGTCTTTTGGGGGGGCGCTGTTAGTGCTCCCCCATGGCTCAGATGCCGAGTTTGGATCAAGGGTCAGCAAACTTTTTCAGCACTGTCCCTCAGACCTTGTGGGGGGCTGGACTATATTTTGGGGGGTGGGAATGAACGAATCCCTATGCCCCACAAATAACCCAGAGATGCATTTTAAAGAAAAGCACACATTCTACTAATGTAAAAACACTCTGATTCCCGGACCGTCTGCGGGCCGGATTTAGGAGGCGATTGGGCCGGATCCAGCCCCCGGGCTTTAGTTTGCCTACCCATGGTTTGGATCTACGAGGAGCCGTGCATTCAGCACCAAGCAGCCAATTTTATGCAACTCCCGTCTCGATGAGGTCAGACAGGACCCCCTCTGTGTTGAGTTTCCAGTGCCTCCTGAAGATTTTTTTCATTCTAGCACCCATTTGTGATCGTATGGTTTTAACCGCTATCCATTTTCATTGTGTTGCATCCCTTGTATGCTGCTTAGAGATTACTGTAGCTAAACAATATAAAAACCTTCTAAACAAATCAATATGAAACTGCCATCCAACTACCGGTAAGTTATAACTCAGAGCAGACGCACTGAAATGGATAAACTTGAGTTAGTCATGTGCATTAATTTCAATGCATCCACTTTGAGCAGGATACAACTCAATAATAATAGGAAGCCTAGTAAATATTAATAGGAAGCTGGTAAAAATTGGTTGTGTAGACGTTCCCCCCCCCCTTCTCTCTTGCATTTTCCTTCTCCAGAGGCAATTCACACTCGACAGAAACCACAAACAAAGCTCCCTTGAAGTTTGGCAGTTCTGAGTGTGGAGGGCCCAGAGGCACAGAAATCTTTTTAAATGGCAGAGTGACAAGTTATATAATCTTTACCCACTTTACCTGGGAGTAAGCCCCACTGAACTCAAGGAGACTTACCTCTGAGTGCGAACAAGACTGAGTGAATGGGGGGGGCTCATTTAATTTCACTGCACACAGGTGGTGTAGTGACAATAAAGGTTTTTTAGTAGTAATAGTAGTACTAGTAGTAGTATGCATGTGTGTATATATAGCATGGCACTGTTAACACCTCTTCATTTTATGAAACTGATTGAATAATAATTTCTGAATTATTTTAACTGCCTTGGATGAAGAGCTTGTTATACTCAAAATGTGCTGGGCATAATATCTGCTTAGAGGCCTGTTTTGTATATACATTAAAATAGTAACAGTAATAGTAGCAATAGTAATAGTAGGAGGAGAAACTGGAGAGCACTTGCAAATGTAATTTCCTTTAGTGCCTTTTTAGGTTTGCCTCCTTGGGTTTTTTTGGGGGAGGGGAGAGATTGGTTTTGGAGCCCAACTTATGCAATGCATTTCATACATTTCTTCCAAAGGAGTCTGCAAGCAATTTTTGCATCTCAACCAGTTTGATCCTATCTGCGTAGTCTCATCACATCTGAGCTGATTTAACTGGGGACACGTTACCTTAAAGCACTTTATGGATAGTTGTTTTGTGGCTGGTGGGATTTTTTTTAAAAAACCAGTATCAGTTGATTGACTGCTCTTAACAATGTCTCTCTCTCTTTCTTTCTTTCTCTCTCTCTCTCTCTCTCCTGCCTTCTCTTTTCCGGCTCTCCATCCATCATGTGGCTCGAAGAGAAGGTTGGGAAAGGTGCTTTTTCTTTTCTTTCTTTCTTTTGCTGATAAATGAAGTACCGGACGGAAGGTTTGTGTCTCAATAATGAACTCCAGATACTCACCCGATGGTTCTGGTAGGCGGTCACTGCGGTGAAGCGGGTCTCCTCGAAGACAAAAGTCTTATAGTTCTCTTCCGCGTATTTCTCGCTGTCTTTCCTAGGATCCACGTAGACCACGTGGAAGCGGGGCTGGTATCTGTGCATGGAGTTCAAAATGATCTGGATGATAAAACGAGCAAGGGAGATCGTAACTGAGTCATTCTACAACACCAAGATGGAAAGCAGAGAGGCAAAGGAAGGTCCCACACAGGAAACTGACAGCGGTGCCAATCGGGGGCAAGGCTTTGGGGCAGACGTCTGGGCCCCTGCTTGATAGGAAATCCCCCCCCAGCACAGCAGAGTTGGCTTCTTACCATATTTTGAAGTATGTGAAGCAATTCACATTCCCATCTGAAAAGTCCATACCTCCCCCCCCCCATAAGACCATTAAATACAGAGTTTCAAATTACCTAGCTGAAGTATACCATGCCACAGAGGGGGCAGACTGGGGGTGAGGGGGGTCAATCTGTGCACCCCTAACTTTGAGGAGACATCTGGACCGCAGAAGGACTCAACAAGGTCTACTGGTGTGCAATGTAAATCATGTGGGTGGATTTATTTATGAAATCACTGTGCCCCCCCCCCCAAAAAAAGGAAAAAAAGAAATCTGGAGCAAAATATCAATGCCACGGCTGAGAAAACTGCACTGGCTGCCAGTTAGCTACTGGGTTAAGTTCAAGGTGATGATGCTGGTGTACAAAGCGCTATACAATTAGGAACCAGGATACCTAAACATTATTTGTTCATTGTGTCAACGGATGCCAATATTCCACATTTTTTCCAAGGAGCTCCAGGTGGCACCCATGATTCTCCACCTCCTCATTTAACTCCCACAACATCCCTGTGAGATGGCTAGGCTGAGAAGCAGTGATTAGACCATAGGTACTACACACCTGTGCTAGCTACTCACTCTCTCTCTCTCTCTCTCTCTCTCTCTCTCACACCAGGCCTTTTGACCACACAGCCTCTTTATTTGAGTCAGTAAATCCCAATGATTTTGATTGAAACATTTTATTAATGTGGCTTGGAGGGTGTGCAATCTCTTCTAGCTTAGTTTTTTTGATGGGTGCCACTAAAGAAGGAAGCAGCCCCATCAAAAAGTTATGCATTCTGAAGTCCAGGACACTTTGAACCATGCTTCTGCCTGCCGTAATTTCGGAGGGCCTGGGCTCTCAAATAAATACATTCAGGTTTGCAAGTTGTTCTCGTGCAAATTAAACAAGGCAACCTGCTTGGGCACCAAAATGTCTTCAAGAAAAATATGCAACGAACAAGCAGTTTAAAAAGCATGACAATGGTGTGTTTTTGGTTTTTTTAAAAAGCAAACAGTGTAAACAATAAAATCAGAAGTTCAGTTCAGCGGGAGACTTGTGAAACTGCAGTGTCTCTAGGGGCCAGCAGAATGCCAATGATGATGGGGCTTCTCATATTTCATCAGGGAGGGGTTTCTACAACACTGGTGTCAGCAGTAGAAAAGTCCACCTCTGTGTTACCATGAGCTGATAACCAACTGGGTTCTATTAGCTGATTGTAGTGCACTCACTGAGGAGCAGAAGGTAAAATGTGTTGGGGGGGCGTTTCTAGTCCAGAGTCATTTAGGGCTTTGTATAAAAGGAGCAGGGACACGGGTGGCACTGTGGGTTAAACCACAGAGCCTAGGACTTGTCGATCAGAAGGTCGGCGGTTTGAATCCCCGCGACGGGGTGAGCTCCCATTGCTCGGTCCCTGCTCCTGCCAACCTAGCAGTTTGAAAGCACATCAAAGTGCAAGTAGATAAATAGGTACCGCTCCAGTGGGAAGGTAGACGGCGTTTCCGTGTGTTACTCTGGTTCGCCAGAAGTGGCTTAGTCATGCTGGCCACATGACCCGGAAGCTGTACGCCAGCTCCCTTGGCCAATAAAGTGAGATGAGCGCATCAATCCCAGAGTCGGTCACGACTGGACCTAATGGTCAGGAGTCCCTTTACCTTTATGCAAGGAGCAGAACCTTAAAATGGCCTTATAGGCAGCTGTTGCAGATCCCCTTGTACTGGCAGGATATGTGCCAGATACAGAGCACCACTTAGCACCCAACTGCAAGAACCATTCCACACCCAAGACTCATTCCATTATTATATTGTTCAATGTTTCCCAGTTAGCTTCGCCCTCTCCAAGACAACACTTACATGTCCATTGTCATCCAATAAATTGTTAGTGAGCTTGAGTTTATCAAAGGAGACAATCTGTTTCATCCACTGGGCTCCCCTAGCTGGGGAATCTGGGTGATAATGGACTCTCCCTGGAGTTGCAGGGTCTGCCTTGCCAGCCACCAGCCAGGAGGAACTGTGAAATGCATATCTGTATGGGGAGAAAAGCCAGCAGTGGGTTAGCCGCCATGCTAAGTTTTACATTTGTGAATCTACGTTGCCAACAGCGAATTCAACACTTGTAAAAACATCGATTTTGATACATCAAATAGGCACCCTGTTCTTCAGATAGGTTAAATAAACAACCAATTTAAAGAACGGGTTGTTTATTTACTCTGTCGAAATCAGCATCACCCTGTCTCAATGGACTTCAAAAATATTTAGGTGTTTTTAATTAGCGCAGCAATAGTGTACCATTTTTAACAGTATGAGGCAGTGTGGTGCAATGGTGTTAGACCCTACTAGGCAAGACCCTGGTACAAGTCCCCACTCTGCCGTGAAGCTCCCTGGGTGACCTTGAGCCGCTCTCTCTCAATGTAACCTACCTCAAAGGGTTGTTGTGAGGATAAGAGGGAGAGCAGGGAGGAAAACCACACGCACTGCCTTGAGCCTTGTGGGGGACAAGCAGAACTTCAAGGTAATAGGTAAGTATTGCATTTGGGCACAGGTCACATCTACTGTAGTGAGGTTTAATTTATGATAGTGTTTATAAACTGCCGATCTATCTATCTATCTATCTATCTATCTATCTATCTATCTATCTGCTAATATATATATATTCTCCCAGCAGACAAAGGCAACGCCACTGTTGTGATGAACACATCGGACTACCAAGCAAAACTATCAAATCTACTCCAAGACCCTACCTACCAACCTATAAAAACAGATCCCACCACCTATCTGGAAAAAACCACCAAATCCAAAATAAAAGCCTCCCCTATCAGTGAAGAAATCCAGCTAAGAATCATCCCCAGAGAAAAATCATCCAGATGCCCCAAACTCTACGGTCTCCCCAAGATACACAAAGAAGGAACACCACTCAGACCAATAGTCAGCTCCATAGGCTCACCTCTACAAAATCTCGCTAAATTTCTCGCTAAGCAACTTCAGCCCTATGCAGAATCCATCGCTTCACACGTTACTAACTCCTTCCAGTTCATAGAAACAATAAAGAAGCAATACCTACATCCCGATGACCTACTTGTGAGCTTCGATGTTGTATCTCTCTTCACTCAAGTACCCATTAATGAAGCCTTGACAGCCATCCAAAACAAATACAATCCCCCCAAATACATCCTGGACCTGACCAACCACTGCCTAACCAACACGTACTTCATCCACAATGGACAAAGATACAAACAGATAGAAGGAGCACCTATGGGATCACCCCTCTCACCGGTCATCGCAAATTTGTACATGGAACACTTTGAAACCAATGCTTTAGACAAGTCAGAACACAAACCCAAACTTTGGCTCAGATATGTTGACGACACCTTTGTAATTTGGCCACACGGGAAAGAAAAACTAGATAGCTTCCTCACACATCTCAACAGCCTACACCCCAAAATACAATTCACTATGGAAATAGAAGACAACAACCAACTCCCCTTTCTTGACGTCCTAATCTACAAAAAACCTGATGGCTCCCTAGGACACACTATCTACCGGAAAAAAACACACACCAACCGCTACTTACATGCACAATCACACCACCACCCTGCACAAATAAACTCCGTAGCCAAGACTCTCATCTCCAGAACCAAACGCCTGGCTGACAAAGACCACTTGACAACTGAGTTACAGAATCTCTCAAATGTGTTAATCGCCAATGGATACCAGAAAAACAGGGTTACGAAGCTAATCCAAAAAGAAACACCCCCCAAAAACCAAGACACAGAAGAAAACAATGGCATGGCCCTCCTTCCTTATATCAAGGGCACTACAGACAAAATTAGCAAAATCCTCCATAAACACAATATCAAAACAGCCTTCTGCACCAACCAAAAAATAGCCAATATCCTCAGAAACCCAAAAGACAAAATCCAGCTGGAAAACCAAGGGGTCTATGAAATACCCTGCAAAGTCTGCCCAGCCACGTACATTGGACAAACAAACAGACGAATAAATGCACGTATCGCAGAACACAAGAATGCCGTCAAAAAAGAAGAAAAAACTTCCTCTCTTTTCCAACACATGAAAGAAACAGGACACGAAATTAATTTTGCAGATTCCAAATTGCTCTTTAACATGGAACATCACCACAAGAGAATAATCATGGAAGCCATCGAGATAGAGAAACACCCTCACAACATGAACAAGCGTGACGACACGTCCCGCCTGCCAGACATCTGGAAATTAGCCCTCCCCACAAAAACCGACACCAGAACCAGAGGCACACAGAACGCCGTCACCAATCAACCACACCAGACCCAAACCCAGACCCTCTCCACAGACATATTACAGACTCCATCCAGTAGCCAAACTATAGTGGCACCTCCGGATGCTGCACCCCCCTGCAATCCCTACACAGATCTGGCTGGCACAAGGCACAAAATCACAGCTCGCCCCTATACACGAAGCCAAGCCAGAGCACAACTAAATGCAGCACAGCCATCTTCTCAGAAAAACTCTTCACAAGCTCAAGAGGTCAAGACACGAAAGCTTTAGCAACTAATCTACACTTAATGACCCACCCAGTGGTATTCAGAATATCACTCATGAAATCACTCAAGATATCCCTCAAGTAATTAAGGAACAAAAGAAGAAAAGGCACACTAATCTAGGAACTTCCTCTCTGCCCAGAACGTTGGAGGCTATACACCACACCCCTCAACAGTATTTATAGAAACTCAAACACCAGATTCTGCTCTGTTCCAGTAACAAGAAGCCGAAAGCACCAGCCTGAAGATGACGAGTGAGACCTCGTCGAAACGTCGCCCAGACACCCCGACTCTTACACGGGAAGACACCCGAAGACACCAAAACCTGCATATTAGTATATAGTATATACGGTAATATATAATAGTGGTGGTGTACAAGAAATTATAAAATAGGGAAATGTTCCCTGATACCAAGATGCGGTATGGAATGCAGATAGAGAGAATTTATAAGAATAATGATCTGTTGTGACCTTGACGGAAGTGTGCAATAGACGAGCCTTCTTGTGTTTTGGCTCATTTTCCTCTCCCCCCCTTTCCCCCCTCCTTCTTCTTTCCTTTTTCTTTTTTCTTTCCCATAATGGCTTATGTTCTATGCCATGTACTCTGATATTTTTTGTAGTTTTTTTTAGCTTTTTCCATTATTATTATTATTATTATTATTATTATTATTATTGTTGATTTTTCTTTTGTAATTTTGGTTGTTTATCTGTATTTGTTTAAAGCAAAATAAATGTATTAAATTATAAAGAAATTATAAAATCGTAAAATCCAGAACAAACGGTCAGCACTGACGAAGCACTTGGTGAAACAAAAAATTTTTGAGCAGGTGACAAAATATCAGCTTTGTAGGTATATTTGATTTCAACAGTAATAGGCAGAAGGAACACCATCCCATCCAGAGCTGAAAGCCCCAAAATGGGGCGCTCTGTTGGGGGGCAGGACTGAGATGGTCCAAGATCCACCAGATCCCAAGCTGGTATCCCAGCCAGTGCCAGCCGGTACTGGGCTCCATGCAAATGTAATCGCTGCACCAACCTGGAGCTAGCACACAGATCAGGCCCGATCTGTGGCTGGGCAGTAGACATGGAGACCCCTTTCCCATGTTTCAGAGCTCTGGCGGCAGCAGTGAGTAACTTGGACTGTTCTGCCTGCCCCACAAGGAAACTAAGCAAATATGTGGTAATTGTGGGACAGTCAAGTATTGCATCTGTATAGGGCTGTAGCTTTAATCTAGGGAGCCCTTGGCAAAGGAACTTGGAAGCGAGACAAAGAGACCTACCACAGCCAGAGGCCGGGCAACATCTGAGCCACTGCTCAGCCAAAAAAATTGTTCTCATTGCCAGCACGTCGCCTTGAAAGACGCAAAATGATGGTAACTAGAGGGTGCCGTTGACCATGGGCAGAGAGTTCCTTTCACCACAGAGTAACCAAAAGCAGTGCGTGGACATCTGGGATGAGAGAAAAGAGCTCCAAAGTCAGAGTGGAAGTCTTCCAGAAAGGGCCTTTCATTTCTGAACTTTAACATGTGGGTGTGTGAAGTGTCAGGCTTTGCTTTCCCTTCTGTGTGATGGGAACAACTTCACTTTCTGCTCTTGTAGCTTCTCAACCACTAGCTTGCAAAGAAGCTGTAATATTTTAGTATGAGGTCTATAAGTTGGTGGGAACAGCTGATCAGATTCTTAGGAAGTTAAGAACATTAGAAGAGTCCTGCTGGTTCAAGCTAAAGGGATCTCTGGACACCTAGGCCACTGAGTTGTTAGGGCCCAATGGAGATATGGTAGGAATATAACAACAGCCCTGCTAGGTAAAGGTAAAGGGACCCCTGACTATTAGAGGTCCAGTTGTGGCCGACTCTGGGGTTGCGGCGCTCATCTCGCTTTATTGGCCGAGGGAGCCGGCGTACAGCTTCCGGGTCATGTGGCCAGCATGACTAAGCCACTTCTGGCAAACCAGAGCAGCGCACGGAAACGCCGTTTACCTTCCGGCCGGAGCGGTGCCTATTTATCTACTTGCACTTTGATGTGCTTTTGAACTGCTAGGTTGGCAGGAGCAGGGACCGAGCAACAGGAGCTCACCCCGTCGCGGGGATTCAAACCGCCAACCTTCTGATCGGCAAGTCCTAGGCTCTGTGGTTTAACCCACAGTGCCACCAGCATCCTTCCTAGGCCACTGAGTCAGTAGGGCCCAATGGAGATATGGTCAGAATATAACAACAGCCCTGCTAGGACAGGCCAAAGGCCCATGTTGTCTGACATTCTGTCCTTACATTGGAGAACCAAATGCAAAGAGGAACTGAATGTCCCAGGAACACTCTCTACTTATGATTCCCTGCAGCTGATATTTACAGGCATTCTGCCTCGAAAATGTCTGTCTAACGCTGAAATCAGCACCGACCCATCTTAGCAAAGGTGATCTTTCTATTAAAAAAAAGAGAGAATCATTTGGCATGCCTCACCCGAATCAAGAGAGATGCATGCTGAAACAGTAATTGGTTTAAATGTCATCCCAACAGTTAAATATGTTGACATCTATGCATATCTACTCAGAAGTAGGGGACGTGGGTGGCGCTGTGGGTAAAACCTCAGCGCCTAGGACTTGCCGATCTCATGGTCGGCGGTTTGAATCCCCGCGGCGGGGTGAGCTCCCGTCTTTCGGTCCCAGCTCCTGCCCACCTAGCAATTCGAAAGCACCCCTAAGTGCAAGTAGATAAATAGGTACCGCTTTATAGCGGGAAGGTAAATGGCGTTCCGTGTGCTGCGCTGGTGCTGGCTCGCCAGAGCAGCTTCGTCACGCTGGCCACGTGACCCGGAAGTGTCTCCGGACAGCGCTGGCCCCCGGCCTCTTAAGTGAGATGGGCGCACAACCCTAGAGTCGGACACGACTGGCCCGTACGGGCAGGGGTACCTTTACCTTTTACTCAGAAGTAAGGCCCATTGAGTTCAGTGGAAACTTAGCTCAAATCAATGCAGTCTCAAAGCAGGTTTCCAGCAAAACCTGCCACCAATTTATTCTTTCTGCATGTTTTTATCTTCCCCAAAGTCCACATTGATTCAAGAGAGTGCCAAGAGAGTGCCATTCTCTTTTTGTGATTGTTTATTTAAAAGTCTGCTTTGGCTCAGAGGGAGAATCTTCTCGCCTCGGAGTTGAGCAGAACCATCACTTGCCAAAAAAAAAATGGAGGGGAAGGAGAGGGTGGGAGGGAGAGAAAGGGAGAAAAAAGAGAGAGATCCTCAATTAGATGTTCTATATCCCATTGCCTTTGACAAGCAAACATTTCTGAAATGCCCTGGGAAGCTGGAGATCTGTCTAAATATTTACATCTTTGGCATCGGGATTTCATAGGAGCAGGTTTTTTTGTTTTTCTGCCAGGCGCCTTGGACCTGGAGCAAAACGCATAAATGCTCCTTTCACTGGGTCTTTGAAAACCCTAGGCATGGGGGGGGGAGTCAAAGCCTATAACAGGGGGAGGATGGGTGTGAAGGTGGGGAATATAGGAAGCTGGCTTATATTGAGTCAGAACATCAGTCTTGGCAGTGGCTCTCCTGAGTTATTATTTACAGTATTTGTCTTTTTATTTTCCTCCAAGGATCTGGCACATGTGGTTATCTCCCTCCTTCCTTAATCTTCACAACAGCCCTGTGAGGTAGATTAGTCTGAGAGGCAGAGATTACCCAGTCGGCTTCATAACCAAGTGGGTGGCGCTGTGGGTTAAACCACAGAGCCTAGGACTTGCCGATCAGAAGGTCGGCAGTTCGAATCCCCGCGACGGGGTGAGCTCCCGTTGCTCGGCCCTGCTCCTGCCAACCTAGCAGTTTGAAAGCACATCAAAGCAGGAAGGTAAACGGCGTTTCCGTGCACTGCTCTGGTTCGCCAGAAGCAGCTTAGTCATGCTGGCCACATGACCCAGAAGCTGTATGCTGGCTCCCTCAGCCAATAAAGTGAGATGAGCGCCGCAACCCCAGAGTTGGCCATGACTGGACCTAATGGTCAGGGGTCCCTTTACCTTTACCTCCCGGTCCTAGTCTAACACTCTAACCACCATGCCACACTGGCATGGACAGGGAGTCTCTCCAAGCCCTATCTAGAGATAACGGGGATGGAACTGGGACCTCCTGGCTGCAAAGCACTGAGCTGTTCCCCAAGCAGCTCCCCAGAGGAAGAGGAAGCGGGCGGGGGGAGGATGCATCCTTGCACTGGGGGACAGATAGAGCATAGGTAGGCAAACTAAGGCTCGGGGCCGGATCTGGCCCAAACGCCTTCTAAATCCGGCCTGTGGATGGTCCAGGAATCAGTGTGTTTTTACATGAGTAGAATGTGTCCTTTTATTTAATGCATCTCTGGCTTATTTGTGGAGCCTGCCTGGTGTTTTTACATGAGTGGAATGTATGCTTTTATTTAAAATGCATCTCTGGATTATTTGTGGGGCATAGGAATTCGTTCATTCCCCCTCCCCCCCAAAAAAAGTATAGTCTGGCCCCCCACAAGGTCTGAGGGACAGTGGACCAGCCCCCTGCTGAAAAAGTTTGCTGACCCCTGAGACAGAGGCTCTTGTTGCCTAAAATGTGTCTCCCCAGTTTCCCCCACTTCACATTCTTATATGTCCCGTCTACTGCTCTCGTCAACATGTCTATGTCAGCGGTGCACTTAGATCACTTTAGACATTGTCTTATGAGGACACACCTCTTTTGATGGCAAGTAGTCAGTGTAGGTGCCTTGCAGATGTTGTTGCACTCCTGCCCCCAGCAGCCCAAGCCAGTATGGCCAGTTGTCAGAGATGATGGGAAATGTAGTCCAAAAAATATTCAGGACACCATGTTGGCGATGTGTTTTTAATGGGATTGTTATTTTGTGAGTTTTAATTATGGGTTTTTGTTTTTTTTATTGCTTATGTAATTGGTTCTTATGAACTGCTGAGAAGCCTAGCTTGACTTTAAGTGGATTATTATTATCATTATTATTATCTGACTCAGAAGACCAGGTGCTTACAAGGGTGCTAGTTTCGGGACACCAGGATTAAACTGTGCAAAGATGGAGAGCGACTAGAAATGTACCATATATGTACATTAACTATTAATAAATAATAAAATGATAATGGTGATGATTTTCTTCCTTTGAAATATGGGACACCAGATTCTAATAGACGGGGCCCTGCTCCAAAGTCCTGCGCTCTATGGGGCTTACTCCTCAGTAGCTGCCTACAGGATCGCAGACTCTACACCCAGTTCCCTTTCAGCCGGCTGCTGCTTCCTTCCTGACTGATGTACGCAGCAGTTGCAATGGAGGACTGCAGGATCCTAAACGCAGCAGAACCTACAGAATAAACACGCATAGGAGTGTTGTATCAGACAACAGATTGTGGCCAATTAAATTCTCCCGAGTTTGGGGGTGGATGGATCGGGCGGAGGGGGGTGGGTTGGTTCTCAGTCAACCCGATGATCCCACCCACGATTCCTAAGGGCCTGCAAGCCAGAAATCGACTTCCACCGACCGAACCCGTTTGGAAGGATGGCCGTGAGGCGGATTCTTTTACCGAGTACAAAATTGGAGATAATCGCTGACAAATTGCCGAGGCCTCGGAGCGAAAACACGATAAAAGAGGCAGTAAAATTGGGATGTAATCGCCATCCGGGCTTGGCATTCCTGCGCGTTGGAATGGCAGGGCTCAAAGCTGCCGGTTCTGCCGAGCCAAGGGATCCCGTGGGGAGTGTTTTCCCCTCTCTCCCCTCCCGCGCGACTTATCCCTCATCTGAGCCACCGCTCCCCACATTCCCACGGCATTGGCACGCAAGAAAGTGTTTGCACGTCGGAATGCGCCCAGGCGTGTCAGTGTCGCTGAAACGATATGCTCGAGCGGAGCGGCAGTCCAAAAGAGGGGTGGGGTGTGTGTGTGTGTTTCAACTTCTACTTTCAATGTTGCAATTATAAGCGTGAATTATCTTGGAAGTAAAGCCCAAGTAATATAAATGGGACTTGCTCGTGAGTAAAGATAGGTAGGGCCGGGCTGTGGTAGGCTTTGGGACACTTTAGCTGGGGAGAGTAAGCCTGCATCGGGCTGCACGACGGAAAAGTTACTTTCCCGTCTCCAGGGAAGGGCAAGAATTCTAGAACATGATGCATGGAGAGATTGTGAATTTACAGCTTTTGAGCTCCCTCGTGGGTTGGTTTATATAAGGGAATAAAGCCATGCAAATGAGAATCCATTAGATAAATAAATAAACAAACTGTCCTGATCTGGGATTTACGAGTGCTTATATCGAACTCAGTTTTGGGATTTTTTTTTAAAAAAAGGTTTTTGTTTGTTTTGTTTGTTTTGCATTGGTTCCTAATATTTTCAATCGCCCCTTAGACTTTGATTTTAAGAGAACGTGAAAACACGACATCCTACAGCTTGAACACTAGCAAACCCCAAAAGAACCACTGGCGACTCCAGCCCCACAACTCTGCCCCCAAATGACCTTGCAACACCATCCTCACCACCATATCCATTTAGAAGCGAGTCCTAACTGAATTCAACGGGGCTCACTCCAAAGTCGGCGGAGTTTGGGAGTCTGGGGTTTATTTATATACTTGTAAACCGCTTAGTGCAAAGCGCTGAACAAGCGCTCCCTAGCCTCCCAGAGCTGCGCGGGACTCCAAAGTTTGCTGAGCGCCGATTTGGGCTCCCTTAATGAGAATCTTTGCTTCCAACGCCGGAAGATGGGCGGAAAGAAGTACTTGCCGGTATCGCTTGTCGTCCACCGGTACGAAGTCCATCAAGAGCATGTAGTCTGCCATAGGGTCCATCCCAAAAATCTTCACCTGGAAGGTGGGGAACATCCTCCTGGATTAGGGAAGGAAAGGACAGCGCAGGTGATGAGCCAGTTACAGAAAAACGTTTTTTTTCTGATCCTGCCTGCACCCGGTGGATGGCGAGGTACGTGGGAAAACAAACCAAACCAACACATCTGACCCGACTGGGCGCTGCCCTAACGATCCACGGATTAGAAGCGGCTGCGCTGGAGCTGTCTCATAGCGAGTCAGATCATCGGGCCACCTAGCTCAGCATCATCCCTACACCGACTGACAGCTGCTCTCCGGGATTTTAGACCTGCGGCGGGGTCTCTCCTCCACCTGGAGAGGCCTGCAAAGCGGATGGTCTACCAAGGAGCCTTGCTGTAGCGCACACGCTGTGCGAGCGGTTGTTGGATCCTTTTATTTGAAGGCCCAGCTACCTGGAGAGCCGCTGCCTGTCAAACATACAGTGGTACCTCGGGTTAAGTACTTAATTCGTTCCGGAGGTCCGTACTTAACCTGAAACTGTTCTTAACCTGAAGCACCACTTTAGCTAATGGGGCCTCCCGCTGCTGCTGCGCGGCCAGAGCACGATTTCTCTTCTCATCCTGAAGCAAAGTTCTTAACCTGAAGCACTATTTCTGGGTTAGCAGAGTCGTATGTAACCTGAAGCGTATATAACCCGAGGTACCACTGTACTAAGCAGTTCTGGGGTAAATGGACAGCTAGCCTTTTCCTGGCGTGACTCTGCGAGGCAGCTTCAACTGCGCTCCTCACCCTGGCGTTTGGAAGGTGGTTACGCACGACCCAGGCAGCAAATGCAAGTCTCAGTGGAACCGGGGAGAAAACCTTCCAGCCCGTGTAAGACAAAACTAATTGCGCCTGCAATACCTAATTATACCTAATTGCAAATTCAAATGTATCCCTATCGTGTTGTATGACTTCCTTGATATTGTTTGTGGGCTGGAACTGGTCTGGGACCGAAATAATAAATTCATTCAGTCTTTGAAGCCCGTCCCTTCTCTCGGAAAGAAAGTGGCGTTAGTGGCGGGCGTAGAGATGAGTTTAAATCCAAGCGCCTGTGTTGTGACAAAGGTTTGGGTAAGCGTCGCCAGCCTGTCAGGGTAATGTTGGTTAGTTAGGCTGGCAATGCCCTAAGAACAGGTTAGGAGGATCAGAAGAAAGATTCGTCAGAAGAGGCAGTTCCGAGCGCTTAAAACCCGTGGGACTTTGGGTAGCATTATAAAATGCTCTCCTCGGCTGGTTACGCACCATACATCTGAAGCAGATTACATCACACACACACACACGAGAAATCTTGGGAACTATAGTTTACCCGCCACAGGGCTTCGAGTCACAGCACCCTTAAGCTACAGTTCCCATGGTCCTTTGGGGAGCTGGGGAGCTGTGCGCTTTAAACGCGTGGCGTGTGTGCGCGCAGCCCTTGTCTGCCTGTCGTAAACATGCTACTGGAAGCGCATGGAGAGCGTGCGCAGTTTAGTAGTCCAGTGAGTGCTCTGATTCAATCTCCGGTTTAAAGGGGCAGGGGTAGATTTCACTGAGTTGCATGCAGAGTTGGAAGGGACCACGTGGGTCATCTAGTCCCCCCCCCCCTGCAACGCAGGAATGTTTCGACCGACGTGGGGCTCAAACCCACGATGGCCCTGAGATGGAGTCTTATGCTCTACTGCAGAAAAAGGGATGGTAGGAAGGAGCACCCGTCGGGGGGTTGGGAGAGCCGCAGCAGGGCGTGTAGACCAGGCTTCCTCAACCTCGGTCCTCCAGATGTTTTTGGCCCACAATTCCCATGATCCCTAGCTAGCAGGACCAGTGGTCAGGGATGATGGGAAATGTAGTCTCAAAACATCTGGAGGGCGAGGTTGAGGAAGCCTGGTGTAGACTACAGTGGTACCTCGGGTTAAGAACTTAATTCTTTATGGAGGTCCGTTCTTAACCTGAAACTGTTCTTAACCTGAAGCACCACTGTAGCTAATGGAGCCTCCCGCTGCTGCCGGAGGAAAATTTCTGTTCTCATCCTGAAGCAAAGTTCTTAACCCGAGGTACTATTTCTGGGTTAGCGGAGTCTGTAACCTGAAGCGTCTGTAACACGAGGTACCACTGTATAGAGCGCGAGGTGAACCAAGGGCCTTCCTATGTTGTTCCTTCATGCACAACATAGAGAGAAGTTGTTTGTTAGAAGTGGATAAACTGGAAATGAAAGGAAGCCGCGTTGGATCATTTTTTTTTTGGCAGTGGGGAGTAAGGTTGCTGTAGGACCAACAACTATTGCATCCAAAGATGATGGAGAGCAAAGTTCCGACTCCCCCACGCCACTTCTTCACAGAAGAGCTCTGTGAGATCCAGAAGCTTGCTCACAACTATGTTTTGGTTGGCCCTACGGAAAGGTATTCCCCACCCCACAGACCAATACACTGCTCTCACGCTCTCTCTCGTCTCCATTCAGAGTTGGTACTCCACACATCCAATCTGAAACCATACGGGGAGCGCCCAGCTTAGCTTTGCAAATGTGCCAATTGTGTGTTTCATTGTTTCTTCTCACCCCGTTCTCCCTTGTTACAGCTTCGTGGTATTTTAGGGGCACCGGAAATGTAGATGCTGGTCACAGAGAAGAATAGCGCAGCGGTGCCAAAAAGGACACTTAAATCCCTTTGACTTCAGTGTGGCTTTCTTCGGAAGAGGGAGTGGCAAACATCTGCTTAAACTTATAAATCCAAATATTTTCGCTTCTAGCGGGGCTGGATTTTTTCCTCTCTCTCTGAGCTTTGGATGTCTCCCCTCCCTCCCCCCCATAAAAAAAAATACAATTCTAGGGGCCAAAAGAGGAAAGTGAAAGCAGCCTGAGGAACTCTTAATAGGCCGACCTTCGCCCACGTGGGTACCACCCTCCTCCTCTACTTCTTCCGAGGACGCACGCTGCTCCCGAGATTCAGCAGCTTCGGATCAGGTCCCACATGCACATGTCCCGCTCCCAGGGCCCAGGCTATGCCGCCTCAGGCTGCTGGTGGCGGCTTCTCCGCGGTGTAATGAATTCAAAACCCTTGCAAGCAGAAATCCATCAGGAGAAGGATTCTGCCTCGCCTTTCATCCAGCATGCTTCTCTTCTAAGTGCGGCGAGCTTCTTCGCCCCCTCAAGTTGCACTCAGGGTAGACCCATTAAAATGAAAACACCCAAGTTAGTCGAGTCCTTCAGTTTTAATGGGTCTACTCTGCATAGGGCGAACGTCGGACAACATAAGACCCTTGAACATTGGGAACGGATGTGGACCGGCCAGGTGAAACAGCGCCGCTTGAGCCTGATGCAAAGCGCTTGGTTCTCCGCCCACGTTTCCCCCCGGGGGGTTGTCTGGAGCCTGCACAAATATGCGCGGCATCCTGGCTTGGGAAGGATTCCCCCTCCCATCTCCAGGATGAGCGCCCCAGCTTGCAGAAGGGTGCCAGCGTGATTCTGTTGCACCAAAAGCAAGCGAAGAGCCGCCCAGTGGGACGTTAAAGGCCAACAGATTTACTGTGGAAGAAGTTCCGGTGGATTGGCGCATTCCCGGGGCAGGAAAAGCGTTTGCGCTCCATAAGAAGGCGATCCTGTTCCAGTTTGCCCGAGTGTGACATACATACGCGAACAGGAAGCTGCCTCCCATGGACTCACACTCATTGGTCCATCTGCCTCAGCACTGTCTACACTGACTGGCAGCCATTCTCCAGGGTTGGAGATGCTCTGAGACTCAGCTACAGCCTTTCCCACGAAGCCCCTTTATAAGCTCCACGAACGGTGCTAACTTCGCCGAAAATCGCTCTGTAAGACGCTTCTTCTTCCCTCCCTCAGTTGTTAGGGCATATCGTCTCCGAGGTTTTCTGGTACTCCGTGCTGAGCAGGATGCAGGACTCGGAAGTTAGCAGCATCGCATGGGGCATTAACTCTTACTGGGGGCGAAATGCCCCAGCGCAACCAATGGCTCTGGCAGCAGCCCCAAACCTTTGCACCCCAGCGAAGGTGTGCAGAGGAGACTGGGCGTAAAAGCTGTGGCAATGTCAAGGAAGGTAGGAGAGGATATATTGTTTTGATATTATCCCTCCTCACTCACGCTAGTGAGTAAACAGCAGCGCACATTGCCTTTGCAACTTATTGGAAGCAAGTTGATGATTCATTAGAACCGTTTAATGAATGAAGCAAACAGGTCTGGCTTGTCCAGTCTGGATTGTTCCTGGTAAGTTTCCCCTTTATCTCCCTCTTAGAATAATAATAACACAACACAGTCTTCTTTAAAAGCAGGAATAAAGTTTTACTCACATTCAGTCCACAGCAGGAACCTGAAGGCAGGCTTTATCATGTGGTTACAGTGAAAAGAAAAAAGGGACGCGGGTGGCACTGTGGGTTAAACCACAGAGCCTAGCACTTGCCAATCAGAAGGTTGGCAGTTCGAATCCCCGCGACAGGGTGAGCTCCCATTGTTCAGTCCCAGCTCCTGCCAACCTAGCAGTTCGAAAGCATGTCAAAGTGCAAGTAGATAAATAGGTACCGCTCCAGTGGGAAGGTAAACGGTGTTTCTGTGCGCTGCTCTGGTTCGCCAGAAGCGGCTTAGTCATGCTGGCCACATGACCGGGAAGCTGTACACCGACTCCCTTGGCCAATAAAGCGAGATGAGCGCCGCAACCCCAGAGTCGTCCACGACTGGACCTAAGGGTCAGGGGTCCCTTACCTTTACAGTGAAAAGAAGTCTGAGCTGCATCTCAGTCTTTCTGCTTGTGGGCTCCATCCTATGTGAAGGTTGAGCCATGCGCTGGCTAAGAGCCAGGAGAGCAAGAGTCCAAGACTAAGAGTAAATTCTGATGGCTCTTAAATGCAGGCATCTTCAATGGGGGTGGCCATAGGACTGTGGTACAGGGTCTGCTTCGCATGCACAAGGTCCCACGTTCAATCCTGGCTGCGTCTGAAACCACAGCTGCCAGTCATTGTTGACAACGCTGAGCTAGATGGAGGAATGGTCTGAATCCCTACAGAGCAGCTTCCTCTGTGCCTATTCCCAGCTTGGCTCAGAAGAGCTTGAGGAGATCAGCCGAGGAAGGGCCCAGCATCCCAAGACTGGAGGCACGTTCCCCAGGCGAGCCACTTTCCCAGGCCACCAAACTTTTCCCAGCTGAGGGGGCGGGATGTGATTTGGACATACACGTTTCTCAGAAGCTCAGCCTGGAGCTTAGACTGAGTACACCCCACAAGTTTGAAGCGCAAGGCTCTCCCGCCCCCACAACAAAAGAATAATGCGAACTGGAGTTTGTTAAGTGTGCTGGGAACTGTAGCTCTAAAGGTAAAGGGACCCCTGACCATTAGGTCCAGTCGTGGTTGACTCTGGGGTTGCGGCGCTCATCTCGCTTTATTGGCCAAGGAGCCGACTTTCAGCTTCCGGGTCATGTGGCCAGCATGACTAAGCCGCTTCTGGCGAACCAGAGCAGCGCACGGAAATGCCGTTTACCTTCCCGCTGGAGTGGTACCTATTTATCTACTTGCACTGTGATGCGCTTTCCAACTGCTAGCTTGGCAGAAGCAGGGATCGAGCAACAGGAGCTCACCCCATGGGGGGGATTCGAACCGCCGACCTTCTGATCGACAAGTCCTAGGCTCTGTGGTTTAACCCACAGTGCCACCTGCGTCCCTATAACTGTAGTGCTGTGTGGCGCCAATTACAGTTCCCAGGATCTTTTGGAAGAATGTGTTTTAAAATGCTTGGTGTGCGCATAAGCAGCCTCAGGCTTTCTGAGCCAGTGTGGCCTAGTGGTTAGAGTGTGGACTCTTAACTGGAAGACCAGGGTTCAAATCCCCACTGGGCCATGAAGCTCACTTGGTGACCTTGGGCCAGTCACGCGCTCTCAGCCTAAACTACCTCACAGGGCTATTGCGGAGATTAAATAAGGAGGGAGAGCAGCAGGTGGGTCACATTGAGCTCCCTGGAGAAAAAAGTGGGATATAAATTAAAAACAAATCCTTAGGCGCCTTGCGCGCAATCCAGGCAGAGACCAAGGTGGGCAGGAGCCTTTTCTGAAAGCACCAGCCGGCGTCTGCTCACACAGCTAAGCGCGCAGCTTTCAATTCTCTGGATCGCTTCCCCCCACCCCATTGGGAAATAAACCCCCCTTGAAATCGGTCAGGACCCCCCAGCTAAAATGTTTAACTGCTAAGCTGATGAGAGGACAAGGTAGGTGTCAACTCCGAGCAAACTTGTTTGGGAGCAAATCCCACCCGAAATAAATTGGGTGTGTAAGAAAACGGATAGGATGGGGCTTCTGAAATCAAATGTGCAGGAGGCCCCACTCCGAAAAATATATAATGAATTTTATATCAGAGCAGCTTTCTGGGGATGGCTGAGTTAGCTCAGTGGGTACAGCAAGAGGCTCTTCATCTCAGGGTCGTGGGTTCGAGCCTCACCTTGGACAAAAGATTCGGTCATCGCAGGGGGTTGGACTAGATGACCCGCGTGGTCCCTTGCAGCTCTACAGTCCTAAGATTCTGTACTTAAACAATTCAGAAACTCTAGGGCTTCGTCTCTAAGGACAACACCTATTGCAGCAGAGTGGTATTTACTCCCAAGTAAGTATGCAGAGGCTCGATCTGCAAGGGGTCGGAAAGATAAAAGTTGGATAAGGATGGCCACAATCCGTCCCATCAACAGCGCAGTCGAATATATATCTACTCAGCCCTGTTGAGTTCGTTGGGTCCCGTTGTATAGAACTGTAGTCTCAGTACGTAGTTCCTCTTAGAGAATATGTCACAGTGCGGGACTTATGCGGCACCAGTAAACTTAGCAGCTTGTGATAAAGAGACCCGCTTAGCTGTCCGTTTCTCTTGCTTCTAATCAGAGATGTCAGGGGCGATTCCCCGACACACAAACACACAAAAAAAGTTGTACCATCATATGAAGAAGATATCTGAGCAGGTTTGTTAAACTGGGTCCCTTTCAGGGAACACTGGTATGTTCTGAAAAATAAGGACGGCGCTTGGAAAGTGCAGAATAGCACTTGCTTGGCACAACGTCGTCTAATCTCTCTTCCTCCCTGCCGCAGAGCAGAATGACTTGCTCGTGAAATAGGCCTGCTTCGTCGTCTAACCTCCCCCTCCCCAAAACAAGTCGGGCTGAATGGCTAACGAAACAACCGCCTGGAAGCGACCTTAAAAGCATGGGTTGGTTTACTGCGGCATAAACTACTGCGAGAACCCAGTCCGCAAGACGCAGGGAGATGGGTTGTATATTTAAATTACTTATTGGATTTGTATACCGCCTTCTCTGCCAAGGCACCCAAGGCGGTTTACAATTTAAATACAGTACTAAAACAAATGGATTATCTTAAACGAAGGCGGACAAGAGTCCTCTCCTGCCAGCTGCATACTCCTGGTCTGTGGGCTCCCTGGTGCGTAGGTTTTCTTGCTCCTGCCTTCCCTCGGGGCACGCAGATCTTCAGCAGCTCCCCAGGCAAGGGGAGTTCAACGGGCGTTTACTCCCAGGCAAAGAGGCGCACTGGTGCAGGCTCGCTTGCTCGCTGCAACAGAAGACTGGCCACCCGTCCGGGAGCTGCTTCGCTTTCCAGGGGGAAGAAGCACGGGCTCCGTTGGAAAAGGAGAGGCAGAGAAGGAGAGGGAGGGAGGGAGAAGTCTCCATTGCGGATTGGGACAGCTGTCCTTTCTGTTCCCGACGTTTCACGAGCCTTCCCCCTAACATTTCTCTGCCCGCCCCCCGTCTGTGCTTGGGAGAGAGAGATTCTCTGGCCGGCTCCGAACCAAACGTGCTCTTTGTAGAAAACGTGCGGGCATCTCTGCTTAACGGTGCCTGCTTGTCCCGTCTGGTGGGGACTGGGGCGACTTCGGAAAAACCAAACCACAAACCCCCAGACCCGGAGCGCAATATTGTGTCAGGCCCTGAGCTGATAGTTTAACAGGAGGTGAACCCTATTAACCTCCCGCCCCGGTGTTTCTTCGCGTTTGGCCTTAAATGAAGCTTGAAAAACAAACACGTTAACTTGAGAAACTCCAGCTTGAAGCATCACCGGTTTTAAGGAGTCGTTAAAATAAACCGGACCACTCGCCCTTACCAGGGACTAGAAGCCTGTCTTAAAAAAATTAGATCGGTTTGTTTTGCCCCCTTTTAACCTTTCCCTTTCCCCACCTCTGGTAGAGGCGTTCAGAATTTTAAAACGGTTTGGGCTAAAATGTAAGGACAGTATACATGTGAGAGAGTTTAAAATACAGACAGGAACGATATCCAGTAACTTTTCCCACCGCTTTCGCCGAACATTTTTGCCTTTATTCGGAACTGAGTCCAAGTAAGTTAAACGGGACTTACTCCCCAGTAAATGTTTAGGAATTAAGCCTTAATTCTTCCCTCGTTGTTCCACTTAAAAATAATCCAGCAGATTCTCAAACGCACAAGCACGATTTTTAGAAGACCTCCCTAGGGAATCTTGCTTCGTAATCAACTCTACTAAAATCAGTCAAGACGAAGAAGCAAAGAAAACCGCTTTGGAGTGACCCACCTCCAAAGGAACTAGGGAAGACAAGGGGTTCGCGGATAATAGAATCGTGGATTATTTTTCTACAATTTAGATGGGCGAAATCAAGTTCTAGAGCAGCACGGATCAGCGCAGAACTACGTCGAGCAAACTCGCCCTGGCCGGACCTAAGCGTTTCGGGGATTTGCAATTGTAATTCTATCTAAAATTGACGTTTAAAAATTTGACAACCCGCTATTTTACACCCCCCCCAAAATAAATAGGAGTCCGGAAGGGGTTAACGGTTCGATTCACAAGCTCAGGACTTCGTTAACATACGAAATGCGTGGATTTCAGATCTGCAGACCCTAACACAGACCCTAAAACCGCTTACAGCCAGGGGTTTTTTATTTTAAAAAATTAAGCTGTGTATCAGTGTTGCTAATAAATAAACACGTTCACTGGGACGCGACCCCCGTTGAAATCAACGGCGCTGACCTTTACTTAAAAAAGGAAATCCGTTTCAGATAGAGGGCTTCTTGGGGAAACCACGATCGGGACTTTCAAATCCAAAAACCACGCCCCACAAAACCCCCAACTCACTTACGGAGGCCCGCGCACACAGCAGGGCCCAGGAATGTGGGCAAAGAACTCTGAAACCAAACCGAAATCAATGCGAAGAGCATTTCCCCCCATTGAAACAATCGCCGAGGTTTTAGGAAGTCGCCCATTCCCCCGCTCCATTATTTCAGCCCTACCAATTCAGAACAAAAGCAGCCATTGACTTAGAAGCTGCCGGATGGTATGAACCCTAATTCTCGCGAATCTGAGAGAGAAACTGGGGCATCAGTTTCCTTTTCCCGCAAGACTTTGTTTTTTTTTAATCAAACCAAGAAGCTCGCCCATGGAGAGATTCCTTTCAAATCCAGAATCTCTGCTTTCCTAAATGAACGTTTTCCACATTGTACTTTTTACTGCAATCCTCGCAGGCATGTTTATTCAGAGACAAACCGCATCGAGCCCAGTGGGACTCAATCCCAAGTGACTGTGTATAGCCTTTTAGATTTAGGGTGGCAATGTCACGCTTTGCTCGCTCACTTTTCTGCGGGGCGTCCACATGAGGTAGTGACTATCTCATAGCCAGTCTGTATTTTCCCCCGTGTCCCTTCGGTTAGCTCCAAAGGGACTGGAAAGGAAATTGTGTGTGTCTGTGTCTGTCTGTCTGTCTGTCTGTCTGTCTGTCTGTCTGTCTCTCTCTCTCTCTCTGTGTGTGTGTGTGTGTGTGCTGTTTACACGCAACAACTGTGTACATTTACGTTTTCGTACAGCGAGGTTTACTTCTGAGCAAACACTCAAAGCGACAGGAACAACGCTAAGCAACTTCTGTTGTGCCTGGGGGAGGAAATTCATGTTTATGTATTAGTTAAAAGGGTTCTTTTAACACGATCAACAATTATAAACTGTGCCATCCAGGTAGAACTTTGGGGGCAGAAGTCCAGGGACCCACTCAGAAGAATGAGCAGGAGGGTCCCCAAACACGTATCTATGGAGTCACCGTAGGACTGTGAAGTCCAGAGTCAAATATTATTTAAACTTAACTACTGCCAAGTAAAGTAAGTAAACAGAGTGTTCTTTTGTGGAAGTTTAAAAGGGGGTGGGTATTCTCTTTCTGACACGGCTACATAACTTCTAGACCAGTTACTAAAAAATCGCCTCCCAGGAAAGGAAAAATCCTTGATCTAAAAAGGCTGGGCAAGATCCAGGCAAAGCCAAGTTCCTTGGAAATCGCCTAGATTCCCCTGGGAGAGATCAAGTTGCATACACACCATACATTTAAAGCACCCCCCCCCACAAAAAAGTAATCAAGGAAACTGTAGTTTGTTAAGGGTACTGGGGATTCTAAGGTGTAAACCACGGTTCCCAGGATTGGGAAGGTGTTTTTATTAAATGTATGACATTCTGATAAGAAAAGAGGGGGAGATCAATGCAGTTTAAAAGAGCATGGATCGTGCCCATTGCCTACCAGCAGGTGTTCTGCATCGCTCCTTGCTGCAGAGGTGTAAATGGAAAGGGAAAGAGAGCGGGGGCGACTGGAAAAAGAAAATTATGACCGGGTTGGCTAATAATTCCTACGGAGCATTCTCGGCAGGAGACGGTGGTGGACTTGGCAGGCTTTGTTCCTTTCTGCTCACGGTTTGCTACCAGCAAACATGTGCAGGCGTTTCTGCTTCCCGAGGAACAGTCGGGGGGAGAGAGAGCGAGAAAGAAAGAAAGAAAGAAAGAAAGAAAGAAAGAAAGAAAGAAAGAAAGAAAGAAAGAAAATAAATTTCCCCAAAGCGTCAGACCCAAATGGGACTCCAGCGCACACCGGGCCTCTTCTCTGCAATGGAGTCTTTCCTTTCCAGAACCAAAGCGGCTCCTCTCCGAAAAGGTTATGGGGCTGACAAGCCAGATCCGGAGCGCCTTGCTCTAACAAAATAAAAGTGAGCCCGTGTGCTGCGATTGGAAGACCAACGATATTTGCCACGCTGGTTGGGATCAGATTCAAGGCCCCAGCTAGCCCTCCCCCCCTCTCCGCATACTTGCCATAAAAAGAAGTTAGGGACTGTGATTCTTCAACCAATTCCCCTTTGAAACCAGCGGGGCTGATCTACCAATTGCTGGCCGTATACCCACAGAGGATGTCACCCTAAAGACTCTTAGCTAGTGAGGAACTGAACTTTGCTGGGTCTTACTTCCGAGGAACTAAGCGCAGGCTTGAACTTTCTCCTGACGCGGAAGCGGAGGTCTGTTTATAGCGCCTTGGGCGGCGTTCATTGCCTCGGCAGAAACCGCTCCATAGTCGGGGCCCCAACGGAGCAACAACTTCTAATAATTTCAACTTAACTCAATTGTGGGTTGTTGCTGTAACAAAACGGGAGCATAATATATGACAACTCCTGCTGGGACAGGAAAGTTGGGGATGGGGGTGCCTATGTGTGTTCAAGTTAATTTATGCGGCCCTCTGAAGTAGGTGTTTCATTTAGTATATACCCAACATTTAAAATACAAAAAATAATAATTAAAAAATCCCCAGCATTTTATAAATGAATGTTTAAATTATGCTGAACTAAGGCTTTAACGAAACGTAATACTTTTTTAAAAAACCCAACCTATTTTTGTTTTTATTGTGTATGTATATATACTATATATGTGTGTGTACTATATAGAAAGAGTTTGAGAGGCCTGCTAGGGCGAATCCTGAATTTATTTTACTTCCCTTCCGAAGGCATGAATAGAAAGAGATGACTAAACAAGCGAAATCCCATCATTTCCCCCGCTCAAAATAAAGTACTAACAAAGCTCCGTATTGATATAACCCCCTCCCTGTATTTTTTCATATATATTTTAAGCAATGTAAACACACGTTTGCCTCTCCGCGCTTCCCCACACATTTATAAGAGGCTTTCTCTGTTCTGCGCTCCCAACTCTTCTTTTCCACACTGAGACAAAACGCAGAGCTTCCCCTTAAAGAAACACAAGTGACTGAAAGCAGATTACCCTGAAAGAGTGAAGTTTTTAAATATATATTTTCTTCCAGAAACAGGCCTATAAAATGTTTCCAACCTATCTATCACCCGAAGGGAATTTGAATTCATTCCTTAGGAACTTTTTAAAAAAGCAAAAGCATTAAAATGGCATTGAAATTCTGAACTTTAATTTTCTGCACTGTGGTGGGACGGTTGAAAGAAAGAAAGAAAGAAAGAAAGAAAGAAAGAAAGAAGAAAGAAAGAACCGTATGTTGCGAAACCCGCATTTTACGCGACTCAACAGAGACTAGAACCCAAACTCCGGACAATGAAAAGAAACGACGCGTAATTAAGATTTTAAGCAGATTTTGCGCCAGCTAAAATATTAAGATATATAATTTTAAAGCGTGCAGCGTATCCCTGTGGAAGTTAAAATCTCCGCTCGACTGCCAGAATCTCAACTTTTAATTCTGATTTTTGTACATTTTTCCCCCCAAAATAGGGAATGAACCCTGGTGGTCACGCGTTGACCCCTTTACACGTTACAACCCGCAAACCAAATCAGGCCAGGCGGGCTGCTTCTACCTGATCGAAGGGTTTTAGGGATCGAGCTTGCCTTTTCCGCCGAATCAAAGCGAGACCGCTGACGCCCCCACCCGAAACAATTTATTTAGGTGAAAATGAGTCCTCGTTAAATCAGCCGGAATGACTAGTACACGTTGTTGCGTTCAGGATCAAAGTGGATCAGCCAGTTTTGAGTACAATTACGTTTAGTTAATTTGTGGGCTACCACCTTGCGGGAAGCTATTTTAAAGTTATAATGGGCAGCAAATTATCGGAAGGAAATGACGAGGAGGGTAGGGTGGGGCGGGGCGGTAAAGGGAGCGCAGGCTGCGATCCTAGGCGCGCACACACGCACACTTTGGAGCAATTCTCATTCAACTCAGTAGGACTTCTTTCTGAGTAAACGTGTACAGGATCTATTAAACCATTACAGCGCTACTTTTTAAAAATACACATTGTGCATATATGTAAAGGTTGGGGCTCAAGCAAGAGTTTTGGAAGGATGAGGGTTGATTAAGACTGGTAATGAACTAATCATTTAATCATCGCATTATGATGATGATGATAATGATCCTCCACACCTATTTTTCAAATCAAAAAGGTTTCCACCAGCACTAGCCTGTACTACTGTGAACTGTAAAGGGGATTTTTTTAAAAAAAGCAAACAAATCAGCAACATTTTGGGTCAGATAAGCGGAGATGTCGCTACATGAAATCCGGAGTCAATAAACTGAAGGATCCTGGATCACATAGCCTTACTTGGAAGTAAGCACCGCTGAAGGAGGAGAGGAGGAAACGAGTGAAAGTGGTTGGGATCGGGGCGTTTAGGGACGAATTCGTTCCTTAGTAACTCCTGCACTTAACCGAAGCCACAGCAGGAAGAGCGTAAGGAAAACAATGAAGGGGAGGGTGAAAAAAATGCCACAAGCAAGCAAAGGGGGGGTACCTAGTGGTATTCACGGCAGGAACGAAGAATAAACTCCAGAAAGTCGATTAAAAGTCCCAACGCGCTCAAAGGGCTTTTACTATCCAAGGCGAGCACAGAATCGCAGCCTCAACGCCGCAATCCTCAGCGTGTCTTTTGCTCAGAAGAAAGCCCAATATAGCTTTGCAAGTTTCTGCAGGCATAGGATCGCAGCCCTCCCTCCTTCCCAATCCCCCCAGACACCCCCAAAGCGCCCAACTGTGGCAGGATCGTGTGATATAATAATAATAATAATAATAATAATAATAATAATAATAATAATAATAATAATAATAATAATCGCCTTAACATAAATAAATAAAAGAACGCCTGGTATGTTTCCCATTCGTCTGCACTGCCTGCCCATCGGGGCAGAAAGCACCTGAGAAGGGGGTCTTTCGGGGAAAAAGTTTGGGGGTGAGGAGAAACGGCGGACCCCACTTTCTGGGAAGGAAGCCCCTAGCGCCCCATGGAGACCCATACTAGCCTTGCTCAGAGTAGCCCCATTGAAGTCAACGGACCTGACTCCCTTAGGCCCGTCCATTTCAAAAAGCACCACGAAGGAAAGCCTCTCCCGATCTCCTCTGAGCAAGACTAGGAAGCCTGCCGCTTGCTTTTCGAGAGGCAGGGATGGAATGGCAGAATTGGAAGGGACCTTCCGGGGTCATCCAGTCCAACCCCCCTCCCCCCCCCCTGCGCGCGCAAAACAAGAAAGGGGAGGAAGGCGCAAAGGGGCTCTGACCTGCCGGCCTTGGTGACGATCATCTCGGTGCCCAGCTGGTTGAACTCGTCCCACAGCGCCTTCATCTCCAGCTGCACGTTGACGTTGGCCACTTTGGGGTTCTTCTTGACCGGCGCCTTGGCCGAGGCCGGCGCCGATCCGCCTCCGCCGCCTCCCCCTCCGCCGCTCTCGGGGGTGTCGGAGCCCGGCGGCTGCGGCGGCGGAGGAGGGTTGGCCCCGGAGCCGCCTGGGAAGGCGTAGCCGAGCTGCTGCGGCTGCTGTTGCTGCTGGCTGGCGTGGTGGTGCGGCGGCGCCGGTGGCGGCTGAGGCGGCGGGTGTTGCTGCTGCTGCTGCTGCTGCGCCGAGCAGGGCTCGTAGTGCGGCGGCTCATGCTGGCCGTACGGGTCCCCCGGCGAGGGCGAGAGGTGGTGGTAGCCGGCCGCGGCCGCCGCCGACGCGTTGAGGCTGCTCAGGCTGTTGGCCGTGAAAGCGGCGACGTCGCAAAAGTGGGACAGCTGCGTCAGCCAAGGGCTGGAGATGGCTGATATCATGCCGGAGGAAGAAGAAGAAGAAGAAGAAGAAAAGAGAGGGAAAGGAAGGAGGGAGGAGAGAGAGAGAGAGAGAGAGAGAGAACAGCGGGCGGTCAGGTCGATTGCTCGCTCGCTTCCCGGAGCTGCTCGCCCTCCTGAGGTAAACTGGGCCGCGGCGCCACAGCCGCCTCAATTTATAGCGCCCCGCCGCTGAGGGAGAAAGAGAATGGAGGCCCCTCTCTCTCTCTCTCTCGGTTGACTTGGCCTCTTCTCTTCTCTCGCTCTCTCTCTCTCACCTCCCCCCCCCCCTTTAAAAAAAAAGGCGCTCGGCCAAGTTCGCCTCAGCGCCGGCTAGCTCGCTCCTCCGCTTTCGGTGGCGCGCCTGCGCGCGCACCAGAGACTTTACAGCTTATCCCCGCGGCTGCTTCTCCTCATAAACGCGCCGGGGGGCTCTCCGAGGAAGGCCACCGCCTCGGCTCCGGCGAGACGCCGAGAGAAGTGAACGCCGAGAGAGAGAGAGAAAGAGGCCCAGAAAAAAAGCCCCTCGCGCTCTGAAGGAACGAGTTCCTTTTCTCTGGCGTTCTCTCGCTCCCCCGGCGGCGCGAGAGAGCGAGCGAGCGCTACTGACAAGAACTCCCTCAGACTGCTTCTCTCTTTTTTTCTCTCGCGCTGTGGCGCTCCTGACTGACTGACTGACTGACTGACAGACGGACTGAGTCATTCCCCCGGGGACTGGGGGGGGGGGGAGCGCGGCGGTGGAGAAGCCTGGGCGCGCGCGCCACGCTCTCCTATCTCCTCCTCGCGCCCAGCCCAGCAGGGGACGTCCCTCCTCCCACCGCCAAACTCTTTCTCCCCCCCCCCTCTCGCGCTTTGGCTTTTGGCCTCGCCCCTGAAAGGGAGAGGGCGAGTCAGCCAGCCCGGCCGTCAGTCAGCCAGCGAGCGCTGGCGGCTGGCTGCCCGGGCAGGGCTCGGCACCTCCGCCCCCCCACCCACCCTCCCTCCCTCTTCCTTTTCGTCCCCCTCATCTTTTAAACGCCCTGCTTTGCTTCCATTTTCTCCTGGCTTGGCTGTGAGGCGGCCTCTTTTCCCTCTCTCTTTCTCTCAGCAGAGGGCCTCCCTCTTTTCGCTGCCACCAAACCGGTTCTTACTATCCTCCCCCCTCTCCCTTCTTCTTCAATGGCGATAAAGGGGAGCCCCTGCAGGTAACGCGCGCGCGCTTTTCCTTGCCTCGGGAGCCGCGGAGTGATTGACAAGCGGGGAGAGCGCGCGCGCGCGCTTGGAGGGGGTGGGCTTTTCCTGGAGCTCTCCCTTAGCTCGCTCTCCCAGCTTTGATGCAAGCAAAAATTTACATGCAACCTCTTTAAAACCAAAACAAAACAACCCCCCCCCACTTACATCGCCTCTCATCCACCCCCACCCCCATCTCCTATTATACTGCAAATTAATTATCTGCATATTATAGACGTGCAAACTCATCCAGCACCACTGCAGCTTTCCTACCCATTCAGACAGGCTCGTTTTTAACCCAGGACCTCTGAAGCTTCAGCAAGCGCCGGTCCACAAATCTCTTAAGCCGTATACTGGAAGCAAAAGCGAGGGGCCTTATTTGAGCTCTTGACTCTATTTAAATGGCCAGGGGGACTCGGACAGGAATCCCCTCTCCACCCCGAAATTGTCCGAATTAGGCCCCCGATCTATATACAGTGTTGAATGAGGTTTACTGTCCTATATATGAGATTGCAGTATTAATCCGGATTGCGGGCTCGCTAATATGTGAACACAGTATTGGAGAGGGTAGGGGGATAAATTCACTGTTGCTAACCCAGAGCCAGATCACTGATCTCTCTAGTTCAATATTGTCCCCAATGACAGGCAGCGGTTCTCCAGGGTTTTAGAAAAGGAACATTCCCAACTCTACCTGAGATGCCCGGTACCTTCTGTATGCAAGACAGATGTCCTACAACTGAGCTATGACGTTCCCCCCAATGCTCTGCACGCTGGAAGGAATGAAATGGTATTGGTTTCAAGAAGAGGCATTATCATTATTATTATTATTAGATTAGTTTGGGAAGTTATTATTATTATTAGATTGCCGTGGGAAGTGCATTTCCTTGGAAGTCAAGTTCCAAGGAAACCACAGAATTATTCTGATTCCTCGGTTCGGATTTAAAAATAAAATTAAGATGAAAGTGATTCCTGCGGAGAATACTCACTGAAATCAGACTGAGTGGGCATATTTTCCTACACGACTCTTTAGATATCCTATTCAATGGAGTTTACTTCCTCTCAAAAAAATGTTCCTGTAAGAGAATTGGGTTACTAGAAAATTTGGGGAAAGTTGGCAGGACTCTACTGCCGAGGTTAAATCCCGCTATATAATGAAATAGCGAATATACAATATAAGTTTTATTGTTGTTTAAGAGTCAGTTCAAGTAAGTATAGTCTGTTTTAAAAGTAACCTTTAAAAAGCAACTTTTAAAAAAGTTATTATGGCTTATTTTAAGATGTAGTGTGGAAGCCCGTCATATTATTCTGAGCTATTCTTGGATACCTCCTCAAGCCAGAAGGTTTCATACTGGAGAGAGAGAGAGCCATGGAAGTGAACGGGAACCGCGCAGTACCACATCTCTCCCATTCACTTCCGTGGGGTTCCTATGGGTGACCTTTCCGCGAAGTTTAATTAATTGAAGTTTATTTGTATCCTGCATTGCCACCAGCTAGTTCTTCCAGGCGGTTTACAAACACGCGCTAAATCCATATTGCGTCCTGTGTTATTCGCTTGCTGTTTAGCACGGTGTTCTTGCTGCGCTGTAATACAGCATATAGCGTTTATTGCTCTGGTCGTCTGGATGAGCCCCCAGTCTCTCTTTCTCCCCCCCCCCCCACCCAAATGGAATATTTGAAACAGAGAATCCTCTCCGCCACTCTCCAATTAAACGCCTTTATTGATTTCAACTACCCTGTGGCCTTGTTGTAGAAAATCGCCTCCTGACTTTGAACCAGCCGGGGTTTTTTGAAGTTCTAAAACCATTGTTTTATACTTTCTATAAGCGCCATATGACTTCCTATACCATAACACTGCTATTTTATTTTCTTTCTAATTATTTGTATTTCTTCCAAGCTCTGTAATCTCGTGAATTAATTCCTCCCCGCCAAGGCTAACGCCCCGTTGCGCGTTGAAATGAACCGGGCTATCGCAGTGGAATCTAGCCCAAGTTCATTTCTGTGTGTTTATTTATAGTAAACTTTTTAAAAAAACTTAAATGGAACAGGCTTCCAAGTTAAGTGATTAAGATCTCTGTATATAAAATACAACCCAGTGTTTACCATATTTACCGGGAAGCAAGACTCAAACGTGTTTTATGTCAGAAAGTTAGCGTGATCCTGTGTGTATAATCTGCACCGTATATGGGAACCATCCGGTCATTCATTTATTCCGAAGTTTCAGCCATTTATTTTTTAAGTAAGTGTTAAGAGAAGACTTCACCTCTTGCCACTCAAAGGAACGGGACTTTAAAAAGTCCTGCGGTTAGATTTGCATTCCCTTGACTTTCCTTATGTAGAAGGGAACTATTATAGTTCCTTGTAAATTTAATAATTAGAATTTAATAATAATACTTATATGTCCGAAATACTCAACTTTCTCTTGTTCTTACAGGCAAATTAGAGAGAGCTTCTCCCCCCTCCCTCCAAACACACACGTGGTCCCTTCCTGACTGCGCTTCAATCGCTGCTAATAACTGCATAGCTCAGGGCTACTTTGCTAATTGACAGCGAAGCAGCACATTACAAGCATGTGCCTAACCTAGATTTACTATCGATTTGAGAGAGCCTGTGGTTTGTTTGTTTTTTCCGTGGGCGGTGGCTCCAGTTGCTAACGTTATATGTGCCACCCAAATGCCACAGATGCTTTTACTCGGAAGCCAACCCCACTGAGTTCAATGGGGCTGACGCCCAGGTAGGCTTCTGTTTCGGGACTCCAGCCCCGGTTACTTTTAGAGGAGAGTCGTTTTCCAAAGAAAAGACTCCGGGCGGGCGAGCAAACCAGAAGAGGTTGTGGTTTAGTTCCTAGATCGGTTAAACAAAAGTATGGACTATTTTATTTTTTTAAGAACCCCAAACAAAACTGCAATGTTTGCTGCTCACAGACCCATCCGCTCACACGGTGAGTTTAATGCTAAGTGACTTGGTAATGCTGCACAACATTCATCATAATAGTAATTATTATTATTGTCTTTAATTATTATGAATTATAATGGGTACTCCAAGCAGAACCCATTGAAACTAATGGGCATGACTAGCAGGTTCATTAGCTCCTTTGGGTCTACTCTGAGTATATCTCCGCTGGCTACAGCCCGGAGCTGGAGGATCCGGGGGCGCTTTTTGCTGCGGATCTCCATTGGGGAGGTTATATATGAGGAAGGGTCGTTCGTGGCTAAGCCGCAAACGGCATGCTCTGTAGGCAGGTTGCGCCCCAGTTCAGACCCCTTAGGATCGGGGAAAATCTGCGCCCCAGACCCCCGGAGACCCAGTGCCAGTAAGAAGAGTTTAGAGGGACCGCTGGTCTAACTCGGCAGCAGGCAGCTCCCTAAGTCCAGAAGCCCCCAAAACCCGCGTTATTCCTCGGTGACAAAGCGCCACGGAAAATAATATACGCGAAACAAGGCACATTTTCATTGCACGGAAGTTCCTTGGAGCAAGGGAGCCGGCACAGGGCAAGCGGAGGCGTGTCTACTCGGAAGTAAGCCCAGACACCTTGAATTCCCAGGTGTCGGCGTGCGCGCCGCAGAGGGACTGGCGTGCTGGGTTTTGCTTTGTTTGAGGCTGTTGTCAAAAGGTTTCCTTGCTGCAATACAGCCCCTTGGGCCGTCTCCGGGTCTCCGTGCGCGGCAGAGCTGGGTTACTCTAACCGGGAGAAGAGTATCCGAGCAAACTGTGCGAGTGTCCGTGGGCGAGATCCCCGGAGCTCCCTTCGCCCTTGACCTCTGGGTGCTGGCTGCGCTAAGCAGTGGCTGAGGGGCGCCACGTATTTTTGCAGACATCCCCTCTCCCCTCCCCACCAACTGATTTATTTAAAAGCAAATTTCTCGAGTCTCTTCGCCGCTTACCTTCCATGTCCCGGGTAACGGCGCTAAAATGCATCCTCCTCCGGGCGGCAGCAGCAGCGGCGGCAGCGGAGGGGCTGTAAGGTCTGCGCAGGCCCCCACCGACGGCGGCGGCGGCGCTGGGCTCGGAGTCCAGCGCAGCGACTGCAACCTCCTCCTCGTCGTCGTTGTCGTCGTCTTCTTCGTCGCCGCCTCCTTTTCCCTCGCGCTCAGCGGCTGAAATCAGAGAGGCGATACTGAACGCGTTGGCCTTGGGAGATAGGGGGCTCGCGTCGTCCATAGGAGGGCAGAGAACCGCCGAGCCCGCGTGGAAACGGCTCGCCCGTCGGGGAGGTCAGCGCGCCAGGGCCAGCTGCGCTGGGACGCGCGCGGCGCGCAGGGCAGGGGCCCGGCGGCGGCCCGGCGGCAGAAACTGCTGCGGGAAGAGAAGGAGCCGAAGGAAGTTTCCGAAGCGGCTCCCCCACCCCTCTCTCCTCTGCCCTGGCCCTTCCCTCCCCCCTCCCCCCCCTTTCCAGCAACCCATCGCCGTTCCCTCCTCCCAGCTGGCGGAAAGTGGCTCCGCGCGCCTTGGCCCAACCCGAAATCTCCCTCCTGCTCCTCCTCTGCCACCTCGCCCCCCCTCCCGCTTGCCTCCCCCCCCCCCAGCACCTCGGATCGGCAGCCGGCCTAGCCACGTTTACTCGGAAGTAAGCGCCGCGCCTGCTCAGGGAGGTTTACCTCCAGGTAAAGCGCTTAGGATCGAGTGGGAGTTTTATGTTCTTGCTTTCTCCACACATTTCTCCCGCATTCCTTCTTTTTCCCCAGCAAGGAATAGCTCAGGTAAATGCTCCTGGTTTTCCCTTTTTCCGGTTTCCCCTGGATTTATTGCGTTTATTTACACCACTCTCCTCCCTCCCTGGAGCGCGCCTTCCTTTGCAAGGCTGAGGGCGCAGCTCCCTTCCCTGTCGCAGAGGATTCCTCTCGCTCGCTCTGCGCACCTTCACCTGGGTGGCGATGCCACACGGACTTGTAAGGATGGCCTTCTGCCCCGCCGCTAATTTCGCATCCTCCGCTCTCCGCTTCCTTTGCGGAAACACTACCAGCCACAAACTAGCAAAGAAGAGAGCTATAAATTGGAGAGGATTGCGGCGGGGAGCAGTAGAGCGGGTAGACTGCGTCTCCTTCATTTTTCCTGTTCTCTTGCCGTGGCCAACAGAATAATAATAGCAGAAACTTTGTGGGGAGTGTCTGCCCAGGTGTGGAAGGACACCCCAGAATCACCACCAATTATTACGTATATAGGAGGAAGCAGCGCAACCCCCTCCCAGAGTGAGTCCAGCCTAGAAGCGAAACAGTCCGCTCTGCAGTTGCCCGAATCAAAGAAGGGGTTTTCTCGCCCCGCAAGACCTTGAGAATGAACAATCCCTTCTTCAGCCCGGTCTGTGGGCCTGCACTGAGAACGGTTTCTCCAGAGGTGCGTGTGGACAGATTAGTTCTACCGCGTTGTACTGCTTCGACCTATAAACAGGCCGCACTGTTAGCGGTGACCCCACCACACACAACGACAGACACAGTGGCGTAGCGTGGGTTGTCAGCACCCGGGGCAAGGCAAGTAATTTGCGCCCCCTAACCCGTGGCTTTGCGCCCCCTAACCCTAACCCCCAGATGTTGCGCCCGGTGCGGCCGGGCCCCCCTGCACCCCCCACGCTACGCCACTGGACAGACACACACGCTCCAATACACCAGTCCCATGCGCTACTGTATCCTCAGAAGTGCGTGCGCTTAGATCTCCCTCACTCCCAACAAAGCGCGCGTCGGGTTGTGCGAAGCCGCGTTTCACTGCAAAACTGAACGTTGCGTAAGACAGCAATTACAGCTCTATGGCAATTATGGTGAGGAGCCTTGATTCGCACCCCAAACCTCTCTTCCCCTCGCGCCGGAGATGTCATCACCGACCCATAATGTCTGGCTCGAGGCTTGGGGACGAGACACGTACCAGCTTAGTTTGCGAAGGATTGCCAGGGGTGGGTTTTATTTTTTGCGGGGGGGGGAATACCGCCCCAGATCCAAACACCACCTGCTTAAAAACTTAAAACACTTTCTCGGGGTGGGAATAAGCTTCGTAGAGACCTAGGCAGAGACAACTCTTTCCGATCCAGACTCAGACGTCCAGAGAGGCACGGGCCACTTTCGGTTTTTGAGGCCTCTAGCCATAATAATCTTTTTTTAAAAAATGACGACGGGGTGTGGGAGGAAGAAAACGTCCAAAAAGTGGATGGTTTGTTTAATCAGCTGATCTGAGAGGACACATTCACCGCGGTCTAATCTTGAGCCATTCCAACCGTTTTATTGTATTAATATATAGGAACACTTTAAACTATCTAATATGACAAAGCTCTATATTAGTCAACAACAAAGTCTTTGATCAAATCCCTTATCTGAATATATTTGAAGCTCTGAGCCGAAAGGATATGTCATTTTTTGGTTTGTTAAGCAAAAAAGAAAAAAAGAAAAAAGGAAAAAGTTATCAAATGCTCCCAAAATTTTAAAAAGTGTCAAAATTTGAGATTAAGGTTAAGAGCAAATGGGTCCCCCTTCCTAAAGCAAAATTACTATAGGAATGAAATATGAACCGAGTATGAATCGGGCTCTCAATCCCATAATTGTCCCAAACTCTTCTGCGTTAGTATGATTTTATACCAACAGTAACTGCGGAGTATTTATCCCTACCGTTGCATAGTATTCAGAGTAATCCTCTTACAATTAGTAGGGTAGTACAATACATTCTATTAAGAACGTTTACTTGCAGCTGGAGAATGCTTTAAGTGAGAAACCATAATAAAAAGAATTAGCAGTTCTTAAACAATGTTTCTATCTGGATCGAGAACGCTCTCTCGATGCAAAACGGTGATAAACCAGGATGGATACGGAAGAAGGAAGGAATTTTACATGAAATATCCCTTTGGGACCAAAGCTACAGTAAAAAGAATTATGGATCTTTTGTGCAATGCCTGACGCGGAATTCCGAGAAAGAAAGAAAACACTTTCTGGGTTCCAAACAATATAAAAGTCATAACTGTTTTGTGAAATCGCAAAACATTCCCAGGTGCTATATCTCTCGGGAGTCCAAAAGCCCGCGCGCCTTTTCTGGATAAAGAGATACATAATTTCTGGAGGTATAAAAAGGATTTTGTCCGGGTTCACACAAGTCTCCAGTCCTTGTCACGTGAGAGAGAGAGAGAGAAAAGGGAATAACTTTAGAGTTAAGCAATCAGCATTGGTTTCGAGGACACCCCGCCGCCGAAAAGACCCCCACCCACTCAAATCTTCGTGCCACGGGAGCCTTCGCTCGGCTGCGCACGTCTCGGATCCCTTCCAGGGGGCTGCGATCCTAACCGCACATGCTTGGGAGTAAGCCCCATTGAGTTCAGTAGGACTCCCGAGCGAGCTAGGCACAGAAATACACACAAATGCATCTGCTTAACTGGCCAGGTCACCTGCAAAGGCTGCGTTGGAGCGCCGTCCCCCTTTTCTCTGCTGCAACGTTAGAAGGCCAGACGCGGAGAACAGGATCGCTTTCCGCGGCTGCTCCCGGCGCAGCACTCCTGCAACCCGATCTCTCCTCCGGCTACAGACGAGCCCTTCCAAGTCCGAAGTGGGGGGGGGCTGGATGAGCAGACTTTGCCTCCCCCACTGCATTATACCCAAGAGACCCTTCTCCACATGAGAACCCACGGAAAAACTAAAAAATAAACCCAGGGCTAGGGCTAGGGCTCCTGGGATCTCGATGGGTAAGGCAGACACACCATCGCCGCAGGGTCAGGGAGCGTGTTGCGTGTTTTGCATAGAGACTGTCTGCAATTAACCACCATTATCATCATCATTAAAGGGAGAACCGCCAAGTGAAACCTCTGAATTGGCATTAATCAGGAAGTTCGACCGCATCACTCCTGGACTGAATCGCGACAAGGGCTTGGTGTTACGTTACACGTGCGAACCGGCTTCTCCGCGTTCCGAGAGACGCCTGTGTTATCAGCCACAACTGTCTGTAAACCGCCACCGGGAATCGCGGGATCTGTGTTCTGCTTCTGATCTCAATGTTTACAACTCTCTCCCCCCCACGCCCGAAAAAAAGCACCACTCTCATATGTACATATATTTGTAAAACAGAATAAAACTCCATCCATCTGCTGAAGTGGACTGCAACCTACGGAAGCTTCTGCCATCATAAATCGACGAAGTTTTCGAAGTGCCGCAAGGGTGTTCCCTAATAAGGAGCAAAAATATATATTTATGCAGCACATTTTTTACAAAAAAATACGCTTAATATTATGCAGGAGGACTTACAGTATTTGACATAAGCAGTCCTAGCCAAGTCAATGGGATCCCTATGGAGCCCGTAAGAAGTGTGCGGGAGGTTATCACGCAATGGATCCCTCGATGACCACGATCGCAAGGATATCCCTCCGTGTTTTCCAACTAAAGTCCCACTTTTGAATAAGCCGTAGAACATTGTTCCAGGTCACTGGGGGTAGGAAGAGAGGCTAGCTGCCGTACTTTCAACCGGTCCCGTTGATTTATTTGCTGGAGCTGGGTGTGAATTGTGCAGAAGGACCCCCAGGATTGGACGTGTAAGCCGCCTTGAGCTCCGGGATGGAGGAAAAGACTGTTTGTTATAAATAGAATAAACAAACGAATAAAATTGTGTTTTTTTGGAAGAAGGAAAAAAACTTCAACCACGATTCCGTACTTTATAAAGCCGCTTTTATATCAGTGGGACATATTTATGCGTAACTGTCCCATTGGAATAATAATAATCCTTGGCCTTTTGACTGGAAAGTGCGTTTACAAGATAGTTTCAGAACAGGTGATGATCGAATAATGCCTTAAGAAAATAAGAGCTCTAAATAAAACGGATTTATTTGTCTTTCTTTCCTTCTTTTTTAAAAAAATACAAATCGTGCCTGGGTGTCTATAATTTTACAATGATTCTTCCCCCCCATCCAATGAATAAACAGCACTTTTTACAACACTTTGCCCAGATTTTTTTAAAGAAAAGTTTGAAATCCCTATTTTAGGTCTCCCTACCATGAATGACAAAACTCACAACTCTCTTGATTAATCCACCGCTTGAAGAAGCAAACCACCAAAACCCACTATTTGATCTTCCTATAATCAATTTCAAATCCCCAGTATCATTCTGTTGTTATGGCTGATTTTTATGACTCATAATAATAGCAGTGTGTCATTTAAATCGCATTAATGCTTACCTCATTTGATATCAACAAAAATAATATTGCAGTAATAATAATTTAATAATGAACAGGACTGGGGAAGCGGAGGTGAAAAACTTAGTGTTCAGCTAAGTCCTACTTAGAAAAGACCCGCGAGAATTAATGGACCTAAGTAAGTCCTGTCCATTAACTTCAACAGGTCTACTCTGAGTAGGACTAGCATGCAATACCGCCCACTGAACCTGACAAATTGATCCTTAGCAATAACCCCTTAGAGTTTGCCCACAAGACTTACAACCTTATATACATGTCTTCTCAGAAGAGTTCTGTGGCACTTACATCAATTCTATAGGCACTGACCTTGAACTCAACTAGACTCAACTAGACTTATGTAAGATATATGAGGTGGTGATGTCTGGGGCTTTTTAAAGGGACCCCTGGAAGTTGGCTTTTGAAAGTGAATCCAAAAAAAGCTGCATTTTCAGAAGGTGGACAATCAATGCTGTGTCTCTTCTCTGTTTCTTCTCCTCAGTGGTAATTTGCATTGCAATGTGTGTCTCCCAACCACCCAATGTCTGCAGCTCTGCCTGCAGAAGACCTGGAGGAAATAGGTCACTATGCTTTTATTCCCATTTTACAGATGAGGAACTAAAGTTGAGAAAGCCCGATTTTTCCTTGCTAAGCCCCATCCCACCATCCACTACTATTTATCTCTCCTGCACTCGATGGCTGTCAATTCACTCCCATTCAGTCCTATGTATCAGAAGGAGGTCCTACTGCATTCAACAGAGCCTAATTAAAATGAATGTGCCTTAGGATTGCTACCTGAAGCTATGACCTGACTGTGCTGTGTATGGCCTCACAACACATGCAAGAAATTCCTTCTTGTTGAAACCATTAAATGAGCGGTGTGCACTAGTGAAAGAGCTCAGAGGGAGGAGCTAGGGTGACATGTAGCAATCATGTGAGAGAGCTCTGCTTGGGAGGAACACTGAATGCCACCCGGCTCCATCAGGCATGGATCGCTGGAGGGCAGTTGTGACTGGCACCCTGGTAGGATGAGAGGCAAGGACATTAGCTGTGCCATGACATTGCGGCATGCCACACGTGCTCTGTGCACCCACAGTGTGGAGCCCAAGTTAGCACTACTGACACCACCCTTCCTTCAAGCAAGGCAGATGCTCTATCACTAAGCTATGGCTCCTTCCCCAAGAAAACCTCTTGATGTATCAAGAACACATCTCTCTGTGTGTATAAGGCCAGAGAAGTCCTAGAAGGTAAGTGAAGAGTTATTTAGAAATCCAGAACCTAACTGACATGTGTCTATCTATCTTATGTGTTCTTGGAAATCTCAAAACAGCCAGATTCCAGGGGTTGCAATTCTATACATCCATTTAATAATTAATAATAATAATAATAATAATAATAATAATAATAATAATAATAATAATAATACTTTATTTATACCCTGCCCATCTGGCTGAGTTTCCCCAGCCACTCTGGGCGGCTCCCAATCGAGTGTTAAAAACAATACAGCATTAAATATTAAAAACTTCCCTAAACAGGGCTGCCTTCAGATGTCTTTTAAAGATAAGATAGCTGCTTATTTCCTTGACATCTGACGGGAGGGTGTTCCACGGGGTGGGCGCCACTACTGAGAAGGCCCTCTGTCTGGTTCCCTGTAACATCACTTCTTGCAATGAGGGAACCTCCAGGAGGCCCTTGGTGCTGGATCTCAGGCTGAACGATGGGGGTGGAGATGCTCCTTCAGGTATACAGGACCGAGGCCTCAATGGGACTTACATCACAAGAGATGGTTGGCTCTCCCAATCAGGCATCTCTCAGATTTACAACCTCCTGGTTGTAAACATACTTACTAGGGTTCCTTGCGTTGAAAGGTGAGATATTAAATGTGCTAATATAAAACAAAGCGAAACAACAACTTTGCCACTGGATTCCAATACCCTCCCCCCAATGTCTAGTGGTGTGTGTCTACTATTTGATTAGTCCCAGATGACTGTGTTAAACTGATAGGTGAGTATGTAAAGCATGGTCTGACTGCACTTCTCAAATGTCTGGAAGTCGAACCCTTTCTCTGAAAGCTGCTGAACAGGTTTATGGGGAAGACTTCGGATAAAGCAGTTTGTGGATTTTTGTGGTTATAACCCAGCCGGTTCAGAATATGTCAAGTAAAAGGCCTCTACTGCCATACCTGATAAATTAAACATCATCCTAGATGCTAAGAACATAAGATCAGGAAGAAAAGCCCAGCTTATCCAGGGTCCTGTTCTTACAGTGGCCAATGAGAGGCCTATGAGAAGATACTCCTAAAGAAGAAGAAGAAGAAGAGTTTGGATTTGATATCCCGCTTTATCACTACCCAAAGGAGTCTCAAAGCAGCTAACAATCTCCTTTCCCTTCCTTGCCCACAACAAACACTCTGTGAGGTGAGTGAGGCTGAGAGACTTCAGAGAAGTGTGACTGGCCCAAGGTCACCCAGCAGCTGCATGTGGAGGAGTGGGGAAGCGAACCCGGTTCACCAGATTACTAGTCCACCGCTCTTAACCACTATACCATACTGGCTCTAAACAGAACCTGAACACCATCCTTGCTTCCTGGTGAGTATGAGCAACTGGTAGTCAGAGGCATACTGGAGGCAGAACATAACCATTATGGTTTGTAGTCACTGGTCACCTCATCCTGCATTGATTTGTGTAATCCAAGCCATGCAAGTTGGTGGAACATCACTACATCCTGTGGAACGCTGTAGTGTAGACTAGGTGTGGGGAACCTTTTTGGCTACACAGACCAGATCCTCGTCTCAGGATTTGCTTCCCAAGCGAAATTTGACAGGTGGGTGGGGTCACCCACCTGTCAGTCAAATCACCTGTCAGTCATGTCACATCAGCCCTGCCCACCTCTCAAAATCCTTTGCACAGTCAGCTGGAGGTTTGCAAAAGGGCTTTCTACGGCAGTCCTGGGCTTGCATGCACTCCCACTCTGGAGGGAGGCTCAAGCCGGAAAGTAGGAGTGCGCTTTGCAAAAGTGCTATTTGAAGCAGCTCCTCGCTTCTCTCTTTCACTGTGCGTCCATAGAAGGGGAGAAAAGAAAGTCCCGTCCATCAGCAGCTGGCATTACCAGTGCTGTCAGCTGATGGTCAGGTGTGCATGTTTTAAGGGAAATTGTCCCATGGGCCAAACTGCACACCATTGTGGGCCAAGACTGGCCCTTGAGCCTGAGCATAGCCCACTACCCCATCTGCTGTAGTCTGATTTCCTGGATTCAGGCAATTCAGGAGTGCCTGAATTGGCAGGGATTTGGACTAAAGCAGTATCGTTCAAACGAGGGTCTCCAGATGTTGTTGGACTACAACGCATTGTGGATTTTCAGTCTGAAGTCTTGCAGAAAGAACAAATGCTCTTAATGAAAGATGGTGTGATTTGCACCTGGCAATGTAATCTCAGGCCAGCAATTATTGTATTAGTCAAGTCGTTGAGAAGTTCTATAAAAATAAGGACTGTTTCTTCAGTTTCTCTCCCCCCCCACCTTTGCTTTTTTAAAAACAACATTCTTTATTATTTGGCACATTTTGCAACATACCAATGAAAAATCTGCTTTGGGCTTCAAAACCATTGCCAAAATGAGACACCCTCACCCCTGGAGGAGATTTGATATCTTAGGGAATAAAATCAAAGTGTTTGCTTTCAGGATAGGAAGTTCACTCTTATGCTTGGGTTTCTAGCAAGTTAACAGGAGTGTTCTTAAACAGTATGCTTCAGTCTTGGGGTTCCAGGAATTGTTGGACTACAACTCTCATCATCTCCAGCCAGCATAGCCAATGGTCATGGATTATGGAAACTGTTGTCCAACAACATCCGAGGACCCAAGTTTGAGGAACACTGATTTTGGTTACCTTTGAGGTCCTTTACAATTACATTTCTCACCACAATGGTAACCTTGAATTGACCAATTCAGCCAACATCCTAAATCAGTGTTAAATTATAAACCGCATAGCCAGGGAGGGGATTCACAATACAGTGGTACCTCGGGTTAAGTACTTAATTCGTTCCGGAGGTCCATTCTTAACCTGAAACTGTTCTTAACCTGAAGCACCACTTTAGTTAATGGGGCCTCCTGCTGTTGCCGTGCTGCCGGAGCACGATTTCTGTTCTCATCCTGAAGCAAAGTTCTTAACCTGAAGTACTATTTCTGGGTTAGCGGAGTCTGTAATCTGAAGTGTATGTAACCTGAAGCGAATGTAACCTGAGGTACCACTGTAGAGACTGACACGTAAAAAACAGTTTTATGAGGAAAGATCAACAAGCATACTTTGTTAGAAAATCTGGGCATCCTTTAAACCAGGACTTAACCTCCTGAACTGTTTTTGGTGTTGCTGCTCAGTCATCAGAATCATAGAACCACAGAATCATAGAGTTGGAAGGGACCACAAGGGTCATCTAGACCAACTCTCTGCAATGCAGGAAACTTTTACCCAATGTGGGGCTCCAGCCCACAACCCTGAAATTAAGATTCTCATGCTCTACTGACTGAGTTATGTAGGAGAGGTCTGAAAAAGATGTTGAAATATAAATTCTTACAAAAAAACCAGAAGCATTTTTACTTGGTATTATAGGCCAAGACATTAATAGGCAAGGTGTTAAATTGTTCTTATATGCAACAACAGTGGCAAGAGTATTGTTAGCCCAGAAATGGAAGGAAAAAGAAATTCCGACGAAAGAAGAATGGCAGACAAAATTAATGGACTATGCAGAATTGGACAAAACGACAGGAAGGATTCGAAACCTGCGGGACCAGAGATTTAGAGAAGATTGGAAGAAGTATATGAATTATTTGAAGAGCAACTGTAATCAACAAATTATGCTAGTAGGACTACAAGAAGTTTTGTAAGGAGAAATATACGAAGTGTTACAAAGCGGAAAAATATAGAGATATTGGTTATGAGTTTGAAATGTAATAGGGAAGATAAGAAATGCATACTGAGAGATTAGATTGGAAAATTTTCAGACAGGACTGATGAAGTCAAAAAAAGTGAATAAGATGTAAAAGTATGTTTAAGTACTGTTGAAAATGGTATGTTAAAAAACTAATAACAAGATATAGATATAGATATAGATATATAGATATAGATATAGATAGTATAAAGAGTTATGTAGGAGAGGTCTGACATTGTCTAGAAAAGACTAAGGGTTTCTGTTCTGTTCATATGTAAAGTGTATTTTAGAAACACAGGAAGCTGTGTTATATAGAATTAGTCATCTAGTTCATCTAGAAACATAGGAAACTGTCTTTTTTCTGATTACAGTGGTACCTCGGGTTAAGTGCCGTATTTTTTGCTCTATAAGACGCACCAGACCACAAGATGCACCTAGTTTTTGGAGGAGGAAAACAAGAAAAAAAATATTCTGAATCTCAGAAGCCAGAACAGCAAGAGGGATCGCTGCGCAGTGAAAGCAGCAATCCCTCTTGCTGTTCTGGCTTCTGGGATAGCTGCGCAGCCTGCACTCGCTCCATAAGACACACAGACATTTCCCCTTACTTTTTAGGAGGGAAAAAGTGAGTCTTATAGAGCAAAAAATACAGTACTTAATTCGTTCCGGAGGTCTGTACTTAACCTGAAACTGTTCTTAACCTGGAGCACCACTTTAGCTAATGGGACCTCCAGCTGCCGCCGGAGCACGATTTCTGTTCTCATCCTGAAGCAAAGTTCTTAACCTGAAGCACTATTTCTGGGTTAGCGGAGTCTGTAACCTGAAGCGTATGTAACCTGAAGCCCATGTAACCTGAAGCGTATGTAACCCGAGGTACCACTGTATTGATTCACCAAGCTCAGTACTGTCTGACTAGCAGCAGCTCTCCAGGATTTCAGGGAAGATTTTCTCTCCCAGACCTATTTGGAGATGCTGGGGATCAAACTTGGGACCTTCTGTACACAAAGCAGATGCTCTGCCATTGAAAACTACAGCCTTTCCCCTAGCTCAGTATGGTCCTCATTGACTTCTTGTTGGACTCCGGTGCCCACCAGCTGCAACTAGCACAGTCAATGGTGGGGGTTGATGGGAGTCCAATGGCATCTGGAGGCCACAGGCTCCCTATTCCTGCACTAGACCAACAGGCCTAACATTTCCCTCTCTGCTTCACCAACCTCTGGAAAGGAGAACTGTGTTAGAACATATAGTCACAAACACCTCCTTACATATCCTACCCGCCAAAAAACTGAGCACCTTTGAAAACCCAAAGCTCCCGTTGAATGTAGTATGGTCCATGCCTGAGCATTTGTCATAAAGCCTAGAGGCTCAGTGCAGCTGATAAAATATCCTCAAGCTTGTATTTATTGATTAAAGCTTTTGTATCCCACCCTCTCTTGGGATGCGGGTGGCGCTGTGGTCTAAACCACAGAGCCTAGGACTTGCCGATCAGAAGGTCAGCGGTTCGAATCCCCGCAACGGGGTGAGCTCCCGTCGCTCAGTCCCTGCTCCTGCCAACCTAGCAGTTCGAAAGCATGTCAAAGTGCAAGTAGATAAATAGGTACCACTCCGGCGGGAAGGTAAACGGCGTTTCTGTGCACTGCTCTGGTTCGCCAGAAGCGGCTTAGTCATGCTGGCCACATGACCCAGAAGCTGCTCCCTTGGCCAATAAAGCGAGATGAGTGCTGCAACCCCAGAGTCAGCCACGACTGAACCTAATGGTCAGGGGTCCCTTTACCTTTACCTTTATCCCACCCTCTCACAAAATATCAGCTTGGTGTACAGCCCCTTAACAAACCTTTATAAGGCAATGCGGAACAATCAGTAAAAGATCTGACTGCTCAGGAAAGCTTTTACACAATTGCATAGGCCTGTTAGTATAAAAAAGTTTTCAAGGTACACCTGGCAGTCAAAAGCAAGGCTGCCTGTCAAGTTTCTGCTGGGACTGGCACCACCAAACGCTTGACTTCTGGTTGAGGCCAGTTGGGTTTCTGTAACATGGGGGACAGCTAATAGCGCTCATCTGGATGATCCCAGTGATTGGGCTAGAATATCTACAGGCTTAGTTGTTCCTTAAAGTATCCTGGACCCAAGTTGTTCAGGGCTTTGTATATAAATGCAAGAGACTTGAACCTGGCCTGATAACTCACATGTAGACTATGATGTCCCATGTGTGAGGATGTGCAGCCAAAATCACAAATGCATGATTGCTAGACAGTCACAGAGAGGGGCAATGGCACCATGGAGTTTTAGAACCTATGTAGAGGGGACTCTGATATCATACCCACAAACCTGGTATCTCCTTCTTACTGTCACTACACATTATTTTATGTACCTGCAATGGGGGAACTATGGACTGTGGATATTTGTAATGTTTAAGGATTATTGTCTGCCTGATTTTCCACACTGTAACCGTTGAAGCCTGGCAAGACCTTTGATGTGAGTAAACCTTGCATTTTCTTGTTCACTTAACAGCCTGAGAGTGATTTCTTTCTTAAGAGGGGAACATAAAAAAGGGAGAAGATAATCAAAGTCTGCTTAAAGCACCCTTGGATATTCTAATTGTTCTAGAAGGTTATGCAAACTTGTCCCAATAACTTCTAAAGATAAGCGTCACATAGATGGTGATTTTTAACTCTGCGGAATTAGGCATTTGCTTTCTCACGCAAGTGAGAAAAAGGAAGGATAATTACAAAATAAAATATTATCTCCTACTCATCTAAATCCAACCGGCATCCCAAACGGTGCCTTAACCCCTGATAGACATCTGGCTGCTTCGTAAACAACGCTGAGTTTATAGAGCACCAATACATACTTGGAACCTACAGATTTCATCTCTGCAGAGCATCTAAAAAACAAAATGGCTCCAACTCCCAGGCAGTGGCGTAGCGTGGGTTGTCAGCACCCGGGGCAAGGCAAGTAATTTGCGCCTCCTAACCCATGGATTTGCGCCCCCTAACCCGTGGATTTGCGCACCCTAACCCTAACCCCCAGAGGTTACGCCCGGTGTGGCCGGGGCCCCCCCTGCACCCCCACGCTACGCCACTGCTCCCAGGGAGCAGATGCTACACACTTTAATAGGATGGGCACCATCCACAGTAGGAGCTGTCAACATAGTGCTCACTAGATGCTGTGAGGCTACCACCCCTTAGTATTGGCTATGTTGGTTAGGACTGGTGGGAGCTGGAGTTGAACAGCATCTGGAGAGTGCCACATTGGCTATTCTCCCATATTGTCACATTGTGGAAGAGAGCAAAATATCTTCACATCATGAGCCAGACAAAAACTGGACAGATCCCTACAGAGGAGCCAACCAAACAAATTGCCAGCCCCATGCAAATCGGGAGCCCAATCTACATTTCATCAAAGCTTGGCTAGGATGGAGTGTGGAGGTTGAAACCTGTTCTCCTTATCAAGGTCAACGGTGGGACACCAGCTCCACTCACCACTCCCTTGTTTTTCCCATATGCCAAGCCCAAACCAAAACACCCCCATGATTGCATCACTGCTTCAGCTGTTCTTAGGAACCAAGGGTGTAATAATAAACCTCACCATTGCCTCTGAAGACAATCGAGCATCAAAGACTGTCCAGAGTTCCTGACTCATCGGGAAGAGGGAAGAGTTTGAATCGGCAGAGAGGGTGGAGCAAAGGTGGAGGCGAGGAGATCTATGGAGAATCCTGGAAGGGATGTTGGAAGTCATCTAATCCAAGGATCTGCTCAGTACAGTATAAATACATATTGCAACTTTATCTTCCCTGAGAGATGACTGTCCTGAGTCTAGTTCAGGTGTGGGGAACCTGCAGCCCTCCAAATGTTGCAGAACTACAGCTCCCATCAGCCCTAGCAAGCATCTCATATACATAGCACCCTTAAAAAGCTCCGCATTGCACTTTCATAATAAATAATAGTAAAAAAAAATGTTGCTTAAGATCTTTTAAGCAAAATAACCAATAGACATTTCCCAGACTCAAGCTATTATTATTATTATTATTATTATTATTATTATTATTATTATTATTATTATATACCCCGCCCATCTGGCTGGGCCTCCCCAGCCACTCTGGGTGGCCTCCAACAAAATATTAAAATACCGTAATACATCAAACATTAAAAGCAATTTGTTTTTGTGTGTTTAAAAAGTCTCTTATCATAAAGCTGATACATAATAACTGAACCCTGTCAGTAGACCGGTACTCGCAAGCTGTCTGTGGACAAACGCTGGCTCCCTCGGCCTGAAAGCAAGATGAGCGCCACACCCCATTGTCACCTTTGACTGGACTTAACTGTCCAGGGGTCCTTTACCTTTTCATAACAAATGATTTGGTGTGCGTGTCTGGGGGGGGGTGTACATCTAGGCAGAACAATCAAGAACCTAAACATATTGTGTAGCTTAGAAGGAAGACTGATTGAACTCAATGGGATTTACTTCTAAATAGAGACACACAGAATTTCCTCACCAATGCCCTCCTTGTTGATCTGCAGAGCCTGAAAATCTGCATCCTATTTTGTGATATTTTGTCTGGCCTAATAAAGGCATTGCCTAGATGTTGGCCAACAGCTGTATTGCTTCAGTTAACTTGAATTAATAATAATAATAATAATAATAATAATAATAATAATAATAAGTCTATGGCTTGCTGGTTTCCTCAGTGTCACTACACTGGAAGGTAAGGAGCAGGCGAGTACAATACTGTCTGCACATTTTTCCTTGTGTCTGTCTTAGTATCTAGAGGATTACTTAAAAAATAAATCACACACACCATGAAAACATCAGAAAAAGGGTTTGCATTCCCCAGACCCCATCACTGGCCCCAGAGACCACAATAAAAATATAAAATGTTGACATCTCCACCTGTCTGAGCATTGCATAAGTTGAAAGCAAAAACGAAAGCTAGACTTAACTCTCCAGTTAAACCAACAGGACTTTGTAAAACCAACGAAGGCCGTAGCTCTGCTAAAACAGTGCTTTCTACGTAAGGCTGGGAGACAGTCCCTACCTGAAACCCTGGAGTGCGACTGCCGGTCAGTGCCAACAAGACTGAAGTAGATGAGCCAGTGCTCAGAATCAGTATAAGGAATTTCCTATGATACTGTCCATAAGAGAAACACGGTTGCATCCCCTAGTACAGGCTTCCTCAAACTCGGCCCTCCAGATGTTTTTGGCCTACAATTCCCGTGATCCCTAGCTAGCAGGACCAGTGTCAGGGATGATGGGAATTGTAGTCTTGAAACATCTGGAGGGCCGAGTTTGAGGAAGCTTACCCTTGTACAAGAAAGGCCCTTCCTTGAAAAAACACCCTAGTTCTTCTGAACACTCTATACTTCTATAATTGGGCATTTCTTACAATATCATGCAGGTGGCCTTCAGGGCAGAAGATGTCCATGCTAGATGATGACACCACACAGGCTGGTGAAGTTCAAAGAGGGAGAGGTGTTAACAGCAGGCTTTCGCCCAGCTAAACACAGTAGCTGCTCTATCAGTTAAATTTGCATACAAGAAAAACAAAACACTGCAATAGTTCTAAAGCATAAAACATAATCCTTTTGATGATAGCTTATGCAGGTGTGTGTGTGTGTGTGTGTGTGTATCGCAGCCCATGCCATCTTAAAAGTAGCTTCCTGCTCCTTGCTCCAAGGAGAATCTCTCTCCTAAAATTCACTTGCCACCTGCAATTTATTAAACCCTTGTATTAAAAATAATAGGAGAAAAAATTACATCACCCAATTAATTTTGGGGACATTTCTTCAGTTGGTTCATCTGCCATGAATCAGCTAAGTTGCTGCAACACCAATAATTATAAAAATGTAATTGCCTCTGGTGAAGAAAGAAAAAATTGATACACAGACACAATGCTACAGATCCGAGGCGTAACTTTTTATTCTTCTCCAAGTAAAGGATACTGTTTTTAGAATCATTGCGAGCAGAATTTAATCTTAGCTGTTTTAACAGCTGTCCAGTTGTTGTTTTTAATGCAAGGCTTTGTTTTGTGATGTGTGTGTGTTTGTGTGTGTTTGTGTGTGTGTGTGTGTGTTTCTATATTGACAGTGAACATAACAGCTGTAACAAAAAGAGACAGTTTTGCAATTGATTTCAGTGGGATATGAATTACAGACCAAGTCATAAAAGGTGGCTGATTTAAGATAGGTTTCTCTACTGCAGTGGAATATAAGCAAGAGTTGCAGCCTTCCGCCATGTAACATGTCAAGTGCTGAAACATTCTCTATGTGAATGGGAATTAACAAATTATTGTATGTATAAAAGTGGGACAGATATTATTATTATTATTATTATTATTATTATTATTATTATTATTATTATCCAGGAAAGCTTATCCTACAATAATTTTGTTAGTCTTTAAGGTGCCACATGAATCTTGGCTGCAAAAGACTAACAAGGCCACCCCATGCTACTACCAGTTTGCTACTAATAGTAATGGTAGAAGCTGTCTGGAGCATTTTAAAATCTCCAAACCCTTTTTAAATTTTGCAATCTGTTCAGTCTGAAATATATCATTGGCGGTGCCGGCAAACGAGTAGACTTTATGTATTTTGTAAATAATAAGTAAACACTGCTATCAAACTCCAACATAGAGCAAATTTGCCAGAATCTTAACTTGAAGTTCTGGAAGACCCATGTGTCTCGACTGTTCTTTGATTATGCAGGCGAAAACTTGGAAGGAAGAATTCAAGTCTTATTCTAGTTACTTACGTACTTTTTAATTTTTGTTACCCCACTCCCCCCCATCAGTATTTAGCCAACGGTCTAAAACATGGGTAGGCAAACTAAGGCCCAATCACCTTCTCAGTCCGAATCAGTATGTTTTACATGAGTAGAATGTGTCTTTTTATTTAAAATGCATCTCTGCAGTGGTGTAGCGTGGGTTGTCAGCACCCGGGGCAAGGCAAGTAATTTGCGCCCCCTAACCCTAACCCCCAGATGTTGCGCCCGGTGCAGCCGGCCCCCCCTGCACCCCCACGCTACGCCACTGCATCTCTGGCTTATTTGTGGGGCCTGCCTGGTGTTTTTACACGAGTACAATGTGTGCTTTAATTTAAAATGCATCTCTGGGTTATTTGTGGGGCATAGGAATTCGTTCATTCCCCCCCCCAAAAAAATATATAGTCCAGCCCCCCACAAGGTCTGAGGGACAGTGGACTGGCCCCCTACTGAAAAGGTTTGCTGACCCCTGGTCTAAAACCATATTTTTGAAATTATTTCCAAAGGACTCACTCAATAGGATACATTTTCCAGTAGGTGACTGAGAACCCTAGGCGAACTATTTAAAGTTGCATCCAACGTCACACACCAAGTAGACCCATTGAAATTAATAGGCACGACTGGTTTGGGGCCTTTAATTTCAATGGGTTTATCCTTAGCTGAATAGCTGAGCCTTACTGATTTTGATGCTTCGCCGTGCACATCCCTAAGGCTGGGGCGGGCAGAGTAGACATCATTATACTCAGAATTATTACTATTACATTGACAAAGCAGAAATAGACCCGCGTCATCCAAGTCAGAAGATGCACAAACTCTCCCACGGAATTTGGGAATGATTTATTTCCTCCGAAGGCTGCAATCCCATGCCTGCTTTCTTGGGAATAAACCCCCTTGAATTAAAGGGGGACTTCTGAGGAAGACATGCACAAGATTGCACTTTGCCCCCCCCCACTTTCCTCCAGAAAAAAAGAGGAGGCCCTCTTAAATCTCCCCCCAACATTTTAACTGGGGTCAGGCAGGAAAGACACCCGAGTTGATCCTCCTTGTAACTGTAGAGCCTTTAAATGGGGATCGCTCGCAAGCGTTCCCTGGGAAAGCGGGCCTCGTTAATGGAGAAGCAGGCCACGCGTGTAATCCCTGGATCAACACGGCTCGCTCTCTGTGTTTGCCACCACCGGGGCGGCAGGAATGGGGCGTTCAATAATCACCTCCCCTTTCGGCAAGCATTCACGGAGCCCACCGTACACAGAAACTCCGTCGGGGAACCTTAGCCCCGGGACTTATTGTCCTAACGCCCCTTTGCAAAGCTTTAGACCAGGAGTGGTTAGCTTCCAAGAGACTGAGATCTACTCAGAGAGTTAAAAACTGGCAGTGATCTACCCCCTTTTGGGGGGTGCAGGTCAAACATGTAGAGCTTTTTTTAGGGGAGCCAAAGTTTCTGGGCTTCTTTGGGGGGAGCCAGTGATCTGCCAGCGATCTACCTCAGACGTCCACTGATCTACCAGTAGATATCGCTCTACCTTAGATCTATATTCCTTCAGCTATATTTCTTCACCGGGTGGTCAACCAACTCTGCTGTTTTCGGGGGAGTAGGGTGGTTGGGAGCTGGCTCATTCCTCCGCTTTCTGCCCCGAGGGGATCCCTTGACTGTGAATAGATCCACCGGGATGAGGTCCCGGATCTATGTTCCCCAGCAAAAGGCTACGATTCGAATCAACCGTGCGCTCCAAGCGCAGCCCTAACCGGCTGTTCCACAGATTTGCTTATTTCAGTGAGGCTTCTCTTACTTATGTTTTACTCCCGAGTATACCTGCGCTGGATTATCGCCGATTTAGTTCCTCCTTTTGGATTGTAGGGTGGAGACGTTTTTTCTTTTTTTAAGCAGGAACCCAGACAGTGTTTACTTCGCGCGTCTGGTTCACCTTGGGTGCTTGGCTAAGGGAGTGTTGGAAGGATTTAATGTACCTTTAAATGAGCCTTCCCTGAGCCAAACTAATCTCTCCCGCCGCTCTCTCAAGGTAATTGAGCATATAGGGATGTTAACCATTTCCTTCCCGCTTTAGAGCGCCCGGGTTTCAGGTTACCGGACCCGATTCTGGAGGAGGAGCCGCGTTCTAGAGTGTCTCCGATACGCACACACCTCTTGAAATGCGTCCATAAAACTTGTTGTATTTGTGTTTGGATGAGGGGGACACTTCCAGAAAACAGACTGAAGAAAGGGGCAGACGAGGCTATACACACACACAGCTATGTCTGCGATGCTATGTCTGTCTACTGATAATTAAGTTACACTGAATTCGATGGGTACAGAATATCTACCCACATTTACTTATTCCTGGGTTGTCTCCAACCAAGTCCTCCTGCCAGCTTGCAGTTCTCAGCTAGATGGACCACACTGGTCTCATCCTGTAATAAGAGAGCTTCCTATGTAAATCAGCGCTTTACTCAAAACAACGAAGACTGAATCTTGCGGTTGTCTCTAGCTAAGCGCTGTTCAGAGGAATTTAGGAACCTAAATTAGCTTTGCCCATTAACTTCAACGGTACTGCTATGAACATGACTAGTATTGGGAACGACCCTCTGCATTTAGAGAGAGAGAGAGCGTGTCTGTTTGTGTTTACAACTCCGTTCCCCGTTGGGATCAACCCTCACAAAGCTCTCAGCAAGTTCAACGGAGGAGCCGAGTTGCACAAAAGCCCCGAGGGTCAGTTTCACGCGCGCACTTTTTGCACTGAAACTGAGCTGCGTTGCTGTTTCTTACAACAACCTCCCCCGAAGCCGCTCGCAGATTTCGCAGTAGGCATTCCACACTCGCGGTGTGTCTAACAGCACGCTTGGGAGCTAAACCTTTTACCATCCAGATTTAATATGCACCCGCAAGAGAGCAGAGAGCTCTAGATCTCCCTCACGGCTCTAAGCCACCAGGTATTAGCCAGTGGCGTAGCGTGGGTTGTCAGCACCTGGGGCAAGGCAAGTAATTTGCGCCCCCTAACCCGTGGATTTGCGCCCCCTAACCCTAACCCCCAGATGTTGCGCCCGGTGCGGCCGCCCCCCCCTGCACCCCCCACGCTACGCCACTGGTATTAGCTAAACCACAACGCTCCGTGCAGGGAATTTAGTTCCTCCGAATCTAGCGGGGCACACTTTGTCTTCAACTCAAGGATTCCGGCTTAAGTGGCCTGCGTCTGGGTCGGTAAGGAATTTGCAAGGGGCCATCGCAGCAAATAATTGCCGCCGCTGCCGCCGCTGTTACTATTAGGTGTACCCAATGATGAGCCTACTCAGAGTAGACCCATTGAAATTCATGAAAAGGACTAACATAGGTCCATTCTTTTCAAGGGGGTCTACATAATAAGAACGCATTTAAGAGACCGACCCTAACCGTGTTTACTGGAAGTGAAACCCAATTTATTCCCGCAGTATTCATAGGATCGCTCCGTGAGCCTTATTTTCAGGACACTCCGAGGGGCTTTCTTCCGAAGGATCCTTCACGACCCACAGTCCAGATAAAGCGAAGTGGTTTTATATCTAGTGTTGTGCTCTAAAGCGCGCTCGCGGGAGAGTAAACCCCGCTGCACTGCGCGGGGTGCGGAAGGAGGCTTACTTCCGACCAAACACTTATAGGATCGGCATTAAGAACCATTCGGAGCGCAGTGCGTTTGCTCGATAGAACGTCCCCCGGCCAGATCTGAATTTGCGCAAAGGAAGAAAATACGCAAGGGAACGTTGTCTCTCTGCCTCCCCCTCTCGAAACATCAACAACAACCCTTGCTTACGGTTTATGCTACCAGCCACAGGTCGCCTCTCTGAGCAGAAAGCAGTGGCGTAGCGTGGGGGGTGCAGGGGGGCCCGGCCGCACCGTGCGCAACATCTGGGGGTTAGGGTTAGGGGGCGCAAATCCACGGGTTAGGGGGCGCAAATCCACGGGTTAGGGGGCGCAAATTACTTGCCTTGCCCCTGGTGCTGACAACCCACGCTACGCCACTGGCAGAAAGGAAGCAAGGTTGCGGCAGTGGGGGAGCTGTAGCGATTCTTGTGATAAATAAAAATAAAGAGATGGAAGATGGAAAGCGCGCGCAAGGATCCGTTGGAATAAAAGCAGCTTGTTCGGTAGGGGAAGAGTTAATGGCTCATTTAAAGAAAAGTGGAGAGATAAAGAAGTCCGTTCCCCCCTTCTCCCTCTCCCCAAGGAAAAGATCCGCAATAAGGAGGGATGGAGACTTACAGCAGGGAGAGCCTCGCGGAGGTTCCCTTCGTCTCCAGGCAGCGAGGTCTGCTTCCTCCTGCGAGGCCCGTCGCCAGCATCCAAAGCCCCGGAGGCTTCCGGAGAGGTCCCTCTGCGTCTCTCCCTCTTCTTCGGCTCCTCTCTCTCTCTCTCTCTCCGCTCGGGGCCAAGGTGCCTCAGAGGAGAAGCTCTGCCTCCCTCCGCCCGGCCTCCATTGGGTGCCTTGCGCCTCCCTCCTCACCTCCTGCGCGCAGCAGCGAAGGCAAAAAGGGGACCGGGGCTCCGCGTCTGTGCTTCCCTCGTCCTGGCCAGCTCTCCAAATCTTTGGCAGGATTGGCTTGGGAGAAGCCTCCTCCCTGCCTTGCCTCGGCTTGCTGCTGCTGCTGCTACTTCTCTTTATGCGGAAACCCAGTCTTCTGCCTTGATCTCTCAGCCAGCCAGTCCCGCCAGCCCGCGCTGCCAATGGCACAAGCTCAGCAAGTAACCTGGCTGGCTTCCGCTCTTATTACTCCCCCGCCCCAACTTGTGCCAATGCCTTTTTTTTTTTTTTTTTTTTTACTGAGAGGAAGAAAGTCGACTCTCTGAATCCCATGGAGAGTCTCTCTCCCGCCCTCGTTTTATTTTATTTTATTTTATTTTATTTTATTTTATTTTATTTTATTTTATTTTATTTTATTTTATTTTATTTTATTTTATATTTTTGAGGGAAATTAGGTGGGAGCCTAATTAGAGGAAGTCCGTGAAGTGGGGGTGGGAGACTTGCACCCAACTAAATTTTCCTTACGGGTTGATATGCATGGGCCTAAGTTAGTCATCTCCTTTCGTTTCAATGGGTCTACTTTGAGGAGAACTTAGTTGGCGGCAGACCGCAATTAGGAAAGGAGGCTGGAATGGGAAGGGGAACTTAAGAGTGGGGCAGGAAAGAGTTAAGCCCCGAAAGCAGAGGATTCCAGCTATGATTTTGGATATGGGGCATTTCAGGTAGTTACGGTGTCCGGATGCTGGCGCAGCAGAAAGGAGCAGAACGCTGTTTTCTGCTTTTAAGGCCTGAAGTGCTGCGGTTTCAGCAGCTGGACTTTCGCTGGGCTGGACACCAGACGCGCCCTCATATTCTGTCATCTCTGACCCACTTGCGATTCTGAGTTGTTGAGTGAGATAGGCAGGGACTGACTGATCTACCTTATCACTCAGTCTCTCCTGCCTCTCGATCAGTTGTACATAGATCGATGACAAGTGTCTATCTCTCCGCCATCTGTGCCTGTTGGGGAAACAAGAAGGTGCCCGTGTACGGCGTAGCACCTCAAAGACTAACACGTTTGTTATGCCATAACCTCCCCTAGAGGCTATGGAAGGGCGTAGCTCAGAAGCAGAGCGTCTGCTTTGCCTGCAGAATGTCCCAGGTTCGATCCCCAGCATCCCTACGTAGGGCTGGGAAAGATCCCACATCCTGGAACCCCGGAGAGCCACTGCCATTATTGAGCTAGATGGGCCAATGACCTGACTCAGTTTAAGGAAGCTTCTGATGTTATCCTCAGCCTGCAGGTGTAATGCATGCAATGGTGTAGAGGGTTGACATGCAATAGTGTAGAGGAGAGGGATGCAAAAGATGGAATTAAACGGGCCCCTAGTTTAGCGGAGGGCCACTGCCAAGTGTTGCTCCACACACACAAGGAGATGATTAGGGCATTTTTAGTGGTGGCATCTCAGCTGTGAAATGCCCCCCCCCAAGGCCCAATTGGCACCAACATTACATTCTTCTTCTTGCCTGGAAAATACCTATTTTATTCTCCTGGGGCCTATAAATGTAAATGATATGCTTTCGGTTCTTTTTTCAAAGGTCTAGGCACACTTTGCTTTTTTTTTCAAGGTTGCTTTTTATATTTAGCTTTATACTAGTATGTTTTCCACGTTTACCTCATGTTTGATTTAGCTGGATTTGTTAATTAAAAACAGATCTTTAAGAAGTTTTTACATAACACCAAGTTGCACGCTTTTGTGATATTCGCAAGGCGATAATGTTATGCTTTGTATTGCACGGCGGTATGTAAACCGCCTTGTGCGGTTGGCTGAGAGGCGGTTTAGAAACGACCCCATTTAGAAATGATGGTTTGGGGTCCAGGACGGAAAAAGGTGGAGACCGCTTAACACAGACTACCAGATGCCTTTTGCTGCCAAGTAAAGAAAAGTGAGGAAAATAGGATTTTTTAAAAAGCAGAAACTTGCTCACGCCTTCGAGTCTACAACCCCCACCCCCCTCCCAAGCAAAAAACGTGGCTGATTCATCGCACAAACTCATTATGTACCCCATACTCATAGGTATGCCTCATTTGAATCCAGTGGGGCTTACTCCGAGGTAAAAGCGCAGGACTGCAACATGTGAAGCTTCCTTAGCCGGTGAGCTCGCAGGAAGGCGAGAGGAAACGGATCCAAAAGAGATCAAGATCAGATTAAAACAATGAGACCCCACAATGAGGCGGTTTAAGATGCCGAGCATAACAGGGGAAAACGTGTTTAATTAGAAGGAGGGTGGGTGGGAAATAATTGTTAAAATTAGGAGAAAGTTTCAGCGAGAGAAACAGCCTTCTAAAAGCCATCAAGCGGCGGGGCGCCGGATTACACCCACCCGCTTGCTCGCATTTATTAGTACGAAATTAAGGCGATGCCTGGCCCATCTCAATCCGGTTTTGCTAATCTGGAAAGAATCACTTGGGAGCGGACGGCTGTTGTTACTGCAAGCCGCGCTCTGTTATTAAGGCAGTGATCCCGTACCCGGTTAGCTGGCAATAAGCCCCACTGAGCACTGCGGGGCTTACTTCAGAGTAGACGCGGAGAGCATAGCACCCTGTGAACGGGCGATCCTAAGTGCCCCTTTCCCTGGGAGTCCTCCTCATTGAACCCGATGGGACCTGCTTCTAAAACAGACCTGGATGATAGGCTTACACTGTAAGACCGCGATCCTATACGCTCGCTGGCCTGGGAGTAAGCCCCACTGAACTCTATGGAGAGCCACGCATAGGACTGGGCTTTATAACAAGCCGCGATTCTTACAAGTGGAGTGGAGGCTTTAAAGTTTAAACGGACGGTGCCCCGTAAGGGAGTTCTTGCGCGTACCAGGCTCCAGATCCGGTTTTCGGCAGGCTGCGTTGTTTGCGCGTGAGAGAAAAATCACGCGCTCACTCTTGCGCTCACGCTCCGGGTCTGAGATCCTAAACGCGCTCAGATCCACAAAACTGACTGGCTATATTCCAGCCAGTTCCACAGAATCAGATCTCCCAGACTTTGCGACTGATTTCCGTTACTCTCATTTTTATGTCACCGACAGAAAAGCATCACAGAGCGCTTCCAATCTAACTAAAGCTCCCTTAAGCCGAGAAGGAGGTTTTCATGTTCAATAATGAGGGAGGGGGGAAGTAAATGTTTATGTGTCTGGGGGGGTACTTGACCCCCACCTCCTATTGCTGCCTCCAATGTTCATCCATAGCCCCTATCCCCCTTTCCGCCCCCAGATCCCAGTCTTGTGGATTGTAAACCATCGGGGCAGAGACCTCGCTTGTAATTTCTGCGTTCTGTACCGCATCGAGAACGCGATGCGGGCTAACGTTGAGTAGCCTTTTCACGCAGGTGTAAAAGTGGCTTACGATCTCCCATAGGCGGTGCAGAAAAATAGTTCCCCCCGCCCCGCTGTTCGTGTTTAACGCGCAACTAGCCTTGCCAACAGGAAATGGCCGGTCCAAGCGAAGTGGGGGCAAATCCGAGGCTGAAATCCCGTTCACAGAAAAACAAGAGCGAAAGAATGTCGCAAAGTAGGTCTTCTTGCAAGCGCCAGGTGGGATTATGGAGCCGGGATCCTATTAATTGGCGGCTCGGAAAAAAGAGGGAAAGAAAAACAGTTGCGTCTAATGGGTATTCGGGATGTATTCAGAAGGAGATGTTTTGTCTTGAAAAATAATCCCCTCCCGGAAACAAAGAGACAGTTAAACAGCAGCCCGCGACTCGAAGTGACCGGCTGTGGGTGAAACGCGGACCTGAATGAAGCCCAAGCAATTTAAGATCTCTCCAAATCCGGAAGCAGGAATCTGCCGGACAACCAAGTTTAGGAGAAAAGGCTTCCGGTTTATTGTATTTTGCTTAAGCAGATAAATAAGAATCGGCAGATTTTGCGGAGTATATAAACCAGACGCACGAACTTTTTTGACCGCTAAGTTATGTGAACTTTTGCACAACATTGAAAAGTGTTGTTGTTGTTGTCGGCGAGCGAAGCCTAATCCTTTACTCCGAAACGAATTCTGTTTTCGGAGGGGTTCATTCCTCTCCGGCAAATGTGTTTAGGATTGCAGACATCTCCTGCCTTCCTCGCGACAAGTATTTATTTATTTTATTTCATTTCTAAACCGAAGTCGAATGCGCTCCAGTGATTGCGATCCTAAAGAAGCTTAGGCAGAAGTAAGCTCGACTGAAGGCAATGCGATCTATTTCCTGAAAAATGTCGTTCTGGCTTGTTTCTTTTAGTTAATATAGGGAAGGAAAAGCACAGCAGAGAGAAGCCGTCGATTCTGCATTTAAATCGGATCCAGATAGGCGATCCATTTAAAGATGAATCGCGATCCTATGCTTTCTTTTATTTTTTTACTGGGCATACAGTTCGGGGGAATTTATTCCCCCATAAAATCATTGAGAGCTTCAGCCTTAGTCCTGCTGAAGTCAATATTCCTGGCTGAATCTTTCCCACGATCTGAAGAAAACCTCAGCGCAAGTCGCTGCGGTTGGATCGGAGCCACCCTAAAGCAAGTTAATAATCTCAACGGCGTCTACTTCTAAGCAAGAGCTAGCTGACTTAAATTTTAATGTTTCGCACTTTAACACGAGTCAGGATCATTTGAAATAAAGATCAGAATAAATAAAAAATATTCCGACTTATTTTAACGAGTCTCTCAGGGATAACAGATTTTGGAGAGTGCTGTATTTTATTTTTAGAAAAGAGATAAATGGATACAAACAACGCTGCGCACTAATAGAGCGTGGACGCCCCCCACACATGACGATGTGTTATACTTGGCCGGCAGCAGGTATGCCACAATTCCTATGTATTTCCTGAGAGAGGGAGTTGCTTTCTAATGCCGGCCATCCTTTAGGTTGCTAAATATTTGGAGGTCGGTAGCAGCCGCCCCCCAGAAAGGTTAATATTATTATTTGGCTCCTTTGCAAAACTTCTGCTACTGAAGGATCCAGCTGCGCTTGCATCCTCCAACCACCCACCGCTGATAGTTTGAGGGTCGGCGGGTGACTAGGGCGGCTGCTCAGACTTCTGGGGATCAAACGCGCAAAGAGTGATCGAGGTGACTCCTGATTCAGAGTGGCGGGGGATGTTACTAATTAATTGATGGGATTTCAGTCCTACCCTTCAGCCTAAGATCACAGGGCTAGTTACTTCAATAACAACAGAAATAAATTATAGAGAGCGTGTGTATGTTTGTATGTGAATACATAATACATTTATTAATAATATAATAATAATAATTAATTACTACTACTACAGTTTATTGCCCTCCCTTCGTCTGAAAGTCCCAGGGCGGGCGACGACAATTGAAACACAACATTAATATAAAACACAATAATGCACAATGTTAACAGTTTAAAACAACTTAACTTGACAAAAATAGGGCGGGTTCTAAAACTATACATCTCATGTATGTGTGTATATATGCATATATATGGCATATATATGAACACACACACACACACACACACAGAGAGAGAGAGAGAGTACATGGCATACAGATTTTCAATCTGATTTTAAAAAATAGTTTTCCCCGCTGAAAATTGAGGTGCCCGCGAATGCTGTGTTATAAACCGCGTAGGCGGAGGGAACCCCGGGAAGCTGTCATTCTAGGGAGCGGTTTATGTCGATCCCTTAGAATTCACAAACACAAGACTAACTGAGGTCCGTGGCTGGACTCTGAACGGGACTAGACCAGCATGGATTACCGCGTCCTAATGCACAACGTCTGGATCGTCCAAAGACCTTCCCGCATTCTGCGTCAGATATGCTTTGTCTGCTTTTCGGGGGGAAGAGTTCAGGCCACAAGACACCCGTCGAGTTTTTGAGGCGCCCTAAGAGACTCCTGAACTGAAATACTATCTTCCCCTGAAATGAGGGACTTACGTTGAATTCTAGGTACCGCATCAATAAACAACAATCATGATCAATGAGACTGATTTCTGGATGAACACGGTTAAAAGGAGGGAGAGTTCCTCTTTGTATTTCTGCCCTATTCATTTTGTTGTTCTTGTTTTTACGGCAGAGAATGGGTTAAAGAAAGCCTTACGTATCAGAGAAGGGATAAGCAAGTATCAAAGGAGAACTGAAGTATGGGTTTGTCTGTCAACAGCTCTCTCTCTCCCGTACGCTTGCAGATAATGTCAAGCTTGTTGATACGTCTGCGAAGATTTCGATTGGAAAACTGGTTTGGGGAGATCGTAACAGAAGAGCACAAAATAACATCTCCATATCCAAATCGCTGAGACACAAAACCTTTGCCAACCGGCTGCCCTCCAGCTGTTTGGGGCTGCAAGTGGCTGGCTGGAGCTGAAGGAAGCTGTCTTCGAAAACAGCTGGAGCCTCAGATGAAACATAAATAATGTTATTTATTTAACAGGATTTATATACCGCTTGAGCCTAGGAAAAAGCGGTTTACAAAACAATGCCGCATACTAACGGTGATATAATAAGTAATTCTATAAGTACTGTCCATGTTTTTAAAAGATGCACCTAGGTTTTAAAAACCAGCGCGTAATCCTAAAATAGGAATATATGGTTCCATTTTAATAAACAAAGTGCTTTCTGTTTTACCTTTTAAGAGTCACTAGGGCTTATTAAAAGAGTGGTAGTTCTGGTTATTTTGCTGCGTAGTCGGATTTTGAAACTGCTGAGCTAGTTCTCGTCTGAAACATTCACAGTGTTTGGGGTTGCTTAAAAGAAAGAGAGCTGTTAGAATAACAATTGCCAAACCTCTACAGAAAGTATCTGGCAGAGAAGGAATCTCCAACTATTTCAGAGGTTTCAGCCACTTCCAAGTAACTCGTCCAATTAGAAATTTACAAAGATTGGGGGCGGGGGGAGGGTGTCCAAGCAACCCAGCCAGATGGGCGGGCTGTAAATAATAAAATTGTTATTATTATTATTAGTCATGAAACCATCGATTCCTGGATAACCATATCCCCATATAGATGCTTTGGGGACGCAGGGACGCGCGACCTTGACAATTTTTACTCTTGGTAACGGAGGTGTCTTGCGCCCTAGTAAGTGTGTTTATGGTTGCAACCTCAACATCTGAACCTTGGGGAATATAACTCTCTCTCTCCACACACTGAGGCTACGATCTAAAGACTGACTAGGGAGTAAGAGTGCAAACCTATGTCTCCTCAAATAGAAGTCCCATTGAATTCAATGGAGCTCATTCCCAAGTAAGTGGGGTTAGGAATGCAGCTCAGACGTCTCGCTCAACACACCAGGGCTTGCTTCCAAGGAAGCACATCTAGTTTTGCGCTGTAAGAGTGGAACTTGTGGATGGTTACCCTTTTCCTGAATTCTAAACAAATAATCCACAACTGAACGCTCCGACGCTTGTTGACCGAGGCCTTTTTGCGCCCTGAGCGCAACAGGAATATTGAATGGATTCTATGCTTGCTTTCTCAAAACCAATCTCTACTGAGTTCAATAAGACTTACTCGCAGCTTTACTCCCTATTGGGACTGCAGACGTAGATTGCAATCCTAAACGCGCCTACAATGCAGTGTAACTTACTGCCGAGTAACCAAGCAGAGGTTAGCGCTGCTAGTGGTCAGATTCAGTTACACGCAAGACAACAAGAACAACGCAGCAGTTTTGTATGGTTTGATCATGTTTTGCCTTATTATATTGTAGACCTCCTTTCGGCCATAAAGATTCCTCAGGCGCAAATGAAACAAGTTCAGGTTCATTAAAAAGTGGGGGAAAGTGGGGGGCAACGTCTAAACCCCAACTTTTCCTTCTGTTGGATTTAAGGTGAGACGGATCCAGTGCAGAATCCGATCCTGCGAAGGCCTCCTTTCTAAGTAAACCTCCTCCTTGAAAGTTATAACCGCTGAGGACTTTTAAATTGTCACGTCTTATACACGCTTAACTGAAAGCCAGTTCCAGTGCTTTTTTTCTGGGGGGTACGCACAACCCTAAACATTTTGTGAATCTTTGTACGTTTGTCCATTTACTGTATTTATTTTTCCCAGTTTGAACAATAAAATGGTGGTTTTCTTGAGTCAAAATGAGAGTACCCCAAACATTATTTTTAAAGAAAAAAAGCACTGGCCAGTTCCATTGTCTTCAACGAGGTTTGGGTCTGGATAGGCGTCTATGGGATTGCGCTGTGAGTGGGGTGTTTAGGAATTGAATTTTACGCTGACGGGTCTTGTCCTCTGGCAACTTCAAATGTGAATCAGGCTTGTCGTCGTGTTTTCAATCCATGTGGCTCCACTTTAAACGGTGTGTGGTTGGCGTGCCCATAACTTCCAAGTGTGCCCCCCCCCCTCACAACAGCCCTGTGAGGTGGCTTGGGCTGGAGAGACCGTGACCGGCCCAAGGTCGCCCTGGGAACTTCACGGCTGAATCAGGATTCTGAACCCCAGCCCAGTCTCCCAGATCCTAGTCCGACACTCTAACCATTATACCACACCGCCTCAGGGTTTGGAACCTGTATTTTGGCGTTCCTAAAAAGGTGGGGTTCTCTCTCCCCGCTTCCCACCTCAATTTGGTTGGCTAAGGCTGCAATCCGTAACCCCATTTACCCCAAGCCCCTTTGAATTCAGCACGGCTTCCTTCTGAGTAGACATGGTTAGTCAATCCACATCTTTTCCAATGCTCACCCTATCCAAATAATCCTGGAAACTATAGTTTCTTAAGGGTGCCTGGTGCTATAGCTCTGTGAGAGGCAAAGTACCGTTCCCAGGATTATTTCTGGGTGCCTGAATACTCTACCTCCTCCTCCTTCTTTTTTAGAATAATAATTTTTAAAAGCCACTTTTGTTACCCTCCATAGACTCAAAAGCTCCATTCAGGGCAGACTTCCGAGGCCGGCAGGTGCGGGGGTCCACGCGCGATTTGCAGGCGTAAAAGCGACGCTTTCAGAAAGTGTTTGCTTCTCTCTCGCCGCCCCCCCTTTCGTTTTCACAGTGGTAGCTCCGGGGAGCTGCTGGCCCCCTTTCACGCGTCCCCCTTCAGGGATGATTCATGGATCTCCCTTCCCGGGGGCTGCTGGTGGTCCTGGGTAGATTTGGAGGGGAGATAAATGGGGGTGAGGCGGAGGAGAAGAGCTGTCATTGAGGAGAATTTGGGCATGACGGGCGAACAAACAAGGAAGGGCGAACGGGGTGGTTGGGGAAGAAGGCAGGAGTCCGGACGATGGAGACAGAGGGTGGGCTGGACGCAGAAGGCTCAGGGTGAGCAGAGATTCCTTCGGCTGCCTTCCACTGAGTCAGACCATCTAACTTAGTATTGCACTGCACTGACCGGCAGCGGCTCTCTGGAGTTTTCCCCAGGAGTTTCCCCTGGAGTTTCCCACAGAGCCTAGGACTTGCCGATCAGAAGGGCGGTAGTTCGAATCCCCACGACGGGGTGAGCTCCCGTTGCTCGGTCCCTGCTCCTGCCAACCTAGCAGCTCCAAAGCACGTCAAAGTGCAAGTAGATAAATAGGTACCGCTCTGGCGGGAAGGTAAACGGTGTTTCCATGCACTGCTGTGGTTCGCCAGAAGCGGCTTAGTCCTGCTGGCCACATGGCCCGGAAGCTGTACGCTGGCTCCCTCCGCCAACAAAGCGAGATGAGCGCCGCAGCCCCAGAGTCCCTCACGACTGGACCTAATGGTCAGGGGTCCCTTTACCTTTACCTAGAGTTGCCGGGAATCGAACCTGAGACCAGATGCTCACCCACTGAGCTACGGCCCTTCTTTCAATAAGAAGCTGCATTTTGCTGAGCCAGACCATTCGGGCCATGCAGCTCAGTGCTGTCTGCACGGACCGGCAGCGACAGTGTTTTCCATAAAAATTGTTTTCGAAATAAAGGACCCGGGAGCAAAGGCTTTTGACCGGAAACCAAAAGCTCATCCTCTCCATAAATAAGAGCACACCCCCTCCACCAAGAATAGGAGGAAAAAAAACACCCTTAAATTTAATCCACTCACCCCCTGTCTCTAGCAAGTGATGGGTACAGTGGTACCTCGGGTTAAGTACTTAATTCGTTCCGGAGGTCCGTTCTTAACCTGAAACGGTTCTTAACCTGAAGCACCACTTTAGCTAATGGGGCCTCCTGCTGCCGCTGCACCCCGGAGCCCGATTTCTGTTCTCATCCTGAAGCAAAGTTCTTAACCTGAAGCACTATTTCTGGGTTAGCGGAGTCTGTAACCTGAAGCGTATGTAACCCGAGGTACCACTGTATTTAAAAGGCTGGGACGAATATACCTATCAGCAAGTAGCTAATCCGAGTTTAACTCCAATCTCTCTTCCTAAGGAAACTTAAAAATATATATATAACCAAAAATATTCTTATTTATGACTCCATCTTTGATATATCTCAGAGTCGCCCCCGAGCAATTGTCGTTAGCGAGATTTCAACAGGGCTCGAGGCTGTTCTCCCTCCGCGCATCTGGGTCAGTTTCAGCCCCCTTTCAGCAGCCTGGGTTTAGACTTGATCTACAAATGATTTCTTTCTCTCTCCGCCCCGCTCCGGATTCGAAGATCAAGATCAGAAGCACTTTCATTCGGAAGGGTGAAGACTAACCTGTCAGCCCCCGATTCCACCCGGGAATAACGCCCATCCACGTGCATTAAGTGGGCTGCTTTCTCGGCTTTGAAAGCGATCTAGGCGCAAGGGGTTTTGTGTGCGCGCGCTTTTAATATTTTCCCCTTCACTTTTGAAGAAAAACGGGGGGGGGGAGAGAGAGAGAGAGGGAGAACCTTTGAACAGAAAGCCTGTTTTCCAGTAGTCTGCGATTTCATTCAGGGTTGTGGAAATATTTAAACAGTAGACTGTTTTAATGGCAAGTGTCATAAACTGTTAGGGTGCTAATAATAATAATAATAATAATAATAATAATAATAATAATAATAATAATAATAATAATTTTAAGTATGCTACCAGCACAAACGACAATAGGTGATAATAATCATCATGGAATAAATCTGTGTCCCTCGCAAGAAATAAAGCGCGTTGCTCAAAGTTGCAATCCCCTAGACGCATTTCTCGCGAGGAAGTCGCAGGGCAGTCGGTAGATCTGCCCAGTTCGCAGGGATCGGGACCCCCAACACTCCGGTTTAAATGAACGAACGGGCTTTTAAAAAATTGCTTCACGTCGGGTGGATCGTGTCCACGATAGGTGTTAGGGTGGCTTGAGAATTAAAAACGTTTGGGCCACACTGAGAAAAGCGAAACAACGTGATGAGAAGGGTAATATGTCTATTTATCTATCGATATCTTAGGAGACAGGCAATCACCTCTCAGGTCCCAAATCCGGGAGATTTTTTGGGATTGGCATTCTATTTTCAAAGTCCTCTTTGGTTTTGCCCAACTAAAGTAGATCCACTGAAATGAATGGGCCTCAGCCATTTCCATTCATTTCAGCGGGTCTACTCTTGAGTCCGCCTGACGGTGGCGGTGACCCGTTGAATTTGACGGATCTCGGAGGAGGCGCGGTTGGTTCTTATAGAGCCCGGAGGGGGTTCCGTGGAGCCGGGTGCGTTTGAGACCTGACCCCCTCCAACCTTAATTCTAAGCAAAGCATTCCTTTAAAACACCGAGGATATGTGTGAGGCACTGCCGAAACGGAAATAAAGAAAGTCAGGGAAGGAAACACGCGTTATCAATTACACACGAGACGAACTCTCGTAATGCTTCGCGTGTAGAGGCAGGGGAAAAGAGATTTTGCTATAGGCCGTCGGTCTCTGCGGTCCCTTTCCAGATTGGGAACTTCCCCGCCCCGACCCCCCTTTTTTAGTATCTTTCCATGCGAAATCTTGACGCTGATTCGGATTGTAGTGATTCCCTCTCCTCCTGTTCTGGGAATTGGGATCGATAATAAAATAAATAACCCCTCGCTTCCCAGCCTCTTGCGATCCTGCGTCTTTCACTGTCTTCTTGGGCGGGGGGGGGGGAGAGGAAATAAATAACCATTGTTAAAAGAGTCTGAGGGGCTTAGCAAGGGAGAGGTTTTATTTGGGGGTTTTTGTGTTTTTACACACACACACACACACACACACACACACACACACACACAGAGAGAGAGAGAGAGAGAGACAGAGAGAGAGAGAGAGAGAGAGTATATGTAAAAATAGCCGCCCCGGATTTTTGTAAAGAAAACGTTACAAAAGGGGGGGGGAGCCCAACATATTTCATAAATAATTTGTGAATATGCCCCACATATTTCAGACATAATTCGGACTTAATTTCTGCTGCTTTCTTTTGTCCCTTCTGCTAAACCCCAGTCCTGAGCGACGCCGTTGCTTTGAGTAAGAACCAGGGGCCTCGTCCGCAGAAATTAGAGCCAGCTAGATTTCAGAGAAGATGGAGAGCGAAGACACCGTGAGCTCCTTTACTATAAGCTGGCCCCCTTCCCCCACCCGTCCCAACCTCCGAGGCAGAACTTCGGTTTTAAAGCCGGCGACACGAGGACAATCGCCGCTGGCTGTTCGAGGAAAGGAACGGAAACGTGCCGTTTTCTTTTCGGTCGCGAGAGAAAAAGCGCAGCAGTTCCGGAGCGGAGTCTTCCTGCTTGTCCGCTCTGGTTGTGCAAGTAGCGTGTTTGTTGTTTGACATCCTAAAGAAAGGAAGCGAAGCTTTTCTGTGAGTGGGTTTCACGCGGGGTTATGCTTTTATTTTATTTTAAATAGCGGAGAGGGGGGAAAATATGAGGTTCCCAGGGCCTTCCCAAAGGTAAATTCTGCGCGCAGCGCCAAAGAATCGACGCAGAAAGGTCGAAAGGTAGAATCCAGGTGTACCTCGCAAGGGAAGCCTTTCCAGCAATGGTTGCGGATCGGGACCAGTGAGCCGTGGGACCCACTTTCCGCCTCCTCCAGTACTCGGGGAAAAGGCTGTGCGGAAGTTAAGGAAGCAACAGTGGCGTAGCGTGGGTTGTCAGCACCCGGGGCAAGGCCCCTAACCCCCAGATGTTGCGCCCGGTGCGGCCGGCCCCCCTTGCACCCCCCCCACGCTAAGCCACTGGGAAGCAAGAAGCTCAACCAAACCAGAGTGTGATGGAGGGGAGGGTATTAACAGGATAGCAATAAAAGAATAATCATTTTTGTAGGAGTTTTTAAAAAATCCTTCTGCAAATGAAAAGGTTTTGGTGTTGTTTTGGGGAGAAAAAAACTAGGGAGAAGGCTTCTTGCGAGAGATGATGAAGTTGTTGATGATTTATTAAATTTGTACAGTGGTACCTCGGGTTAATTACTTAATTCGTTCTGGAGGTCGGTACTTAACCTGAAACTGTTCTTAACCTGAAGCACCACTTTAGCTAATGGGGCCTCCTGCTGCCGCCGCGCCGCCGGAGCCCGATTTCTGTTTTCAACCTGAAGCAAAGTTCTTAACCTGAAGCACTATTTATCGGTTAGCGGAGTCTGTAACCTGAAGCGTCTGTAACCTGAAGCGTATGTAACCTGAGGTACCACTGTATAGAGAAAGAGAGGCGAGGAGGTGTGCAAGACTGTGAGAGAGGGGATGGGTGGGTGTGCAATTGTGCGCGTGAAAGAGAGAGACAAAGAGAGAGAGGAGAGGATCGTGGGGAAATCCCAAGGCGGGAATCGTGAGTTCCAGTCAGTGTGGCTGGAAATTGAACCCCCATTTCATCATCATCATCATCATCATCATCAGTCCAGGATTTACGTATAAGCTAAACAAGCTATAGTTAGGGCCCCACTCTCTTGGGGGCCCCCAAAAAAATTAATTTAAAAAAACCGCTGGATGTCCATTTCCAAAATATAAGATAAAAAACAAATAAAATAAAACCTACATACAGCAACAGTATTTTGTGTTGCGTAAGCTCCTATTTGTTAGGTGCAAATGGCTTTTGATACCTATTAGATCCATAAATCACCATATCACATATATTCAACACAAAAAACAGCGACAATTTGGTGTTGACAAAGGACAGCTGGACATATAAAGGGCCCCATTACTTTCAGGAGCTTAGGGCCTCGTCAAACCTAAATCCGGCCCTGATCACTACCACTACCACCACCATCATATTTCTCTTTTCCTTCTTCCATTCTAAGAAACGAGGAAAGAAAAGACTTGAGAGACGGCCTCCTTTCCTAGCCAACGAGCCATCGCTTTTTCCTTATTTGAATTATCATCTCTCTGCCTCGCGCTTTCTTCTCCCTGAGGTTTTGAACGGGGATCGAGCCATCGGTGGAAAGCAGATGGCTCGTCAGCTAAAAGGAAAAGAAAAACTGAATCTGGCGACAGCGCGCTTTCTGTCTCTCGCAGCGCTCGACTTAGAAGTGAAGCTCCTTTGATTTCTGGAACTGACATTTCTCCAAAGAGCGCGATTCAATTAGGACTTTTCTGGAGCAAGACCCATTGAGTTCAATGGGTCTTTCTTGAATTGCAGCCTTGAAGGGCTCGGTCTCTGGCAGGAGTTTCCTTTGCATTGTTTGGTTTAGGCAAGCGACGTCATTTTATTGCGTAAATGATAATAATATACTCTACCTATAATATGCTCTAAGTGCTGCCTGTTTTTTAAATTTTCCTTTTATCGGGGCATGTTGCTTTTTTTAAAAATCAACATTTTACATCGTATTAGATCAACCGCTTAGAGCCTTTTTGTTGTTAAGCGGCTTATAAATTTTGTTAGAAATAAACAAACAAAATAAATTCGGAATGGGCTGTCAGGCTGACATCCACAAAGCCACCGCGGAGCGTCCCAATGTTTACTGTTAAAAGCGTGCTGTTTTTAATATTTAGAAATATGGCTTAATAATTTAATTTAAAAAAAAAACTGGGGGAAGATTCCTCGCCCCCATTCCATATATTTGTCCATCCGAACCGGTTTGGGGCTTGCCTAGGTTTCGCAAAATATATATGAAAATGAAGTCAAGTCTTAACCGGGGAAGGACAGCCAGACCACAAGACAGCTCCATTTAATGTGCCTCTCTCTCTCTCTCTCTCTCTCTCTCTCTCTCTCTCTCTCTCACACACACACACACACTTAATACATACTTCTATTTTTAGTTGCAAAGCAGGATCCAGCACTCTGCACATGTTTGGAAGGAATATTTATAATGCATTTATTAATTAATTTTAATCCATCTCATTCAGATTTCTTTTCCTCCCCATTTTTTAAAAATTACTTTTCCAAAAATTTTAAACAAGCAAACAAACATAAATCTTAACTGTACTTAATCCAATCTTAGTAGTATTGTTAAGTGACTTCCTCAAATCCCCCTGGCTGAGTTTCAGTGTATATCATTGTAACAGTTTTCCAAAACCAAAATTTTCATAAAATTAATTTAATCACTTAACCTCGTTCTTTCTTTTCATTTAAAGTTTAAACATATTATTCTCTAACATCACATATTTGAATCCTAAACCTATCTGGTGTTTGCAAGTTATTCCAATTAAATGATCTTGGCATATTTAACTAAATAGTCTTTGAATTTCATCCAATCCTTCTGGTGCTCCTCCTCCTTCTGGTCGAGGACTCTTCCAGTCAGGTTGGCTAGCTCTGAAAAGTCCATCATCTTCATCTGCCAGTCTTCCACTGTTGGGACTTCTTATATTTTCCAATTCTTAGCTAACAAAATTCTAGCTGCAGTTGTGGCATACAAAAACAATCTATCATCTTTCTTGGGCAATTCCAGACCTATTATTCCAAGAAGAAAGGCCTCTGGTTTCTTAGTAAATGTGTATTTCAACATTTTTTTTCAGTTCATTATAAATCTTCTCCCAGAAGTCTTTCATCTTGGGACAGGTCCACCACATATGATAAAAGGTACCCTCATTTTCTTTACATTTCCAGCATAGATCACTATTATGATATATCTTTGCTAATTTTACAGGAGTTAAATACCATCTATACATCATTTTCATGATATTTTCCTTTAACGCTGTCTCATTCAGATTTCTTTCCTTTTTTTTGGAAATCATTTTTATTGGTTTTGCAAATGCAAAGTACATATAAACAAACTAGTAAAAACATACCTATATAAAGAGAATTTCCTGGATCTTGAGAATTCCCTCCATCCCCTCCATGGGGTCTCATTTTAAACACCTACAACTGCATAGTCATCGGTACTCCAATTTTTATATCAAACCGTATTGTCCGTAGTGATGTTTACACTACATGTCAATCAAAACCCTGGTCTTGTTTCCATCTGCTTACATTGGTCTCCTAAGTAACTTATAAATGTTCCCCATTCTTTTATAAAGTTTTTATCCACTTGGTTTCTGAGTTTCCCAGTCACCTTTGCCATCTTGGCATAGTCCACCAGCTTGGTTTGCCATTCTTCTCTGGTAGGGACCTGCTCATTCAGATTTCAGAACCCCAAAGCGTAGTTAGCAAACAGCGGACACAGGGACAGAAAGGGAACAAAGCGGCCAGCTCAACAAATCAGGTGCACATTTTCTATACCAAAAAGAGAGAGGAGAATGTCACCAAAGGAGAGTGGGATAAATTTAGTTCTACAGGCTATCACTGCCCTTGGATATTTTGGGCGGAATGCATATTATTTATTATTGTGGTTTACCACTCCTCTCCAACATACTTCTTACATTTCTTGCAACAGAAACCAACACAACTTTGGGATGAAGAATCCATCTTTCAATTTGAACTTAGCCTGATCTTTTATTCCCCTTCCTTCCTTCCTTCCTTCCCTTCCCCTCCCCTTTTTATGAAGATTACCTGCTCTGGGATCCCACAGCTAATTCTCCCCTGGTCTCCTCACTGGCCCAAATAGGACTAATTTAGCCAGCTAACCCTGGTGATCAACTAATGTTTATTGGATGGATATCCCCCCAAATTGATTTTGAATTTATTGGTATTCACATTTTATACTGTATTTTATACTGTTTTTTGTTGCATCAAGTTAAGTGGTTTAAATTTGTTGTTAGCCGCCCTGAGCCCGGTTTTTTGAACCATTTATTATTATTATTATTATTATTATTATCTATCTTATTTATTTATTTATAATATAATTAGTTTAAGTTTTAAACTGTTTTTTTTAATATTATATTTGAATTGTTGTAACCTGCCCTGGGATCTTTGGGCAGGTAATTAGTAGCAGCAGCAGCAGCAACAACAACAACAACAACAATCTGATACCCCCTATGTCAGGGCTCTGCAACCTTTAAGACAAAAAGAGCCACTTGGACCCGTTTCCGAAGGGAAAAAAAACTGGGAGCCACAAAACTCGTCATTATAAACATAACTTTTTTGTCACTTTAAAAAAATTATTTCTTTGTTTGACCCCTCAGAATTACTCTTCCTCATAGAAATTAACTTTAAATTAGCAAGTTGCCTTTTTGTGTGTGTTCTTCACTCCCCTTCAAAACAGTGACCAGCGTACATGCCCCCTTTCAATGCAGTGACCAGCGTACATGCCCCTTACAATATAGCGGGCGGGTGGGCGGGAAGGTGACATCGGGGCGGTGTGTGACTAATGCACGCACCGCCTCCATGCGATGTCACAGACAGTACAGCGCCCGCCACAGTGGGGAGTCTCGGGGCGCACAATGCTCCCTTGCTAGTATCTGCCCCGGAGCCGCGGCAAGGGTGTAAAAGAGCCACATGCGGCTCCGGAGCCGCGGGTTGCAGACCCCTGCCCTATGTCATTACCAAGATTCAAGGTAGGCAACAACTCAGTATCTCATTTCTATATAAAGAAATACCTTTTGGGCTATTTTCTAATTGGAACCCAACTCACAAATTAGACCAACGACAAGAGAGAGGGGAGGGGATTTATAAGCCCATTTATAAATATACCCCAGAGAAAAAGGAGCTTGGTTTGTGCTTGGGTTATACATCCCAAAAGAGGGGCATTAGAGGGCGTGTACAAAAGCTAAAAAGCTCTTTTATGACCACCTCGGGTTACCCTATTTTTAGAGTGTCAGTTTTAAATATAGACCTCCAGGCTTAAAAAGGAAGAGAATGAAGGAAGAATGCGGAGATAGACTTGGATGGAAGAAGAACCGGGACAAGTCTTCCTTAAACATTCAAGCACTACATTCCTACTTGACCATCCACTAACTTCATAATGTAATAGTATCTTCCGAGTATCATGATGCTGGGGGTGGGTGTCAGTAGGGTGGGGGTTTTTTTGGGGGGGTACCGCTGTGGGTTAAACCACGGAGCCTAGGACTTGCTAATCAGAAGGTCGGCGGTTCGAATCCCCATGATGGGGTGAGCTCCCGTTGCTCGGTCCCTGCTCCTGCCAACTTAGCAGTTTGAAAGCACGTCAGTGCAAGTAGATAAATAGGTATCTGATGGGAAGGCAAACGGCGTTTCTGTGCGCTGCTCTGGTTTTCCAAAAGCGGCTTAGTCCTGCTGGCCACATGACCCGGAAGCTGTACGCCTGCTCCCTCGGCCAATAAAGCGAGATGAGCGCCGCAACCTCAGAGTCGGTCATGACTGGACTTAATGGTCAGGGGTCCCTATACTTTACCTTCTCTTCCCAAGAGAGTGTTCATAAGATTGTGGATTTATCTGGGGAGTGGGAGAGACGTACGTGGGCAAACAGTGAGCATTATGATATGACACGTGCTTTTTGAAAAATTATTAATCTTTCTTATTGAGTCTTACATTGGAAATTTGAATTCAAACATTAAACATCGTCATCATTTAGGATTCCCCAAATTCTTTGACTCCCCTCCACACTTCCATGGTTACCATTTCTAATCTTTTCCCACTGCTTCACATATTTTCTCAATTTTTCCTAAATAATTCTTTTTTTAAAAAAAACACCTCAAATCCTGCCAATTCCACACATTCTTTTAGTGGTGAAAATAGCATTGCTTGGAAATCAGCTGCAGTGGTCCCTCGGGTTACATACACTTCAGGTTACATACGCTTCAGGTTGCAGACTCTGCTAACTCAGAAATAGTACCTCGGGTTAAGAACTTTGCTTCAGGATGAGAACAGAAATCGCACAGCAGCAGCAGGAGGCCTCATTAGCTAAAGTGGTGCTTCAGGTTAAGAACAGTTTCAGGTTAAGAACAGACCTCCGGAATGAATTAAGTACTTAACCCGAGGTACCACTGCACTCCCTGTTTACCAACCAACCAACTAACCAAACCTAACCTTGTGTTGAGGGTTGACTTTCAAAAGATCGCAGCTCTGTTGTGTATGGCACCCTGACCATGACTCAGGTGGTCTTTGAAGGCCCCCGACAAACGGGTGGGGTGTTATGGGTGAGACGCAGCCCCTTTCCAGCTGCATTGCACTCCTGAGAGGGGACAACTCACTGCCCCAGTTGCCGGCACCCACAGGAGGGCATAACACTGTTGTTCTCAGGTCCTGTTTGATGGTTTCCCACAGACACCTGGTTGGCCACTGTGAGAACAAGATCCTGGACTAGATGGGTCATTGAAGGTTCATCTTACATTCTTATGCTTTCTGAAGTTAGAAGGAAAACGTTCAGAATTTGGGTGGGGAACAAGAGGTGCCAACTGGAATGATATATTGCTGGAGCGGGCAGGCAAGCTCTGCCCTGCATAATCAATCTCAAGTCACACACACACCATTTGAATGGCTATGCCTACCAATGGCTGACCCCCTCAAATATTGTATTGGGGGCCAAAGGGACCACGCCCCCTAGGAATTGGCTCCTATGGTGGGGAAGCAACGAAGTATAATGCGCTGGCTGCCAATTAGCTACTAGGCTAAGTTTGTACTGTTTTGTACAAAGCCCTATATGGCTTAGGACTTGTTGTTGCTGTTTAGTCGTTTAGTCGTGTCCGACTCTTTGTGACCCCATGGACCAGAGCACGCCAGGCACTCCTGTCTTCCACTGCCTCCCGCAGTTTGGTCAAACTCATGTTGGTAGCTTTGAGAACACTGTCCAACCATCTCGTCTTCTGCCATCCCCTTCTCCTTGTGCCCTCAGTCTTTCCCAACATCAGGGTCTTTTCCAGGGAGTCTTCTCTTCTCATGAGGTGGCCAAAGTATTGGAGCCTCAACTTCATGATCTGTCCTTCCAGTGAGCACTCAGGGCTGATTTCCTTCAGAATGGAGAGGTTTGATCTTCTTGCAGTCCATGGGACTCTCAAGAGTCTCCTCCAGCACCATAATTCAAAAGCATCAATTCTTTACGATCAGCCTTCTTTATGGTCCAGCTCTCACTTCCATACATCACTACTGGGAAAACCATAGCTTTAACTATACAGACCTTTGTTGGCTTGGGACTAGGATGCCCAAAATATACACTCATCCCATATATACCCATCTGCTTGCAGCAGATGCCATCTTATAGGAACTCTGTCCTCAGGGCCAGCCCAAGACATTTTGGCACCTGAGATAAGCCAACTAATGCTTTCCTTCCCTTGCCAGGGAAGAAAAGGTGAGTGAAGATCTTCATTAGGAACATGGGAGGGATAAAGATCAGGATCCTCTGACCCTGCAGACAATGCCACCTGAGGTGGTCACCTCACTTGGCCTCATGGGTGGCCCGGCCTGTCAGTCCTGCACTATGTAGGAACAGGGCCTTTAGTGTTGTGGCACCTTTCTCAATCACAGCAGTCTTACTTATTTATTTCCTAACTCTGCTGCGATAGCTACCCAAGTCCTGTCTGTATCATCCTCATCCCCATCACCCTGAGCCAGTGGTTCCTAGTACCCAGGGGCTATGCAGAGTGAGAGAAATGTACTCAGTCGCCGAAGAGTCACTCAGGAGATCACAGCTGCAGAGATAAGAAGAGTTGTTCCATTGTCTGGAGAGGTCATTTCCTGGTTCTCATGGAGAAGTCGTTTTCAACGGAGCTCAGTGATGGAAGTGCACAGCTGTATTGAGGCAGCACCGGGCGATGAAATTTTATGCGCCTAAGGCAACCACCTTGTGGCTCCCCACGCTGTGCCACTGTCCTGAACCACATCACAATGCTAAGGGAGAACACAGAAATCTCTCCGCATTTGGCTGCTCCTGTTAATTCTGCTGAGCGGCGCCCCGGTGGCTGCACTAAATTCCTGCTCTGGTGGCGTCCCTGCTGTCCAGCTTGAAATGACCATTCCTCTCTCCCACCTGGTGGATTGTGTGTGTGTGTGTGTGTGTGTGTTTGTGTGTGTGTGTGTGTGTGTGTGTGTCCCATCCGCTCTTCTCACTTTTAGTGCCCACTGCCCATAAATAATCACAACCAGCGAGGCTCCTGTGGCAAAAGATGAGAGACAGTGAGGGAACTGGCTCACAGCCCTTCTGCTAATATTGAAGCCACCAGGAGCTTGCCTTATTAATTGGGCTTGGAAGATCATTTCGCACTTCATAAATCACGGCAAAGCCCGGCAGGTGGCTTGGGAGTCACAGGGAGCTTCCAGGTTGCTTTGGCATGACCCCCCTTCATATGCGAGGGGCACAGATCCTAGGATTAAAATGTGAGCCTTGAAAGCTGAACTAGGGGGAGTTGGGAAGACCAGTTGGATTAGCGACAGATGAAAAATGGGGGCTTTGAAGGAGAGAGAAAAGAGGCTTCTGTTATTTTCATTGTATTACCTGGGTGATGAACTGGGATACCCAGTTGTATGATATGATTAAAGAAAGACAATTTCAGTTTCTCATTTTCCCACTCTATAAAGTTCAGTTCTCCACATTCTCTCACATCAGCTAGTGATTTATTTTTTAAAAAAATCCTCATGAAAATTCACCAGCATTTTAGAGCATATTTCTCCCAATATACACATTTTTGTCTGCGAGTTTTCCAAACACACACAATTTTGCAAAGCATTTCCCCTTGACATAATGCATTCTTAACATTATTTTTACTTATATGCATCTTTATGCACAATTTACTCCTGTCTATACATCTCTGTACACATTACGTGGGTGAAGAACTGCACTACAAAATTCATAAAGTGTGAATTTTGAAAGACAGCTGCTTTTCAGATCATGCACGGTTTTGGAAAGTTTGAATAAAGGCAGACTTTTATTTGAATGCAAATGGAATCAAATTTCTCTCCCATCCTTTCCCCTTCTCCTTTAGCCCCTCCCCCTTAATCATTCCCTCTATTTTCAATGCTTTGGCTCTGTGTGCCGTTCCTTATGTAGCCAAAACAGCACCACCCACAGAGGGGAGACACTTGCAGGCTTTGGAAAGCTCCAAAGTTATCAGAAGTACAAAAAAGATGTGGGGGAACCCCTAAGAGGCAGAACCCCACTGTCTCCTAGAGCCCATTGAGGACTGAGTGTGTTCACTTGCCACTGAATGTCAAGGAAGAAAATGGGAAGGTTTGAATCCTGATCAGAGTTATTCATGGCAACATTTTGTTGTAAGTCTTACTTGTAATTTAACATCATCATCATCATCATCATCATCATCATCATCATCATAATATTTCCAAAGCACATTCGCCATGACATTTAAATGTAGGAACAGTTTACTTTCCCAATAAATCTTGCCAGTTCTCCTGAAATCAATGGGACTTTATTCCAACTAAGGCTCCAGTCCCAACCCTTGATTACCCAGAGGTAAGCCCCATTGAGGGACGTGGGTGGTGCTGTGGGTTAAACCATAGAGCCTAGGACTTGCTGATCAGAAGGTCAGCGGTTCGAATACCTGCGATGGGGTGAGCTCCTGTTCCTCTGTCCCAGCTCCTGCCCACCTAGCAGTTCAAAAGCACATCAAAGTGCAAGTAGATAAATAGGTACCACTGCAGTGGGAAGGTAAACGGCGTTTCTGTGTGCTGCTCTGGTTTGCCAGAAGCGGCTTAGTCATGCTGGCCACATGACCTGGAAGCTGTACGCTGGCTTCCTCGGCCAGTAAAGCGAGATGAGTGCCCCAACCCCAGATTCAGCCACGACTGGACCTAATGGTCAGGGGTCCCTTTACCTTTACCTTTAAGCCCCATTGAACTTGATAGTACTGACTTCTAAGTAGGCACAGCTAGGATAGTGCTACAGGTTAGGATTTTTAAGCTTTCACTGATTCACTGGTAGGTTAACAGGCTAACACTTTAATCCTAGCCTGTGGATCAAGACTGTAGCGTCTGGATGCTGTTGGACTCCAGCTCTCATCAGCCCCAGCTAGCATAGCCATTGGTCAGGGATGAGGATGTGGGTGGCACTGTGGTCTAAACCACTGAGCCTCTTGGGCTTGCCAATCAGAAGGTTGGCCGTTCAAATCCCCACAACGGAGTGAGCTCCCGTTGCTCTGTACCTGTTCCTGCCAACCTAGCAGTTCAAAAGCACGCCAGCGCAAGTAGATAAATAGGTACTGCTGAGGCAGGAAGGTAAACGGCGTTTCCATGCACTCTGGTTTCCCTCACAGTGTCCCATTGCACCAGAATCGGTTTAGTCCTGCTGGCCACATGACCCGGAAAGCTGTCTGTGGACAAACGCCAGCTCCCTCGGCCTGAAAGCGAGATGAGCACCACACCCCATAGTTGCCTTTGAGTAGACTTAACCATCCAGGAGTCATTTACCTTTACCTTTTTACCTGTTCAGGGATGATGGGAGTTGGAGTGCAACCACATCTGGAGGGCCACAGGTTCCCCATCTTTGCTGTAGCTTAACATCTCCCCTCTGTTCCTTGATGAGTAGCTGAGGGAGATTCCCCCCCCCCCAGTTTTGTGTCAAAGGCTGATTATCATCCAGGTCTCCAAAATAGTACACAAACATACTGAAGATTGGAAAAGAGTACCAACGGGTCTGATGATGAAACAGGAAGCTCTATTATTCCAGGGTTGTTTTGTTTGTGTGTGTTTTTGTTTTTATTTTTAATACTTTATTAAAGTTTTCTTGGTTTACAAAGGTATGCGCCATGTCTCTTTTTTCAGGTTACATTTTCCATAGGTCAGTTTCCTTTGTTGAGACATTAGGGTTACATTAGGAAGAAAAATGGGGAGAAGAGGTGGAGGGGGCTATGGTGGGTGGGGTGGGGTGTGGGGTCGGGAGGCGATATTTCTATTTTGCTTAATGTATGTGTGGGTTTTTGTGTCAGCCTCGTTTGTGCAGGTTCTCTTTGCTATTTGCTCATGTTCCTTTGGTGGTGAGAGAAATTGTGGTTGGCCTAGGGTCCGGTTGCTTGTTTGTGAATGGGTGTGTTGAACTTTGTTTTCGTGTGTTTTGAGGTTGTGGGGTGGTTTGGTCCAGAGCTGACTTTCACTAAGGGGCTCCCTGCTGATTCCACCATAAGTGCGAATTGGCAGATAAAAGTCAAAGCGAAATCCCCAGCCAACTTGATTGACAGCACCTTTCCCACCGTGGTTCTCTAAACAGCCCAGGAAGGGAACAAGGCATCAACAGGTGAATCTCAAATTAATTACGGAGTCACTCTCTCATCAGCTTCTCCACTTTTCAAAGCTGACAAATAAATATGTGGAGGGGAGTTTTGAACAATTTATTGTTGACTAATTCTCTAGCAATTGGGGGAGGATAAAGGCAGGCTTATCCATAAGCCTAATAATAGAGGCATTTGGAGGTAAGTCTTTTCCTTTGCCTTTTCTGCTTCCTTTAGCTCCTAGACTCTTCTCCCCACATCTCAGCATTGGAGCCACCAAGGTTCTAAGGTAGGGGTCAGCAAAATTTTTCAGCAGGGGGCCGGTCCACTGCCCCTCAGACCTTGTGGGGGGGGGGCGGACTATATTTTGAAAAATAAATAAATGAACGAATTCCTATGCCCCACAAATAACCCAGAGATGCGTTTTAAATAAAAGCACACATTCTACTCATGTAAAAACAAGCTGATTCCCGGACCGTCCGCAGGCCTCATTTAGAAGGCAATTGGGCCGGATCCGGCCCCCGGGCTTTAGTTTGCCTACCCATGCTCTAAGGCGAGTGATGCTTAAACAGGTACAGAAAGAAGTTGGGACATGCCAGAAGGTGGCAGATTTTGGGGAACAAGTGTTTAATGAAATAAGTAAAATTACACATTAGCATATCACAAAGTCCCCCGAAACTTGCATAATTGAATCTGTTTTTCAGTGACAATCCAGACTTGGTGGATAAACCACTACAGTCATACCTTGGTTTGAAGCAGCTTTGGGATAAGTATTTTCGGGTAGCGCGTTACTTCCAGGTTTTGCCCCTTGCGCATGCGCAGACGGTCAAAATGATGTCACGCACATGCACGGAAGAGGCAAATCGCGCCCCGTGTGGACAGGGGTTGCGTTCGCTTCTGGATGTGAATGGGGCTCCAGAACAGATCCCGTTCGCATCCAGAGGTACCACTGTAATTGGATTTATTTTAGTGTCTGCACACATGGCTATAGTCACATTATGGAAGGGTTTAAAAGGCGTGGACTTCAACACTCGGCTCAGGGGAGTGTGGCATATTTCCCTTATGGAAGAATTGACTCACAAATTAAGACTGGCGAGAGGAAGAAAGCACAAAGAGACCTTTGCTGGAGAATGATGGAGCTTCGTTTTGTTTACAAATTCTCCGGAAAACCAAAGACCATTTCCAAAGGTTTGTGGATAACTTAATAAGAACTTGTTTCACTGATGTATACTGCTGTAAGCCATGCTGCACACAGGGCAATACAGCTTTTCATAATGTATTTGGTGGGAAAATTAAAAAAAAGATATTTGAAAGATGTTGGCTTGGCTTTTAAATACAGCAGTTTAAAGGGCTTGTCCCACCATTTCCCCCTGGGAAAACCCAATCTTTAGTGATATATAGGAGCCTCATCAAACCTAAATCCGGCCCTGACTGTGAGAACAGGACTAGATGGTCCACTGGCCTGATGAACCAGAGCCATTCTTAGGTTAAGCAGCGAGTCATTTTCCTACCTCCTCAAAAGAGATGTGCTAAGATGCTGCAAAGGCTGCAGTCTGTGCAATGACACCTCTTGGTGTGTGCTAAATATCCAAAGAGGAAACTGATGGAGGTGGAGGTGAAAAAAACAAGAAAGAGCTTTCTTGACTGCGTCAAGCAAGACGCAGACAAACTCGCCCTCTGTTTATTATCTCCAGCCGGTTGGCATGAACAAGGGAGGGCCTGAATGTTCCGTTGGTTACTTCCTCTGTGGCCGAACACACACTGAGCAACAACCCAGGGGGACGGAAAGGAAGTGGAGGGGAGACAGAGCGAACACAAGGAGAGGCGGGCAGGACAGAGCAGCTACGAAAATGTCAGAGGTTCAAAAGCCGGCCAGGAACAAACGCCGTGGATTAGCTCTCCAATTTGTTGACACTGCCATAGGCCGTGTTTTCCTTGGCATGGTCTGGCTCTAGAGATCATGTGGGCTCCCCAATGTATTTGTGAATTAATTACCAGGTACTGTTCAGAACAACAACATGGTTTCCCGTGCAGCGTAAGAAAAGCATGACCCGCCCCCGCCCCGCCACCGAAATATGGAACACCCAGGATTATTTAAATAATGTCTTATTTGAGAAGGATCTCAAAGTGTCAAAGATAAGCAAATCTGGAACTGTAGCCAGGGACTCACTAGACCCAAGGGGTGACAGCGGGGACCCCGTGGCCCACCAGATGTGGCTGGACTCCAACTCCCATCGACCCCAGACAGTATGGATTATGCCCAGAGGTGATGGGAGTTGTAGTCCTACTGTGTTGTGGTGGTGACAGGGCTTTTCCACCCTGTTCTAGAGCAGAGGAGTGTGACCCCAGGGCTGGATTAAGACCTTTAAAGGCCCCAAGCACTGAAAATATTATGGCGGCCCTGCCATAGGTAATTCAAAATCAATGCTAAACAATAAAATAAAATTTTATTGGTTACATTTTACCCTGCCTCTTATCTCAGTTATCTGATTTCTTTTTAAAAAAGAAACAAAATTATACAATGTACACTCTTTCTATGTATATATGTATGAAAGATAAACAAATACATAAGTAAAAAAAATCCCATAGAGTTATTGCAACTTCTGGAGTGTTTCAGGTTGGTGAGTCCTAGTACAGTGGTACCTCGGGTTACATACGCTTCAGGTTACATACGCTTCAGGTTACAGACTCTGCTAACCCAGAAATAGTGCTTCAGGTTAAGAACTTTGCTTCAGGATAAGAACAGAAATCGTGCTCTGGTGGTGCGGCGGCAGCAGGAGGCCCCATTAGCTAAGGTGGTGCTTCAGGTTAAGAACAATTTCAGGTTAAGTACGGCCCTCCGGAACGAATTAAGTACTTAACCTGAGATACCACTATATAGTGACTCTACTGACTGTATGTTGAAACTACTAGCTTCTCCACAAAGGGAATTGATGGTGTTTCCACCTAAGCTGGTGGCAATGAAACCGTTCTTAACCTGAGGTACCACTTCAGCTAATGTGGCCTCCCACTGATGCCGGCGCGATTTCTGTTCTCATCCTGAGGTAAAGTTCTTAACCCGAGGTACTATTTTTGGGTTAGTGGAGTCTGTAACCCGAAGTGTTTGTAACCTGAGGTACCACTGTAAGTCAGAAATAACCCAATGTACCTTGAGTTGGGAAGGGGGGAGCACTAATTGGCCTGAGCCTGTGGCAAGGCAGAAAGGTCCTGGCCTCTGAGATGAGTATTTTTTCCCTTCCTATGTGTGCCCCATTAGTGTGAGATGTATCATCACTGAAGCAGTCAAATACAACATTTCCTGTTGCCTAGAGCGGACACACAGGGAGGACTTCCTGTCATACCTGCTCTGGAGCGTCCTTCCCCTGTGTGTGACCAGGTAGATGGGTGTGACCCTAGCAGACGCTATAAAAGGGCAGGTCATGCAGCCATCTTCCTCTTTTGCCATCTTCCTCTCTTCTGGCTCTTAGCAGCACAAGGCTCATCCTTACAGAGGATGGAAGCCACAAGGTAGAAAGTCTGAGGCTCTACCATTTGCCCGATAACAAATGTTGGAAATGTAAAGAAACGGAAGGTACATTCTTTCACCTTTGGTGGACGTGCCCAAAGATTAAGGCTTTCTGGGAAATGATATATAATGAACTGAAAAAGGTATTTAAATATACCTTCCTGAAGAAACCAGAGGCCTTTCTCCTGGGCATTGTCGGCCAATTGGTGCCAAAGAAGGACAGAACTTTTTTTATGTATGCAACAACAGCAGCAAGAATACTTACTGCAAAGTATTGGAAGACACAAGATTTACCCCACCCTGGAAGAATGGCAGATGAAGGTGATGGACTATATGGAACTGGCAGAAATGACTGGCAGAATCTGAGACCAGGGAGAAGAGTCGGTGAAAGAAGACTGGAAGAAATTCAAAGACTACTTACAGAAATATTGTAAAATTAATGAATGTTAGAAGGATGTTGGATAGAAACTAAGGGGTTTCCAGCTGTAATGCTTTAAGAGATATGAAAAAAAGAGGTTTCAAAAATGGGTAAAAGTTTAATGGTAAGGATTTGCTGAACTAAGAAATCGAACTGGAATACAAAGAAGGGAGGTATGAGGAGGTCCGAGGAAATAAGTGTATGGAAGTTATGTTATTGAAAATTAATGTGTGTTTTTAACTGTTTTTTATTTTGTATGTTTATTTTTATTTTTTCTTGTTATATCTTAAAAACTTTTAATAAATATCTTTAAAAAAAGTCTGAGGCCTAGCTCAGTCATCTCTTCTCTACAAATGGAACTGTAATCACCTTCCTTCAGAATCCTACTGTGAACTGAATCTAAGTGAACTTTACTCTTACTTTTTAAAAAAGACTGTCATGCTATTATTATTGTTAAGAGGGAAATAAAAGGGGAAAGTTACCAGGAACAATCCAGACTGGACAAGCCAGACCGGATTATTTAACTTCAATGATTCTAACGAATCTACCAACTTGCACAGCAATGGGCAAGGAAATGTGCTCCGCTGCTGACTCACTAGTGTGTGTGAGGAAAGATAATATTTAATCAATATACTCTCTGCTACTTTCCTCAACATTCCCACAAATGGAACCAGCAATAAATCAGAGCCTGGGAGAACACACACACACACACACACACACACACACACACACACACACACACACTATGATGATCTTTATTGTCATTGTCCCATACAGAACAACGAAATTGAAAAATCTGCACCAAACATTCAAAACCAACAAGCTTGCTGTCCCAGCTATCCCAGCCTGATTAGCCCCCTAAAAACTCTGATACCCCATAATTAAATACAAGATACTCCCATAGAGACTACCTTAGTAAAGGTAAAGGGACCCCTGACCATTAGGTCCAGTCGTGGCCGACTCTGGGGTTGCGGCGCTCATCTTGCTTTATTGGCCGAGGGAGCCGGCATACAGCTTCCGGGTCATGTGACCAGCATGACTAAGCCACTTCTGGCGAACCAGAGCAGCACACGGAAACACCGTATACCTTCCTGCCAGAGCGGTACCTATTTATCTACTTGCACTTTGACGTGTCATGCTTTCAAACTGCTGGGTTGGCAGGAGCAGGGACCAAGCGATGGGAGCTCACCCTGTCGCAGGGATCCGAACCGCTGACCTTCTGATCGGCAAGCCCTAGGCTCTGTGGTATAACGCACAGTGCCACCCGCATTTAAAACCAAAATCACATTTGGCTAGAAACTGTTTCTCAGGCGATTAGTCCTAGTCTTAATAACCCTGTACCTACACACACACACACACACACACACACACACACACACACACACACACACAGTATATAACCATGATCTCTATGTTCTACCTCCAACACTGGACACAGTGACACCTCTGAATACCAGTTGCTGGTGGTCAGAGAAGGAGAGAGCATTCTTGTGTTCACTTCCTGCCTCCCATGGGTATCTGGTTGGCTGTTGTGAGAACTCAGTGGGCTATTGGCCTCATCTAGCAAGGCTATTCTTACGTTCATAAGTTGTACCGTCCAGGAAAGAGGTTATTATGTTATTCTGCTGCTTGTCTAGATCAGCTGCCAGAGATAGATCCCTCTCCTCTCGTGCCTGGAGAACTGCTGTAAGCAGCAGCCTTGGGGTTTAGCACTTTGCCACAGGAAAGAAATTAGGGAACAGATGGCGGATAATGAATGACAGGAAAGCTTAGCATTTGTTTCTTCCCTTCCTTCTCCCTCCCTCCTTCTCAGGTCTCATTGGCTCTAGTTATGGAGCTTCTCAGAAAATGCACAGAGGGAGGTTTTCTCTTTTGCTGAAATATTGCCCTCCCCTTGCCACAAGTTAACCCAGGCCGAGGCTCTTCAAATCGCTTCCTTGCTACGGTGATGGCTGCATCTGATCCACCTTGCAACAAAATGCGCCAACATGGCACATCTCCCTTGGTGCTGGCACTTAATTGGTGGGAGGAGGGTCAAAGCCATGGGCAGAGACAGCTGGTAGGTCATTAGCTCTCAAGAAGAACAGCGTTCAACAGTTGTCTGGTCAGCGTGAAGGCAGACATGATCCACCCAAAGCTGAAAAGAAGGCAGAGAGTTTGGCAAATCTGACTGACTGGTGGCAAGTTTAGCTTGGGAAGGTTTTTTTGTTGTTGACCAGTTAGTGGAGGGCGTCACAGCTCAGTGACAGTGTGGTTGCATTTCAGGTTCAAGGGCCCAGGTTGAGTCCTTGGCACTTCAGGTAGCAAGTGATGGGAAAGGGAATTTGGCAAAGCCAGGACCCATCAGGCAATGCTGGGTAGGATTTTGACCAGTTGGCTTCTGTCCAAAGCAGGGCACCTGATGTCATTGATATGTCATGTGATGTGGGTCATTTACAATGCAGTCCAACCAACAATGCATGATTGCTAGGTAGGCACATGATAGGAGTTGAAGCTCAGAGTCCTGTAAGTTTCCTAGAGTAGACACTGAGAGACACTTCAACTGTGCCCTATCAGGGGGAGGGCATTGCCACACATATACAGTGGTACCTTGGGTTACAAATGCTTTGGGTTACAAACGCTTCAGGTTACAGACTCCGCTAACCTGGAAGTAGTACCTCGGGTTAAGAACTTTACTTCAGGATGAGAACAGAAATTGCGAGGCAGCGGCGCAGCGCCAGCGGGAGGCCCCATTAGCTAAAGTGGTACCTCAGGTTAAGAACAGTTTCAGGTTAAGAACAGACCTCCAGAAAGAATTAAGTTCTTAACCAGAGGTACCACTATACAGTGGAACCATGGTTCCCAAACGCCTTGGTTTTACGTTTCGGTTCTTGAACGCAAAAAACCTGGAAGTAAATGCTTCCGTTTTCAAATGTTTTTCGGAACCCAAACCTGCGAAATGGCTTCCACTGAGTGCAAGAAGCTCTTGCAACCAATGGGAAGCTGGGCCTCTGTTTTCGAACATTTTGGAAACCGAACGGGCTTCCGGAATGGAGTTTGCTCGAGAACTGAGGTACCACTGTAATCTTAGCTGGCTGGGGCGCTTCCTCTTTGCTCTTTCGCCTCATTCCAGCAATGTAGAACATCTGCATATCTGAGCTCCATTGCTGAGACACCATTTTAAAATTAGAATAAAGTATGTCTTTGTAAGAGGGATGCGGGTGGCGCTGTGGGTTAAACCACAGAGCCTAGGACTTGCTCATCAGAAGGTTGGTGGTTTGAACCCCGCGATGGGGTGAGCTCCCGTTACTCGGTCCCTGCTCCTGCCAACCTAGCAGTTCAAAAGCACGTCAAAGTGCAAGTAGATAAATAGGTACTGCTCTGGCGGGAAGGTTAACAGCGTTTCCGTGCACTGCTCTGGTTCATCAGAAGCAGCTTAGTCATGCTGGCCACATGACCCGGAAGCTGTATGCCAGGTCCCTCGGCCAATAAAGCGAGATGAGCGCCGCAACCCCAGAGTTAGTCACGACTGGACCTAATGGCCAGGGGTCCCTTTACCTTTACCTTATGTCTTTGTAACTGAATTGCCATTTTAAGCCAGCCTGAATAAAGCTGCTGTATCTGTTGCTGTTCAACAAGTATTCTGAGTGAGTAAATATTACTTTTTAACTTTTACAAGATATGAGGGAATCCAGTCTGCCTTAAAGCATCTTGGATTACTTAAACTAAAAGGCTAAAACTAGCCTGTCTAAGCTTCCCCTTTAAGCTGCAAAGGGATGCACTCTGCTGAGCTCACAAACGTGAGGAAGGAAAATATCTAATAAATATATCTTCCTCTAGCATCTATACGCATCCCTACAGACTATAAGTGGTCTGGGGTGCAGTTGAGGAGGTGTGGCTTGGAAGGAGTCTCCAAGAGCCAGTGTGCTGGTCCTGGGGGCTAACTGAGAGGCGAGGTCCGAGTCCAGTCCAAGGTCGATGGTGCGGTATGGAGGCTGTCCATCAAAGCTGTAGCTGGGTCCAAGGCAAGGAGTCGGGTGGGGTCAGGAACTCTGGCAGAAGAGCAGGACAGGGTGCAGGCAGGAACAGGCTAGCAACAACGTTGCTCCTGCAACCTGGGACTGGGGCTGACTGGCTTTTATCTGCCCCGAGGCATAGGTCCACAGGTGACTCGCCTCTCCTGGCCTGGAGGTGAGCACCCCTCCTGCGGGAACTTCATTCCCTCCGCCTCTCTGCCCTGAGCCTCTGCAGCTCAGGAGAGGCTGGAGGGTTACTGGACCCAGAGGCTACCTCACCTTCCCCTGACGGGGCTGAGAGTGGAGCACCTGCAGGCAATGGGTCCTCCATCACCTCAGGGGCCAGAGAAGACTCAGCTGGTGCTTGCACCTGAGGATCCAGCACAGGTAAGGACCCTTCAGGCTCAAGCCCCTGCCCCGGCTCAGCTGGTTCTGGAGGTGGGGACTCCTGTGCAGGCTGGGATTCCTCAGGTTCAGCCTCCAAGTCTGAATCCCAGGCCATCCCAGCCAGATACAGAGGTGTAGTTGTCCAGCGTTGTGGGTGGCTGTGTCAAAGAACCATTATTCTTTCTGCAGTAGGGGGCCAGCAGAGTCCCTGCGTCCAGCACCTTAGAGACACGAAAGGGGAGATTTCTCAGCACTGAGAAGAAGTCTTCTGTGAACCACCGTGAGACCTTCGGGTGTAGGGTAGTATTTAAATTCAATAAATAATAATAATGTCTTGTCACCCTTTGTGCTGATTGGAGCCAACGAGAGTGAAAAGAGGAGGTGAGGATTGGCTCCTGGGGTCACTCTGGAAGAGGTCATGCTGGAGGGACACCAAAGAGGAGTCGCTCTCTATGTTTCAAAGATAAGCATTTCGGAATACTGAAAACGCAAGGGGCTTCCTGTTCAAGAGAACGGAGTGCAAGTTCTGCACTTCAAGGAAAACACAACTTACCGTATTTTTCGTCCCATAGGACGCTCCGTCCCATAGGACGCACCTAGTTTTTTTGGGGGGAAATAAAGGGAAAAAAAATTCCCTTTATTTCCCCCCCAAAAGCAGGTCGGGGAAACCGAACCAGGTCGAGGAACAGCGGGATGGCGGCGCTGCGCCTCCCTGCTGTCCCCCGAGCTTGTGGGGCTGGCCGATGTCTGCCCGGCGCGTGGGGCACTCTGCTTCAGCGGGCCCCACCTGCCAGGCGGCAGGCTGCTATCCGCAGCGTGGGGAGCCCTGCGGGGGACTCCTGCAGGGCTCCCCACGCTGCGGATGTCTGCCTGGCACGGGGGGCGCTCTGCTTCAGGGCGCCCCTCGCGCTGGGCGGCAGGCTGCTATCCGCAGCCTATACATCCCTGCGGGACCTCCCGCAGGGATGCCTAGGCTGCGGATGTGTTCCCGAAGCACTGGGCACTCTGCTTTCAGGACGCCCGGCGCTCCGGGAAGCAGGCTGCTATCCACAGCCTAGGCAGCCCTGCGGGACCTCCCACAGGGCTGCCTAGGCTGCGGATGTCTTCAGCAAAAGCCTGCATTTGCCCCATAGGACGCACCCAGATTTCCCCTTCATTTTTGGAGGGGAAAAAGTGCATCCTATAGGGCGAAAAATACAGTAAGTCGCTCCGAAAAAAAACATGGGAACACTCCAGATCATTTGCCTATGATCATACCTGGAAAATAGTATATCTAGCTGAAAGGCAACACATGATTATTGCAACACATCCCCAATAATTACAGTGATACCTTGGTTCCCAAACACCTTGGTACTGAAACGCCTTGGTCTCCAAACACTGAAAACCCAGAAGTAAGTGTTCCGGTTTTTGAATGTTTTTCGGAAGCCGAACATCTGATTTGGTTGTTGGCTATTGATTCCAGGGCGCCTGCACCAATCAGAAGCTGCAGCCTGGTTTTCGAACATTTTGGAAGTCAAACGGACTTCTGGAATGGATTAAGTTTGGTGATTTTGTTTTTGCTGTTTATTTTGCTGTTTTGTTTTTGAGGCATTTTTGATTAATTTGTTTTTGTGACTGTGTGGAACCCAGTTCAGCTACTGATTGATTGTGTGACTGTGGAAATGGATAAAATCACCCCATCCAAACAATGACTATCATCAGTGCAGGTTAAAAAAAAAAAATAATTTTTTTAAAATCATCTGCAATACTGTCTTATTTATTTTATAGTACAGTACATATTATCGCTTTTATTTTATGGATCAATGGTCTCGTTAGATAGTAAAATTCATGTTAAATTGCTGCTTTAGGGGTTGCTTTTAAAAGTTTGGAACGGATCAATCCATTTTGCATGACTTTCTATGGGAAAGTGCACCTTGGTTTTGGAATGCTTTGGTTTTGGAACGGACTTCTGGAATGGATTAATAATAATAATAATAATAATAATAATAATAATAATAATAATTTATTATTTGTACCCCGCCCATCTGGATGGGTTTCCCCAGCCACTCTGGGCGGCTTCCATAGAAACCAAAAATACACTAAAATATCACACGTTAAGTTTGAGAACCGAGGTACCCCTGTATTACTGCATAGTTATAAGATTATTGTATAGTATTACTCTTAGAAGCAGGTGTGGTTATGAGCGGGCAGGGCTGTGACTATCCTGAAAGGACTCTGCACTTCTGAACTTGCCCCTGTGCTACTGGTCTGGAGGGCTACATTTTGTCCCTGTGCCTGAGGTTCCCCGTTGTTGGGGTTATGGGATAGGCTTGTTAGTCTATGCTACAACATTATGTAGCAGGTCTGACTTGTTTAGCAAACCGGACAGCTCTTTTCTGTCACAGATATCTCTAGAATAGCCGAGACGCACAATCGCCACAAAGAAGTAAGTGCGAAAGCCAGATTTGTCCGCCTTTACTCCCCACTCCCCAACATCATAAAAATAAAATCCGTCTGGAGAGAGAAGGAAAACAGAGCTTGTGGGGTTACTGAGCCAAGGGCCTATCAGGATCTCGTGGTTTCATTCTGGCTGGTAAGAAAAGGCTGGCCCGACCTTCCCAGAGACAATTTCCTGCTGAGCCCGCCTTGTGATGTGTGTCCTTGCTTTTAAAACTGGAAACGCTTTGATGGATATTATTAGGCAAGGAGGGGAAACATTTGGAAGCCTCCCCTTCCGCAGAAACCCACCAGAGTGTTCCTGGATGAAAGAGGGGCAAATTGGAAGAGCCTGTGGTTGGATTCCTGGAGGGGATTTTCTGGCTCTGCGTTGGGAGTCTGCTGTGTATAGATGGAAACATTCCCCCCAAAACTTCCTTCTTTGGGCAGGGGGGTTGAATCCCTTTGCCTCTTGAGTGTAGGAGAGGATATGACGTGTCTCTTGAGCTTGCATGTCAAAGAGGAGAAGACTGTGGTAGAGGAAGACATATCTCCAAGGTCTCTTCCGACTGGAACCATTTATTTCTATTATTTTATTACGACTTGTCCCTGCTAGCAGCCCCTGATAAAGGGATGTAGGAACATAGGCAGCTGCCTTCTGCTGAGTCAAACCATTGCTCCATATAGCTCAACATTGTCTATCTTGACTTGGCAGCACCTCACCAGGGTTTCAGCTAGGGGACAACCAAGCTCATACCTTCCAACATTTCTCCAATGAAAATAGGGATGTCCCATTCAGTTGCAATAATTTTACCATTTAATACCCCACACATCTTACTGGGTTGCCCCAGCCACATATAAAACACACATAAAAACATAGTAAAACATAAAAAACCTATACAGAATTGCCTTCAGATGGCTTGGAGGGTTGGATAACTCCACACCCTCCAACATTTCTCCAATGAAAACAGGGACATCCTGCCATTGTTGTTGTTGTTGTTGTTTAGTCATGTCTGACTCTTTGTGACCCCATGGACCAGAGCACGCCAGGCACTCCTGTCTTCCACTGCCTCCCGCAGTTTGGTCAAACTCATGCTGGTAGCTTCGAGAACACTGTCCAAACATCTCATCCTCTGTCGTCTCCTTCTCCTTGTGTCCTCAGCCTTTCCCAACATCAGGGTCTTTTCCAGGGAGTCTTCTCTTCTCATGAGGTGGCCAAAGTATTGGAGCCTCAGCTTCAGGATCTGGCCTTCCAGTGAGCACTCAGGGCTGATTTCCTTCAGAATGGATAGGTTTGATCTTCTTGCAGTCCATGGGACTCTCAAGAGTCTCCTCCAGCACAATAATTCAAAAGCATCAATTCTTCGGCGATCAGCCTTCTTTATGGTCCAGCTCTCACTTCCATACATCACTACTGGGGAAACCATAGCTTTAACTATACGGACCTTTGTCGGCAAGGTGATGTCTCTGCTTTTTAAGATGCTGTCTAGGTTTGTAGCATGTAAGTGAAAATAAACACACTGTCTGCTTCTTCTGCTTGGAAGGGCCTCAGAGGCTGACTTTCTTGTGTTAACGTAATGCATGAAGATCATGGGTCAGGAAGCCAGACAAACATTGGGTGCAGCCTAGGTATAGTGGAGGAAAAGGCTCTCTCCTGGGTATCCAGCCACTTTTCCTCTGAAATTGTTGGTGGGGAGAAGAGAAGGCTCTTGAGTAATGGCCTAAAATTCCCAACAGGCTTAGTGGTGGCTGGTGCCCGTTGGGCCTGATGGGGCAGAAGGCAGGGAGTTTGACAGTAGGTGGTGCTAGAGGTAACATCAGGTAGAGACAACTCATTCTGGCTTTGTCCCCAGTCTCCTCCCTGTTGGGTTATTCAGGGGCAGCACTGAGACCAAGAGGAAGCGAACAGGCAATCTCCCCTTCTCCTTCTCTTCTTATTTGGCGATCACTCATTGTCGAGTAAGATTGTCTTCCATGAACACGGTCTTAACAGTGAGTCCATAAGTGACTGTTTCTGGATCCACACGTCCTTCCACAGTGGGGAAATACATTTGCGGGTGGGAGTTGATCATGGTGAGGGTTTGCCAAGAGTACCTTCCTCTTAGCATGTTTTTCCATTTCGTCCTGAGTTTGAGCATCTTCAAAGCCCGTGATACCTTTGGTAAAGGCTGTTCTCCAACTGGAGCACTCGCAGGCCACAGTTTCCCAGTTGTCAGTGTTTATACTACATTTTTGAAGATTTGCCTTGAAAGAGTCTTTAAACCTCTTTTGTTGACCACCAGCATTACACTTTCCATTTTTAAGTTCGGAATAGAGCAGTTGCTTTGGAAGACAATAATCAGGCATCTGCACAACATGACCAGTCCAAAAAAAGTTGATGTTGAAGAGTCATTGCTTCAACACTGGTGGATCTGCCTTGGGTGACCCTGCTGGGAGTACAAGACTCCCAATGGCTTTGCTCACAAGGGGAGGAAGGGAAAGGAGATTGTTAGCTGCTTTGAGACTCCTTAAAGGTAAAGGGTAAAGGAACCCCTGACCATTAGGTCCAGTCGTGACTGACTCTGGGGTTGCGCGCTCATCTCGCTCTATAGGCCGAGGGAGCTGGCTTTTGTCCGCAGACAGCTTCCAGGTCATGTGGCCAGCAGGACTAAGCTGCTTCTGGCAAACCAGAGCAGCACACGGAAACGCCGTTTACCTTCCCGCCGGAGCAGTACCTATTTATCTACTTGCACTTTGAGGTGCTTTCAAACTGCTAGGTTGGCAGGAGCAGGGACCAAGCAACGGGAGCTCATCCTGTCGCAGGGATTCGAACCACCGACCTTCTGATCGGCAAGTCCTAGGCTCTGTGGTTTAAGCCACAGTGCCACCTGCTTCCCTTGAGACTCCTTAGGGTAGTGATAAAGTGGGATATCAAATCCAAACAACTCCTCCTCCTCCTCCTCTTCTTCTTCTTCTTCTTCTTCTTCTTCTTCTTCTTCTTCTTCTTCTTCTTCTTCTTCTTCATAGGAACAACAAGGTGATGATCCAGTGGGTGAGTAACAGGCAGTACCACTCCCTAAATAGGAACGCTGAGTTTGGTCCACCCAAATGGACCTGCCTCCATTGGAAGGAGGTGGGCCTTAAGATATTTACCTATTTAATAAAATTTATACACTGCTTGATTGTAAGAAAACAAAACGAGACCCAAAGCGGTTTACAAAGAGATAATAAAATCAAGGAAAATTTACACCCATACTTAAAACATACAGAAGTTAAAATATGGAAACAGATTAAAATTACCTCAGCTTTCTAGGCACTTGGGTAGGCTTGACTAAACAAGAATCGTTTTTAGCAGGCAATGAAGAAAGGGTAGTGAAGGCGCCTGCTTAATCTCAAGGGGCAGGAAGTTCCAAGGTTTAGCTGCTGAATTGAGTTCTTACAAATACAGAATGGGTATTAGCTGGCACCTATAGTAGTGCCAAGGTACACCAGACATTTGCAATTCTGCCCAGTGCCAGATTCTGCACTTTATTGGGAATGGGGCAAGATGTACTTGGCCCAGAAAGTCACTTGCTTGCTGCGCTACTGTGAACCCATAATTTAAAACAAGCCGATCTAATTCTGACTATAAAATGCAAAGGATTATGTGGCTGCAAAACCTGGTTTCCCTTGTGGTGGTGGGACTCAGAATTCGAAGGCTTCCAGGATCCTGCGGGTTCTTAATACAATAACCCACACAATCTTTGATGTGAAAAGTAAGCGCAGAGGGATTTCTCGAAAGTCGGAAAACCTTTCCTTTTCACGTCCTTGATATGAACCCCGGGCTGCCCAGCATTAGCCTCAAACCAGCTGAGCGAGCTACATCAAGAAACCCTATTATTTCAAACCAAAGCGAGCCCCATAATTGGAAAGAAAACCTCACTGAACTGCAAGGGTTGGGTAAAACAAATCCAGGCATTATTTTGACTTCAGTTTCGTGTTTGGCTGCAGGATTTTTTCGATAGCAGAGAGCGGTTAGTACCGGGTGCAACCTGGGAAAGATTAAGGGAATAATAACAGGAATAAATCACGAGGCTAATGAAAGTTTGTCCTTGCAAAAATGGCTGAGTTGAAACCTTAGCCTCTGTAAAGGTAAAGGGACCCCTGAATGTTAAGCCCAGTCACGGACAACTCTGGGGTTGCGGCGCTCATCTCGCTTTAATGGCCAAGGGAGCCAGCGTACAGCTTCCGGGTCATGTGGCCAGCATGACTAAGCCGCTTCTGGCGAACCAGAGCAGTGCACAGAAACGCCATTTGCCTTCCCACCGGAGCGGTACCTATTTATCTACTTACACTTCATGCTTTCAAACTGCTAGGTTGGCAGGAGCTGGGACTGAGCAATGGGAGCTCGTCCTGTCGTGGGAATTCGAACCGCCAACCTTCTGATCTGCAAGCCCTAGGCTCTGTGGTTTAGACCACAGCGCCACCCACGTGTAGCCTCTGTACACCTTTTTAATTTTTGTATGAATAGCAAAACTTTCTAAATAACCCCCTCTCACCAAACACGTTTTTAAAATTGTTTTTGTTATATGTTTGTATCTTTTTAAGGTTAAAAAAAAACTTACAAAAAACGGAAAAAAGAATGGAACTATGGTTCAGAGACACACGGAGGAAGCTGGATGAGGTTCTGAGTTGTACATGTGCTTTCTCTTGCTTCTGAGAATGGAACTAAACATGGTGAGCCAAGGTTAGGTCCCAGTGACTAGTGTAAGAAATAGTCATATCCTCACCGTTCAGACTACAGTACCCTCATTCAAGGCTAATAATGCAAGAACACAGACAGGAGATAATTCAGCTGTGGTTTGAACCTGTTGTCCTTCCTAATAGTGAAGGAAGCTGCCCAGTCGTGAATCAGATCAATGATCCATCTAGCTAAGTGTTGCCTAGACTGAGCTTGGTAGTTCAGAGGACCATTTCCCCCAAAGCGCTGCCATGCGAATCCTACCCTTAACTCTAACTGCCCACCCAGAGGAAGGAGCAGATTGTGTGGACTCTTGTCCCTCAAAAAAGAGCAATGCTTCATCCTTCACTTTCCCTGGGGGCAGGGTTGCTCTGTCCCAAAGAGGAGGCCATTTGCAAGGTGAAGAACCGGGGGTAGCAGGCAGGGCAAGCCCTGTTATCCATGCCTGGCTTCAATCAACGTGATTCTCCTGAGAGAGACGAATGGGGTTAGGTGTGCTTGTTCTTCACATGCGTGTGGATCATACAGCAGCAAGGCATGTCTTCCACGATATAACCACCAAAACCACCACTGCAGTAAAGAACACAGGAGTACAGGAAACAGCCTTACATTAGGCCAGACTGGTGGTCCACCTATCTCAGTATCCAGTGACTGGCAGCAGCTTTCAGATACAGTGGTAACTCAGGTTAAGTACTTCATTCGTTCCGGAGGTCCGTACTTAACCTGAAACTGTTCTTAACCTGAAGCACCACTTTAGCTAATGGGGCCTCCTGCTGCTGCCACACCACCGGAGCACAATTTCTGTTCTTATCCTGAAGCAAAGTTCTTAACTGAAGCACTATTTCTGGGTTAGCAGAGTCTGTAACCCGAAGCATATGTAACCCGAAGCGTATGTAACCCGAGGTACCACTGTACAAGGTATTTTTCATCAACTTTATTGCACTAGCTGAAGGCCATGGCATCATTCACAAAGGAAACAAGAAGAAAAACAACAATAACCATAAAAACATCAGGCACTGCAAATACAATAAACCACGGTCACGTCTCCTAGAAATTATTTGTTGCATACGATAGAATAGCAGGGGGTTCTCAGATAGAATGTGTCAGCTTAAATGTCCGAATCACCTTTGCAATTGACCACTATTTTATCTAGTTCTTTTCTCCTGATCTTCTTAGCTGCCAACGCGTATAGTACTACTTTATAAGTTATGAAGTCATCAGTATCACTCAGCAGCCATTTCACCCTTTCCGCCCTGTTCAAGTGAGTTCCATTCATGATCAGGGGCTTTATAAATTGGTCTCTTGGTTCTATATATGGCGGGCATTGCAATAAATAGTGGTACAGGTCCTCTACACAAGGTTGCCCACACAAAGTCTCTCCTTGTACTGTACTTTGCCGTACTGACCATCCACCACCGCCGAGGGCATCAATTGGAACTGTAATTCTGTAAAAGCGATTCTTAGTACGGCAAGTGGGAGCTTTGTCAGATAACTAGCTCAGATGTGCTCCATTTTGATAAGTGGGAGCCATGGTGAACTTTTGGTAGAGGCAATCGTGGTTAAATCCCTTTCTGCATCGGACCTGAAGAGACAATCTCTTAAGTGCCTCTTATCCATCTTCATGATCACCTGAAGATCTTGTAATTGATATTGGGTCAAGAGGCGTTGGTTTACAAGGTATTTATGCCAGAACTTGGGATCTGCCATGTGCAAAGCAGATGTTTTACCCCTGCCAATGGGCCTTCCATTACTGTGCTGGCAGATGAGCCTTTGCCACCTCAGTGCCCTTTAAATGCTTGAGACATCACTCCCAGCAGCCTCAGCTAGCACTGCCATGCTGGCTGGTTCCAATGGCAGTTGTAGTCAAAAGCATATGGAGGGCACCAGGTAATATTATTATTATTATTATTATTATTATTATTATTATTATTATTAATTTGTACCCTGCCCATCTGGCTGGGTTTTCCCAGCCACTCTGGACGGCTTCCACAGAGGCCAAAAATACACTAAAATGTCACACATTAAAAACTTCCCTGAACAGGGCTGCCTTCAGATGTCTTCTGAATGTCAGGTAGTTGTTTATCGCTTTGACATCTGATGGGAGGGTGTTCCACAGGGCGGGCGCCACTACCAAGAAGGCCCTCTGCCTGGTTCCCTGTAGCTTTGCTTCTTGCAATGAGGGAAGCGCCAGAAGGCCCTCGGAGCTGGACCTCAGTGCTGAACGATGGGGGTGGAGACACTCCATCAGGAATACTGGGCCGAGGCCGTTTAGGGCTTTAAAGGTCAGCACCAACACTTTGAATTGTGCTCGGAAACGTACTGGGAGCCAATGTGGGTCTCTGAAGACCAGTGTTATATGGTCTTGGTGGCTGCTCCCAGTCACCAGTCTAGCTGCCGCATTCTGGATTAGTTGTAGTTTCCGGGTCACCTTCAAAGGTAGCCCTACGTAGAGCGCATTGCAGTAGTCCAAGCGGGAGATAACTAGAGCTTGGCAAAGATGCTTCCTTTGTGCATGCATTCTGGTTCTTCCAGTGACTTTCTCTGGCGAGACATGTTGCAGAGGAGCACCAAACGCACGAGAGGAGGAAGCGAGAAGCTGCGCCGCCTACATCTCTGATATGGCGGAGCCCCCGCCATGTTTAAAGCAAACATTCTTGACCCTTGTGTAAGCTCTACCCACAGAAAACCTCACCTTTTGGACTCTTCATAGCGTTTCATAATGTGCTTCCATATTTAAATGGACATGACTCACGCCAGGGGTTCTTGTGTTCAGTCGATTGAAGGCAGGTGGGAAGAAGTAGGAAAGAAAGATGAAACCCAGATGTTCAGACTTTCACATCTTTGCTGTAAATTAAAATGGACTGAGGATTCAGTCAATATGTCAGTGTTTGCTGAGATTTTAAGAGCATATTATTAAAATTATTTATTAAATTTGTATACCACCCTTCATCTGAAAATCCCAGGGCAGTTCACAACAAAGGAAACAGCCTTATTTTGAGTCAGGTCCAGCAGTGTAGCCACAAATTCAGAAAGATGGGGTCCCAACATGATAGTCACAGCTACACCTGCTTATAGCCATGCCCCCCACGATGCTTACATAACAATATATCATTATATAATAATAATTAGGAATGCATTGCAATGGTCAGTGCAGATCTCAGTAGGCTGCCTTGCAGCTAGACGTACTATTTTCTGCGTACGTACATGGGCAAATTGGAGCTTTCCAATATCTCTTTTTGGTAACTGGGAGTGGCCCCTGAGACCATAGAATGGTCCTGAAAGACCTGTATTGGCTCCCAGTATGTTTCCGAGCTCAATTCAAAGTGTTGGTGCTGACATTTAAAGCCCTAAATGGCCTCAGTCCAGTATACCTGAAGGAGCATCTCCACCCCTATCGTTCAGCAAGGACACTGAGATCCACCTCCGAGGGCCTTCTGCCAGTTCCCTAACCACGAGAAGTGAGGTTACAGGGAACCAAGCAGAGGGCCTTCTCGGTAGTGGAACACCCTGCCATCAGATGTCAGGGAAATAAACAAATACAGTGGTACCTCGGGTTACATACGCTTCAGGTTACAGACTCCGCTAACCCAGAAATAGTAGCTCATGTTAAGAACTTTGCTTCAGGATGAGAACAGAAATTTGCTCCGGCGGCGCGGCAGCAGCAGGAGGCCCCATTAACTAAAGTGGTGCTTCAGGTTAAGAACAGTTTCAGGTTAAGAACGGACCTCCAGAACAAATTAAGTACTTAACCCAAGGTACCACTGTATCCAACTTTTAGAATATTCTGTTGGGAGCCACCCAGAGTGGGTAGGGTATAAATAATAACAATTTATTATTATTATTATTATTATTATTATTATTATTATTATTATTATTATTATTATTATTAAATTTGATTTGTGCTTTTCTTGGAGTTCCATTGCACATTGCAGGACTTGCACCCCACTCTCTTGACACCGAAGCAGCTTTGTGTTGCCAATGTACCTAGATGCTTAACTTTGTTGTTCTCCCCACATGGCGTCTGCAGAGTGACCCTGGGATGCAGTCCTCAGTGGTCAACTCACCTCCTTTCACTCTGGTTCCAGCCAACACAAAGGGTGAGGAGAATTCATCTCAATGGCTAAAAAGCCCCCCTTTCATGATGGCTGAGTGGTACTAGGACACTGGAGACAGGGATCATGCTACAGACTTAGTAATGGGTCTTTGACATCCCGCAATCCCAGACCATTACATCTTCTGGGGACAGGGAACCTGTGCCTCTCTAGACATGGTTGGACTCTTAATTCCCATCATCCTTGACCATTGGCCAGAATAAGGGTTGGAGTATTTGGGGGTGTGGCACAGCTTCCCCATGCTGCTTGATGTGGCATACAGTGGTACCTCGGGTTACAGACGCTTCAGGTTACAGACGCTTCAGGTTACACACTCCGCGAACCGAGAAATAGTACCTCAGGTTAAGAATTTTGCTTCAGGATGAGAACAGAAATCGTGCAGCGGCGGCGCAGTGGCAGCAGGAGGCCCCATTAGCTAAAGTGGTGCTTTAGGTTAAGAACAGTTTCAGGTTAAGAACGGACCTCCGGAATGAATTAAGTACTTAACCCGAGGTACCACTGTATTTTGAGCAAATACCCCAAAGCTGCTTGACACGACCATCTGTACGTTCTTAGGAAGACAGGCCATCCAGGGCTCCATCTGTTCTGTATGCAGCCTCCTACCACTTTAACCGTCATGGCTTCCCCCAAAGAACCCTGGGAAGTGTCTTTTCTTTTCTTTTTTTCTGGCAAAACTGTTTTTATTTTTCACAGTTGCTTGGTTCTTCTTTTTGAAATCGTTTTTATTTGATTTTACAAACATAAATTGATAATAATCCAAATGCATATCCATATATAGAGCTTACTCTGAATCTCAAGACCTCCCCCAATCACCTCCATGGGTCCTACTGTCAACATTTACAACTGCATATTATTTCATAATCTGTATTTTGTATCTGTCCATATTGTCCACAGTGATTGTTACATTACAAGTGAGATTAAAATCCTGCTAGTGTTTTCATCTGCTTGCAGTGGTCTCTTAAACAGATTATAATTTTTCCCCATTCTTTTTTTAAAGTTTTTGTCCTCTTGGTTCCTGAGCTTTCCAGACAGCTTTGCCATTTTGGAGTAGTCTGTCAGCTTGGCTTGTCATTCCTCTGTGATAGGGACTCTTTCTTCTTTCCATCTCTGGGCTAGTAGCATCTGAGTGGCTGTTGTCACGTACATCAAAAGTCTTTTCTGCTCCTTTGGTACCTATAATTCCTAATAGAAAAGTTTCTGGTTTTTAAACGAAATTTATTTTAAACATTTCCCCCCCATTTCATTATATCATCTCCCAGAAAGCTTTTATTACCTTACACGACCACCACATATGATAAAAGGTACCTTCTTTTTCTTTACATTTCCAGCAGGTATTTGTACTTGTTTTATACATTTTTGCTAACTTAAAAGGTAAAGGGACCCCTGACTATTAGGTCCACTCTTGACCGACTCTGGGGTTGCGGCGCTCATCTCGCTTTATTGGCTGAGGGAGCCGGTGTACAGCTTTCATGTGGCCAGCATGACTAAGCCACTTCCAGCGAACCAGAGCAGTGCACGGAAACACCGTTTACCTTCCCGCTGGAGCAGTACCTATTTATCTACTTGCACTTTGACATGCTTTCGAACTGCTAGGTTGGCAGGAGCAGGGACCGAGCAACGGGAGCTCACCCCGTCACGGGGATTCGAACCGCCAACCTTCTGATCGGCAAGTCCTAGGCTCTGTGGTTTAACCCACAGCGCCACCCGCGTCCCTTTTTGCTAACTTACTAGGAGTCAAATACCACCGGGTACATCATTTTCATATCCTTTTCTTTCCGCGTACAACATGCCGCGAATTTCAGATCCGTTTTCCATAACCTTTCCCAACCTGTCATCTGGATATTATGTCCCAAATCCTTTGCCCAGTGTATCATTACAGATTTAAAAGATGAACCTGTTAAATCTGGGAAATGTCGTTTCTTAAGGGTCTGAGAGTTGTCAGGAGACTCCTTGACTGGGAAGTCAAGGAGGAGGAGGTAAGATCAGCAATGGTTAAATGGGCTCAAGACTTTGGTTACATTGGAGAGGCTATGGAAGGTAGCTATGAAGTTCACAACGTGTTATGCCCTGAGAGAAAATTTTATGAAGATGCAGTTTCACTGGTACCTAACACTACTAAAATTATCTAAAATGTATTTAAAAAACCCTCAAGTAAATGTTGGAGATGTGGGGAAGCAGAAGGCTCAATGCTACAGATGTGGTGAAAGTGTAAGAAAGTAAAGGAATTTTGGGATGTAGTCTATAACGAGCTCAAAAGAATGTTTAAGATCTCATTTTTAAAAAAACAGGAAGCTTTCATAATGGGAATAGTAGGAACAGATATGAAGCGAGGGATATATTCCGGTAAGCCACGGTAGCAGCAAGAGTACTGAATGCTACAAATTGGGAAGGGGGGGAAATCCCGACCGAACTAGAAATGACAAAGCAAACTCTTAGAATACGCAGAGTTGGCAAAAATGAGAGGGAAATTGAGAGGTCATAGTGATCAAACTTTTATTAGACAATGGGGCATGTATAAAAAACTCCTTAAGGAACATTTCAATAACATGACATCAGTGGCAGGCCTTGAATGATTTCTGTGATATCGTGGAAACTTATAGGATAATAAGTCATGAATGAAAATTAGCAAAGGAAAATGAATAGACGAAATAAGTGGTGGAGGCGTGATGGGGTGATGGGAAGTCATTAGAGACGTAAGAAGAATTGATCATGATCTGATGTAACATATATTACTGTTTTTACTTCTGGGATGAACTTTTGTACGCCATTTCTTTTTAATTTCAATAAAGTATTTAAAAAAAGAAAGAGAGAGTTGTTAGGAGACCTTTATTCCCCTCAAAGAACTACCATTTCCAGAGTGGTTTAACACAGTGGCGTAGCGTGGGTTGTCAGCACCCAGGGCAAGGCAAGTAATTTGCGCCCCCTAACCCGTGGATTTGCGCCCCCTAACCCCCAGATGTTGCTCCCGGTGTGGCCGGCCCCCCCTGCACCCCCCACGCTACGCCACTGGTTTAACAGTCAATTCCTCTTTCCAGGGAACTCTGGAAACTGTAGTTCTGTGAGGGAAGTATGGTTTTTCTGACAACTCTCAGCACCCTTAATAAACACTATACTTCCCAGGATTCTTTGGCCCAAGTTGGTTTTGTTCCCTCACTTTTCACCATGGCGTGTGGGACTTCCTGTTTTCCCATGGAAGTCCTGCTCTCTGTTAACTCCTGGAGTTTTGCTGATGGAGGGAGACGATTATCCCATAATGTCATTGACCCCCCCTTTCTCTGCTGCCACGGGGTCTTCACCTGCCACCCTCCACCACCACTTCCTGTTGAACAAATAAACAGGGGAGTGTTGACAGCTGTCAGAGGAATTCTGACAGAAAATGGATGCTTGGGCCGAGAAAAGAGTGTGTTTGTGTGTGTGTTGTGTGTAGGAGAAAGAGAGAGAGAAGGGTCTTTGTAGTGCATAGTAAAATGATGCCTAGGTTAACCAAAATGGGTGGTCTCAGGAAGCTACACAGAATTAATTCAAAAACATGAGGGAGGCTTGTGGTACCTCGGAGAGATCTCCTCTGGCAGAAGTTTTTGTGGAGTTGAGGCCACTTGGGTCAGAGGGACGAAGCAGACTCTGGGCAATGAAACATCATCTGCACCCTACATTTTAAAGCAGTATTATTATACCACTTTAACAGGCATGGCTTCTCCCAAAGAAACCTGCTGACTGTAGATCGTTAAGGGTGCTGAAAGTTGCGAGCAGATCCCCGTTCCCCTCACAGAACTACAAATCCCACAGCAGCTGAACAATCAAAACTTCTTTGCAGGAAACCCTGGGAATTGTAGTTGTGTGAGGAGCGTAGGGGGTCTCCTAGCAACATTTATTTCCCTTAACAAACTCCAGCTTCCAGGCTTCTATGGGGGAAGAGGGACTGTAAATAGTGGCATAACAGTAGGGTTGCCATATTTTGAAGAGCAAAGAAGAGGACACATTTCCCAACTTCTACTTTTAACTATGGACAGGGGCGTCTTACCCATAGAGGCTAGTGGCGCGGGGCACCAGGGCAGCAAGTTCTGGAGGACGCAAGGGAAGAGGCGGAGGCTGGACGTGGCACCTCCTGGCATCAGCTCACCACCTTCGCCCGCCTCCGCCATGATGAAGCAGCGCTGCACCCGGAGCCTCCGTCTGCCATGGCCACCACGGCACGAAGCAGCCAGCTGAGCAGGGAGGCCACCCTCTAGCCACTGCCCGTCTCCCCCAGCCCCACTGGCAGTGCCGTCCTCCCTAAAAAAAGGTGGCCGACTCAGGGAAGGGGGGGGCTGGAGGGAGCATTGTACCACGGCGCCAGATATGCTTAAAATGGCCCTGACTATGAATCACCATGATGACTCTACCCATGAAAAAAAGAGGACGTGTTCTGGAAAAATAGGACATATGGACAACCCTACATAACAGTGCTTTAAATGTATCATGTGGATGTGGCTCTTTTAAGACAGGGATTGCCAATAAGGGGCTCTCTTGACGTTTTTGGACTCCAGTTGCCATTATATTGTTGGACACCAGTTTATTATTATTATTAACACCACCATTGATTTATTAATCGCCTTCTAAACAGCTGTGTAGGAGTTTCCCCTCTGTATGCTTGGTTGAATGTCTCGCTCCTATGTACAAGGCCTCAGTTAAGAAAGACAAAACCTCTCTGTTCCTTTCTCCCCAAATTATGCACTGTTTTTGTTTAGTTTCCTCGGTGTTTTCAGGATTTCTTTTCTCTCTGGACCCCACCAGCTGACTCTGTCAGGTCCTTATTCTGGGGAATCTTAATATGAACCTTCCTTGTTTGCCTTACACCCTTAGGCTGAGAGATTCCTAAGCCCCAGATGTCAGCCCCAGCATGCATGGTAAGTGGAATATTTGGGGGGCACCAGTTTGGGCCAGCCAGTTTTGTGCATTTAAGATCTTCTCCACATCATTAGGCCCACCTAAAGAACCCACAACCGCTCTCACTGAATGCAAGAGATTTCAACAGGCTCTCAATGCTCAGCACTGCGCCACTTCCCTTTCTCAGGTCCTTCCTTGCTCCTTCCTTTCTCAAAGGATTCTCTTTTCCCTCTGTTTGGAGATTTCATCACCTTGGCCACTGGTCACTACCGATTGGCTCCTGTGCAAATATCTTGAATTCCAAACTGAAAGAACTGATGACATAGGACTGGGGCTTAGCGATCTCCCAAATTAATTAAAGACCCTTTCCTTTTGAAGCCAAACTCCTTGACTTTGTATTCTGCCTTCGCCCCCCCAAAAAGACCATCTGAAAATACCATTATCCTTTGGGGAAGAGCCCACAACTGGTTATTTCTCAAGCTCTCCCTCCACCCTACAAATAAACTACGGAAGAGTTTGGTTGGTCAACTAGCGCGAGTGTACTCCCCATATTTCGACCTACAGTGTCAAAAGAACCCAGCTGCCTTTGATGGCTTCTAGGAACACAGGAAGCTGTTTTGAGAGACCACCTTATTTCTTGTACAAACAGTTAGCTATCTAAAAGCCCTGCTAAAAGTGGGCGGCTAACCTTTTTTGACACCTGGGAATTTCCGTCTGAATTATCCCCAACAAAAAGGACTCCACCTTGAGCTCTTTGGAGAAGAGGTGAGACACAAATGCAACATAAATACAATAAATAAAAAATAGGGCATATATTATTTGTACTCCACCCATCTGATTGGGTTGCCTTAGCCACTCTTGGGCGGCTTCCAACAGAATGTAAAAACAACACAAAACATCAAATATTAAAAACTTCCTGATACAGGGCTGCCTTCAGGTGTGTCCAGAAAGATGTGTAGTTGTTTATCTCTTTGACATCGGATGGGAGGACGTTCCACAGGAAGGGTGCTACTACTGAGAAGGCCCTCTGTCTGGTTCCCTGTAACCTCACTTCTCACAGTGAGGGAACCGCCAGAAGGCCCTCGGAGCTGGACCTCAGTGTCTGGGCTGAACGATGGGGGTGGAGACGCTCCTTCAGGTATACTGGGCCAAGGCCATTTAGGACTTTAAAGGTCAGCACCAACACTTTGAATTGTGCTCGGAAACGTACTGGGAGCCAATGTGGATCTTTTAGGACCGGTGTCCTATGGTCCTGGTGGCCACTCCCAGTCACCAGTACGGCGGCCACATTCTGGATTAATTGTAGATTTTGGGTCTCCATCAAAGGGAGTCCCACAGAATTGTCACTCCATCAAATAGGTAAAGGGACCCCTGACCATTAGGTCCAGTCGTGACCGACTCTGGGGTTGCGGCACTCATCTCGCTTTATTTGCCGAGGGAGCCAGCGTACAGCTTCCGGGTCATGTGGCCAGCATGACTAAGCCACTTCTGGCGAACCAGAGCAGCACACGGAAACACCGTTTACCTTCCCGCTGGAGCAGTACCTATTTATCTACTTGCACTTTGACGTGCTTTTGAACTGCTAGGTTGGCAGGAGCAGGGGCCGAGCAACGGGAGCTCACCCCATCACAGGGATTCGAACCGCCAACCTTCTGATCAGCAAATCCTAGGCTCTTTGGTTTAACCCACAGCGCCACCCCTAGCAGAATTCATTAGAATGTCTCTGGGTTTTCCCCAATCTTCCCTCACCCTTAGTCACTTGACATTCTTTTACTTCTCCTCCTCCTCAATTCCAACCGTAAAGCTGGAGGAAACCTAATGCCTGCATTAGGAGAAAATACTTTTCAAATTATCCTTTAGTTCCAACAGCTTAGTGTCCTCGCACATGCTTCGTGTGGAGTTTCAGCTCTCTGTGCCACAGCATCCCAGAGCGTTCCTGTTGCACACCGGGAATGACACAACCCTCTGCTTTCGTAACTCCTTCTGACATCAAATCTCTGCCTGCTGCTTGCCAGCTGCTGAAAAGGAAGGCCGAATTGAATATTATTCCTTCTCAGGCAGACACTACGTACAAAGCGCTTTTTTTTATTGGGTGGGGGGGTGTCCTTCTCCTGCAACCAGACTCTCTTGTGCCTTGTGCCAGGGTCAAAAAAGACAAGGCCACTGGAATGTTCCTTAATCAGGCTGATCCCTCCTGCTGGCTTTGCAATAACACCTGCTTTTGGTTTCAAGTTGTCGTGCTGGAGGAGGGCTTCATTAAAAATATATATATATTCATTTGCACGGAACACTTGAAAGCCATCCTATGCACTTGCAATTTTTCAGAGCCCGCAGGCTCGCCGTGGGAGAACGCGTAAAGAAACTTGGACAATGCGCAGATTCCTGTGGCATCACTCTCAAGCAGGGATGGGAGGTTAGTGATTCAATTTGGATCGAAAGGCAAACTTACCAAAACTGTATTTTGCAAAATGCTGCGCAAAGCCAAAAGTTCTCCTACGAAATTCACACTTCTCTGAATTTTGCAATGCAACTGTCCAGCTAGGTAATGTGTGCAACAATGCTATGGCGAATGTTTGTTTGTTTGTTTGTTTGTTTGTTTGTTTGTTTGCCCCCTTTCTCTCAAGCTGGGATTCAAGGTGGCTTCTAATATTTTTAAAATCAGGATAAAATTCAAAGCAATTATAAAAAAAACACCCACCTAGTTTTTATGGTTAAAATACATCAAAATGCATTCAGAGCTAGCAATTAAAAAATAGTTTGCCCTGATGGCAGCCCAGTGATCATCATCACTTGTACTGTAGTTTTCAAAGGCCTATCTGAAAAGGAAGGTCTTAGCTTGCTGGTGGAAACATAACAGAGAAGCAGGCAGTCTAACCTCCCTTGGGAAGGAATTCCACAATATGGGAGCAGCCACAGAAAAGGCTCTGTCTCTCCTGTCCCCTCCAACCATGCCTCTGTTGCTGGTAGGACAAAGAGGTAGTGCTCACCTGAGGATCCTTAGCAGCTTTGTATGGGGAGATCTTTGAGGTAGCCGGGGCCCAAGCCATATAGGGCTTTACATTAGCAAAAAAAAAAAAAAAATGTAAAAAATGCATTATATGGCTTTGTGAAATGCTTATAGTATATTTCCCAAGCCTGTAGGGCCTTCCCATCAGCCTGACGAAAACCAACAACTTGGGTCAGGATGTTGCCAGCGATCCACACATCAGTCTTGGTGATCACACGCTTGAAGCAGTAGACAATTTTGTCTTCCTGGGTTCCTCCACAACTAGCAATCTCTTCATCAACACTCCGTCTCAGCACAACCAGATGCCTTCATCTGCCCCAGCTGCAACAAAACATGTCTCTCCTGTATTGGTCTCTATAGTCACAGCAGGCACTGCAGCCTCCCAACAGCTTGACCTTACCACCAGAAACACAATCCTTCACTGTCTCTGGAGACCGGCAGATGCCAACCTAACCTATGGTATTGAAAATTGCATATAAAGATGTGTACCATAAAAGAAATTCAAGCAAAAAATGCAGCTGAATTTTCACAAGAACCTTTAAAAATAATTGCAAACCGATGTGGAAATGTATACACAGTTAACAAATTTATTTTGGCACACATAAGATTTTGTGGGCTGTCAACTGTCAACTTCACCAAATGCATGAAGCGTTATTTGCTGTAGGAAAGCAATATCGTCACCATGATAATGACAATAATGATGGGAATAGTGATTTATTAGCCGCTTGACACATATGAAGTCCCCAAGTGACTTACGTATCTTTTGAAAACATAAAGGATAAAATAAAACCAGGGAAAAGAACAATACATTACAAGAAAAACCATACAACAACATATAAACAGAGTCAATCAAAAGAGCAACAAAAATTTCAGCAGCAAATAAAGCATGCCCAGCAATATAGAGCAAAATCATAATTGGTTAAGTACAGATCTGAAATAATGGTGGTGGAATGGAAGTGTTTTACAACTTTATTGTATTAACTTCATTGCACCAATAAGCACTATCTGGCAAGAAAAAGCACATTCACCTTTCATTACAAATGGAATATGATTGCAATTTGGAGCAGGGCTGCAGTTATTATTACATTTGCAAAGAAAGGAAAGGAGTTTGGAAACAAAACAGATTCTGCTTCCCTTTCTCTCTGTTCTTCCATGTGGAATCCAGGAAGCGCCTGGCTATTGGGAACAATGTCAGCAGGGTGGGGGGCGAGGGGTGGAAAGGCAATAGGATTTTCCCTGGTGAACTTGGCTGGTGACCAAGCGAGGGTGGGAAGGCTCCAAAAAGGAGGAAGAGGATTTGGACGGGGCACATTTTTCCGCAAGAGGTTTTCCTGTTTGCAACAAATGACTCTTCTCTGAAGGGCAGAGATGAGCAATTCAGGTTAGCCAGGCAGCAACCTCCATCCTCCATCTGTCAGATAAAAGAGGTGCCATTGTTTTGCACCAGGGAGGGCATTTGTGATGCAGAGGGAACAATGACTGCAGCTCCTGGTGCTGTCTGCTGAAGCTAAAGTAGCAGTGTATACGTACGTGTGTGTGTGTGTGTGTGTGTGTGTGTGTGTGTGTGTGTGTGTCCCAGCTTTGATCAGAACAATAAAAGGGAGTGTTCCCCTCCCTGCCAAAGATTGTTATTTTATTTTATTTTATTTTATTTTATTTTATTTTATTATTCTTTTTAGTGATTTAATAACCAAAAATGTGCAAACTTAACAAAACGAAAGAAAAGCAAATTTAAACCATAAAGTGTCACAGCCTGGAAGGATGAAACTACAAAAGATACAGCTCCAAAGGGATAATGAAGTATGAACTCATACAAAGATTACCATTACACATAATTTTTGTTGTTTAGTCGTTTAGTCGCATTCGACTCTTTGTGACCCCATGGGCCAGAGCACGCCAGGCACTCCTGTCTTCCACTGCCTCCCGCAGTTTGGTCAAACTCATGTTCGTAGCTTTGAGAACACTATCCAACCATCTCGTCCTCAGTCGTCTCCTTCTCCTTGTGCCCTCCATCTTTCCCAACATCAGGGTCTTTTCCAGGGAGTCTTCTCTTCTCATTACACATAATAAAGATCTGTTTTTAAAAAGGTTGCTCTTTATATTATTTATTTAGCAAGTTTCATGCACCTCTTAATAAAGAAAAACCTATCTTTGTTCTTACAATAAAAATATTCACAGGAAAATATTGTTAAAACCCAAACCAAGTAGACATCATGTAATTTATCAAAATAGAAGTGAAACCAGCAGTTTCATGAGGGCACTTGCAAAGAACTTCACTTGGCAGGAAGTTCCAGAGATGAGGGGTTGCTACACGAAAAGATTGATTCCTTGCACATCTTCCTGGGGCCTGGTGGAAAGTGATCTTGGGTTGTAGCCAGCTGAGTTCTACTCAAAGTAGAACCTTTAAGTTTATTGGATCTCCTACTCTGTGTATGACTAACACTGGACATAACCTATGGATGTTCATATCACGGCTATGTATCTTCTCACCAGAGGACTAATATATAAAAATCAAGGAGGGGAAGGTCAAACACCCCCTGCCCCAATTGAAATCAGAGCTCTCCCCTTCTTCTTGTTGTTGTTGTTTAGTCGTTTAGTCGTGTCCATGACCCCATGGACCAGAGCACGCCAGGCACTTCTGTCTTCCAATGCCTCCCACAATTTGGTCAAACTCATGCTGGTAGCTTTGAGAACACTGTCCAACCATCTTGTCCTCTTCTCCTTGTGCCCAGCATCAGGGTCTTTTCCAAGGAGTCTTCTCTTCTCATGAGGTGGCCAAAGTATTGGAGCCTCAGCTTCAGGATCTGTCCTTCCAGTGAGCACTCAGGGCTGATTTCCTTCAGAATGGATAGGTTTGATCTTCTTGCCGTCCATGGGACTTTCAAGAGTCTCCTCCAGCACCATAATTCAAAAGCATCAATTCTTCAGCAATCAGCCTTCTTTATGGTCCAGCTTTTACTTTCCCTTGTGCTGCTCCTCTAATGTTTCTTTTAAGAAAACAAAACAAAACAAAACAAAACAAAAAACAAAACCCTTCGGGAAATTAAGTGACAGATATCCCATGCCACATCTGCCTAAACCTCGGAGAAGGTACTTCATTATTGACAATCCAAGCATTATAATGAGCAAATGTGAGTCTTCTGGGATAGCTCAGTTGGTAGAACACAAAACTCTTAATCTGAGGGTTGTGGGTTTGAGCCCCACACTGGGTAAAATATTTCTGTAGTAGATGACCTTTGTGGTCCCTTATGACTCTATAATTCTAAGATTCTCAGTTTCTGACACTGCCATTGAATATGGTTCCAAACCTTGATTTCAAACAGGTGGCATATTGTCCCTAACACACAACGTTGAAAATACAGCTACTATCTTTAAAACAAAACAAAAAACCCAGACTTAAATCTTTGAGGTTGCTGTCTCACCTCCCTGAGCTGTTAGTCAATACAGTCGTACCTTGGTTTTCAAACAGCCTAGTTCCTGAACATTTTGTCTCCCAAACATTGCAAACCTGGAAGTGACTGTTAAAAAAACCTATTTTTGCAAGTCGAATGTCCGATGGGGCTTCCACAGCTTCTGATTGGCTGCAGGAGCTTCCTGCAGCCAATCAGAAGCCACAATCTGGTTTTCAAACGTTTCGGAAGTAGAATGGACTTCTGGAACTGATTCCGTTCGACTTCCAAAGTACGATTGTATGTATAACATCAAATCATATTATTAAAACAGTAAAGGTATAAGAACACAGGGCTGGTTCACAAGTAACACTAAAACCTGGTTTGTGCTATGGGCATCATCTTGGAGCCTGGGCAAAGTCTTTGACTCATATGCACTCCTCTCCTCCTGGTCTAGGAGGTTCTGCGGAGTTTCCTTGCAGTTTTCCCCGTAATCCTGGCTTGTCATTTATGAACAAACAGAGCTTGGTGGTTTGAAACGCGCTCTGGTTAGTTAAACAAGCCAGCTTCGTAATTGGTGGCTTGGCACTCTGGATTTGTTTAGAAACCGACCGGAATTTGTTTTAAGCCACAATCTCTTGTTTGTATGGAACAAGCTGGGATTGAGGGAAATGGAAAGTCAAATAGTTAAAACAGTGGAATTTGCTCCCAGAAGAGGCGCCACCAACTTGGATGGCTTTAAAAGAGGGTGAGCCAAATTCATGGTAAAGGTAAAGGAACCCGTGACCATTAGGTCCAGTCGCGAATGACTCTTGGGGTTGTGGCGCTCATCTCGCTTTATTGGCCGAGGGAGCCAGCGTACAGCTTCCAGGTCGTGTGGCCAGCATGACTAAGCCGCTTTTGGCGAACCAGAGCAGCGCACGGAAACGCCGTTTACCTTCCTGCCGGAGTGGTACCTATTTATCTACTTGCACTTTGATGTGCTTTCGAACTGCTAGGTTGTCAGGAGCAGGGACTGAGCAACAGGAGCTCACCCCGTTGTGGGGATTCGAACCGCCGACCTTCTGATCGGCAAGCCCTAGGCTCTGTGGTTTAACCCACAGCACCATCTGCGTCCCTCAGATTCATGGAGGGGAAGCCTATTGATGGTTAAGCCGCTTCCGCCTAAGGAGGTGGTGGGGTTGCGGGCTTCACGGTCCCTCCACGTGTGCGGTGGGTGGAGGCCAGCCCCACACGATTGGGGGGATTCCCGGCCGCGTCACCCCCTGGTCGGCTGGCTCAGGGGCCATGGCCTCCCCTATATAGGGCAGGATGCAGCCAGGGATCTCCCTCTTTGCCACCCGCCAGCTGTTCCTGCTGTTCCCACCCTCCCTCCCTTTTAGGTTTTTGTTCCTTGACCTTGCTATGGACCTTGGTTGGTCGCCATTGAGGGGCCTGGCAGGAATTTTTCCACTTGGAAAATTGGCACCAGCCACTTGGTTTTCGCCTACCTCTAGCAAATCATCACAACTTTTTGGGTATTGGCGGTTAGGCATTGGTATAGTTCTGTAGATGGAAGAGGGGAGGTAGCGCCATCACCTGCCCCACATATTGAAGGGTAGTCTGTTAAAGGATTCTGGGGGGCATGACCCAGTCCGAAGCCTAGGGAGGTTAGGGCCTAAGGTACGCCCCCTAGCTGTGACCCCGGGGGAGTTCCTAGTTGATGTGCGTCAGCAGGGCTCCCCCTACTGTTCAAGCAGACGGGCTGGAGTCGGATAATAATAATAATAATAATAATAATAATAATAATAATAATAATAATTTATTATTTATACCCCGCTCATCTGGCTGGGCTTCCCCAGCCACTCTGGGCGGCTTCCAAAAAAATATTAAAATACTGTACTACATCAAACATTAAAAGCTTCCCTAAACAGGGCTGCCTTCAGATGTCTTCTAAAAGTCTGGTAGTTGTTGTTCTCTGACATCTGGTGGGAGGGCTTTCCTCAGAGATGGCGCCACCACCAAGAAGGCCCTCTGCCTGGTTCCCTGTAACTTGGCTTCTTGCAGTGAGGGAACCGCCAGAAGGCCCTCGGTGCTGGACCTCAGTGTCCGGGTAGAACGATGGGGGTGGAGACTCTCCTTCAGATATACTGGACCGAGGCCATTTAGGGCTTTAAAGGCCAGCACCAACACTTTGAATTGTGCTCGGAAACGTACTGGGAGCCAATGTAGGTCTTTCAAGACCGGTGTTATATGGTCTTGGCGGCCGCTCCCAGTCACCAGTCTAGCTGCAGCATTCTGGATTAGTTGTAGTTTCCGGCACCTTCAAAGGTAGCCCCATGTAAAGCGGTACCTCGGGTTAAGTACTTAATTCGTTCCAGAGGTCCGTTCTTAACCTGAACTGTTCTTAACCTGAAGCACCACTTTAGCCAATGGGGCCTCCCGCTGCCGCCGCACTGCCAGAGCACAATTTCTGTTCTCATCCTGAAGCAAAGTTCTTAACCCGAGGTAATATTTCTGGGTTAGCGGAGTCTGTAACCTGAAGCGTATGTAACCTGAAGCATATGTAACCCGAGGTACCACTGTAGTCGGTTAGGACCAATGCCTAAGCCAATACCGCTCATCACCTGTAACCAATAAAGCTGTGGCCTTTTTTAACCTTAATAATTGTGTCATGTGTCATTATTTCCACCTGGTGGGATCGGGAACTGCCACACAACTCACTATGATGTTCTACCTTAACTGTGGAGGCTGTAGGCTTCTGAATACCAGCTTTGGAAACCCCATGAGGGGAGAGTGCTCTTGTTCTTGGGTACTCCTTGCAGGTTTACCACAGACATCTGGCTGGTCATTGCGAGAGAGGAAGCTGGATTAGATGGGCCACTGGCTTGATCCTGACATCAGGCCCTACGTCAGGCTTCCTCAACCTCAGCCCTCCAGATGTTTTTGGCCTACAACTCCCATGATCCCCTGCTAGCAGGACCAGTGGTCAGGGATGATGGGAACTGTAGTCTCGAAACATCTGGAAGGCCGGGGTTGAGGAAGCCTCCCCTACGTTCTTATTTTGTGGGCCAACTTTCTTCAAGACCCGTGGAAGGAAGAGATGATGGCACACATTTCAGTAGAGACAAGATGCATCATGGGAAGACTCTTTCTGCAGGGCTGGACCAATGACATGAAAACTCAAAGAGGAGCAGGGGAGGGGCAATCAATGATGCTCCTAGAGATGATCTCAGTGCGTGAGCTGGGATAGGAAGGTTCAGGTGGTCCCTAGGGTACCCTTCACTTATTTCAAAACAGGGGGCTGCGTTTGGAGGTCACTTTCTTTTGGGGGGTTCTGGGTTGCTACCCCAAAGCTACACCCTGATAGCACCTACGTACATTGGCTCCCAGTATGTTTCTGAGCACAATTCAGAGTGTTGGTGCTCACCTTTAAAGTCCTAATTGGCCTCAGCCCAGTATGCCTGTAGGAGTGTCTTTACCTCCACCATTCAGCCCGGACACTGAGATCCAACTCCGAGGGCCTTCTGGCGGTTTCCTCACCGCGAGAAGTGAGGTTGCAGGGAACCAGGCAGAGGGCCTTCTCGGTAGTGGCGCCTGCCCTGTGGAACGCCCTCCCATCAGATGTCAAGGAAATAAACAACGACCTGACTTTTAGAAGACATCTGAAGGCAGCCCTGTTTAGGGAGGTTTTAAAGGTTTGATGTTTTATCGCTGCTGCTGCTGCTGCTTCTTCTCCTTCTCCTTCTTCTTCTCCTTCTTCTTCTTCTTCTTCTTCTTCTTTTGGGAGCCGCCCAGAGTGGCTGGGGAAACCCAGCCAGATGGGTGGGGTATAACTAAAATATTATTATCATTATTATTATCCAACTGGATGGGTGGGGTATAAATGAATAAATTATTATTATTATTATTATTATTATTATTATTATTATTATTATTATTATTATTATTATTATTTAAGAGATAGCAGCAACAGCAACAAAAACAATGCAATAATAGGGGGAGTGTCTTCCTAATGACAAAGACCAGGAATGGCAGGGTCATGTAGGATCTGCAACAAAATGTTGCAGTGTGTTGTGCTGCTTTTTCAATAACTTAAGCCACTCCATCCCATGCCCCCACCTCCAGTTTTTTCCTCTTCCCACCAGTGAACATGCTCAGCTCTCATTTACTGGTTTTTTTGGGGGGGTGAGGATGTTATTGCTTTAACCCCCCCCCCCCATTTTTCTACAGACCTCAGCGCTTCCCCAAGTCTGCTGGTACCTCTTTCCTAGGTGTGAATGGAGCCATTTGCCTACATAAGGATTGGCACACACAGCCTGAACTTCAGATAACAGGAAGGATTACTTTCCCTGGTAAGCAAGGGGACTTGCAGCGCCTGTGCGCTCCATTTGCTTTAATCAGGCCATGTAGCACTCTGGGAATGGTGAGGCACTCCCAGGGCACCAGTTATTTATCTTTTTGCCTCCTGTAACCCCTTCCCGTGTTTCAGACAGATACGTTTACAAGGACAGTGCATCCTTAAATAGATGGCTTTCTGGGAATCACATGGAGTACCATACAAGCGGAATTGTTTCCTAGAGTGAACTAATCATAGCAGGTCTGCAAAAATAGCTTCATCTTGTCGATAATTGACTGCCACCGCAGTCCCTCGAAACAACCCTAAGCCCTGGATGATCAGTGAATTCCAGTCTCCCATGTCCATGTCCAACACTAGGTACTATCACTTTGGACCACCACTTTGGTTTTTTTTATTCTCATCGTCTTTCTTTCTTTCTTTCTTTCTTTCTTTCTTTCTTTCTTTCTTTCTTTCTTTCTTTCTCTCTCTCTCTCTCTCTCTCTCTCTCTCCCCCCCCTCTCTCTCTCTCTCTTTTTCTCTCTCTTTCTTCTTCTTCTTCTTCTTCTTCTTCTTCTTCTTCTTCTTCTTCTTCTTCTTCTCTCTCTCTCTCTCTCTCCCCCCCCCTTTCTCTCTCTCTCTCCAAATGCAAATATATACACTGAAAAAAGAAAAGGAAATGCAAATCTCTTTGTGCACGAAGCTGTACTCTGGCTCCCTCGGCCAGTAAAGCGAGATGAGTGCCGCAACCCGAGTCGTCCACAACTAAGCCTAACGGTCAGGGGTCCCTTTACCCTTTACCTTTACTAGCCATAGCAATAAAATAAAATAAAATGTGGAGATAGAGGTAAAAACTTAACTAGAGAAAATACATAAAGGTAAAGGAACCCCTGACCATTAGGTCCAGTCATGGCCAACTCTGGGGTTGCAGCGCTCATCTCGCTTTATTGGCCGAGGGAGCCGGCGTACAGCTTCCGGGTCATGTGGCCAGCATGACTAAGCCGCTACTGGCAAACCAGAGCAGCGCATGGAAACGCCATTTACCTTCCTGCCGGAGCGGTACCTATTTATCTACTTGCACTTTGACGTGCTTTCGAACTGCTAGGTTGGCAGGAGCAGGGACCGAGCAATGGGAGCTCACCCCATTGCGGGGATTCAAACCGCCAACGTTCTGATCAGCAAGCCCTAGGCTCTGTGGTTAAACCCACAGCGCCACCTGCGTCCCATAGAGAAGAAGAAGAAGAAGAAGAAGAAGAAGAAGAAGAAGAAGAAGAAGAAGAAGAAGAAGAAGAAGAAGAGTAGTAGTAGTAGTAGTAGTAGTAGTTTGGATTTGATATCCCGCTTTATCACTACCCGAAGGAGTCTCAAAGCGGCTAACATTCTCCTTTCCCTTCCTCCCCCACAACAAACACTCTGTGAGGTGAGTGGGGCTGAGAGACTTCAAAGAAGTGTGACTGGCCCAAGGTCACCCAGCAGCTGCATGTGGAGGAGCGGAGACGCGAACCCGGTTCCCCAGATTACGAGACTACCACTCTTAACCACTACACCACACTGGCTCTCAACAGAGAAAATACATACTCAACTCAAAATACTCAACTAGAGAAAATACAAAATAATAGATCTCATTCTAATTGCCCCAGCTAAAAACCTTGCAGTTTTTGCTGTTACCTGATCATCTCTGTTAAAAGAAACGACACAGTAGCAATGGCTGAGTGACCCAGCATGGACAATAACAGAGAGGTAATAACCTCATTTTTTTTATAAAGCGTGCAAGCCAGAAGCACCGTTTGCACTGCACAAGAACACAAGCTGAGCCTGCTGGATGAGGCCAATGGCCCATCTAGTCCAGAATCCTGTTCTCACAGTGGCCAAGCACAAGAGTCCTTGCCCCTCATGCAGTTTCCATCAACTGGAATCCATCAATTCAGAAGCATTACTGCCTCCAGCCGTGGAAGCACAGCGGAGCCATCATGATAAGCAGCCATTGATAGCCTTCTCCTTCATGAATTTGACTACAGTGGTACCTCGGGTTAAGTACTTAATTCGTTCCAGAGGTCCGTTCTTAACCTGAAACTGTTCTTAACCTGAAGCACCACTTTAGCTAATGGGGCCTCTTGCTGCCGCCGCGCCGCCGGAGCACGATTTCTGTTCTCATCCTGAAGCAAAGTTCTTAACCTGAAGCACTATTTCTGCATTAGTGGAGTGTGTAACCTGAAGCGTCTGTAACCTGAAGCGTATGTAGCCCGAGGTACCACTGTAATCCTTTTTTGAGACCATCTAGGTTCGAGGCCATCCCTGCTTCCTGTGGCAGTGAGTTCCATAGGCCGCTTTGGTATGCGTGAATTACTTTCTTTTCATCTCTCCTGTTGCATTTCCCTTGAATTTAATTGGATGGAATAATGTGACGCAATTTATGCAATTAATTATGTAAGTTACGTAAATAGCACAGTTTGCGGTGGAAGATGAACAGCAGCAGAAGGCAAACAGTACTGCGTGTGATGGAATAGAAAACGAAGCCTTCTGACATCTCTACTCAAGATGATGCCCTCAGGATTCCTCCATGGAGATAGGCAGACGTCTTCAAACCATCGCTACTCCTCTCTAAAAAGATTAAAAATAAAATAAAATCCTCTCCCTTTAGAAACCAAGAGGCGACCACCTTCTTGTTTCAAATAAGCTACTGAGCAGCCGTTGGACTGTAGTGACCTTTGATCGCTGCTGAGCTAAGATGGATTTGGAATTCGAACTCGAAACCCAGAGGAGGAAGGCATTGTATCCCGTTACAATTCCCGAAGGGCAATTATATCCCTTGTCAAGGTTTGAGGAGGTGGTAGGTGGGCTGCTCCTTCACTGTGTTATTGTAAGCTGAAATGTGCGTCTCTTCTCTCTCCCCTCCCATCCAATTTGCATTAGTCCCTTCAGAAGAACATTGTAGTTCCTCTGCGTTTTGAATGCGGCTTCTACTATAGAAATTCTCGCTCTTACTAAATGGCTGTGATTTCATCGGAGATATTAACCTCGGATTGTTGTCCTGTCACTCAGGGGAAGGAGAGAACTGCCGCGAAAGCAAATGGGCTTTTGAGTCATTTGGGAGACTTTGAGTCAAGTCTCAACGGAAAATTCTATATGTGATTGCAAAAAACCAAGTCCGGTGGCATCTTTCACACTAATGGGTTGGTCTGAAAAAATATGCATTGCATATGAACATCTAGGCAATTCTAGTCCAACACCTGTTCTCACAGTAGCCAATTAGATTCTTATGGGAAGCCCATAGGTAGTAACAACAACAACAACAACAACAACAACAACAAACAATTTTATACCCCGCCCATTTGGTTGGGTTTCCCCAGCCACTCTGGGTGACTCCCAACAGAATATTAAAAACACGATCAAAGAACAAACAATAAAAACTTCCCAATCATTTCCTCCTGTGGACTGGAAATTCCACAGTTGAGAGACCTGGTCTGAACAGAGACATTGGATTCTTATCTCATTATACATGACTAAGCCATTTCTCACCTTCTCACCCCTTGCCTTTTCCTGTAAGACCTATTACAGTCGTTAAGAGTCGTCAACAGGCTCATCTCAGCTATCTGCCAATCTCCCATTCCCACCACCCTTCTGAGTTATACCCCTCCCCACTCTCTCACTATATAGAAGGATCTGGCAACTTCTGTTTCAGTGTATCTGAAGAAGTGTGCATGCACACGAAAGCTTATACCAAGAACTAACTTAGTTGGTCTTTAAGGTGCTACAGGAAGGATTTTTTTTTATTTTGGAAATTCCACAGTTCAACCATGCTTTGTGTTAAGTCAGGCTTCCTCAAACTTGGCCCTCCAGATCTTTTTGGTCCCATGATCCCTAGCTAGCAGGACCAGTGGTCAGTGACGGTGGGAATTGTAGTCTCAAAACATCTGGTGGGCACGCAAGCTGAGTTGCACACAAACTTCCAAAAAGAGGGAACATTTTCAGCCTGAAGGCCGCATTTCCTTCTGAGCAAACGTTTAGTAGCTGTTGCCAGTGGTGGGCAGGGTCAGAGGCAAAAGTGAGCACAGCAATGAGTATAATTTTAACCTTTGTACAGTATGCTAGCTTCTACACACACACACACACACACACACACACACACACACACACCCCTCTGTCCTTCATCCAGGCAAACAACAGGCATTAGCAGAATTCAGGGACATATCCCAGGACTTTGCAGAGCTGGTTTGAGGCCTGAGGTGGGTGTCTTGTTAGAATAAAGTTATAAACTCAAAGAAGCAGCCGGACCCTGATGGGACACCCACTCCCAGCCTGCTTAGCTGTCCGAGGCAGGGGCAGCAAACTTTTTCAGCAGGGGGCCGCTCCACTGTCCCTCAGACTTTGTGGGGGGCCAGACTATATTTTGAAGGGGGCTGGAGTGAGAAGGCGATTGGGCTGGATCCGGCCCCCGGGCCTTAGTTTGCCTACCCATGGGTGTGAAGGAATGCTAGAGTTTGTGGTAGGGTGACCTAGAGAGAGGTCTGGAGAGCCGTCCAAGTCCGCAGCCATCCCTACAGCTTTTGGGAGCTCATTCCAAAATTCGCAAGGCATCTGAAGCAACTGCTTAATGATGTTTCATAACAGTGTTTGGGTTCTGTGACTCACCCCAGAATCAAAATCAAGGCAACCCCAACGTTCAGAATGGGAAGGCTTTGATTATCAGGACATCGGAGCCACATCCTAACCGCCAGCCAAGATGCTCAGTAATCATGTTTTTAAAAGCCACACATGTTTTCTTTGGAAGAAAGAGTCTCTCTTGAATTCTCTGGTTGTTCAGGAGGTTATTTTAGCTTTATCTGTTTGGCTGCATTAGAGCCCAGATTCCAGCTACTTGGTTTAAAACTGGATATTCCCTGAGCTGTTGCACTCCTGAGTATTTTGGATTCAGTCCTCCGCAGAAGTAACAAAAATAAATATACAGCGAGGAGCTGCAATTTTAACAGTACACCAATCTAGATGTTAGGATCCAAACTTTCTCCTTTGTTTTTTATGTATGACTAGCACATGTATGGGGTGGGGGGAAGGAACCCAGCGTTGATGTTGTATAACAGCCGAGCTTGTAATTTCAAGAGAACCACAAAAAGTGTAGGCTAAAGAAAGAAAAATAGACAATTCAAGTCCAATTATGTGATAAAAGCCAATAGGTCTGCCTTGGCTACAAAAATTGTGATGATTCCCTAAAGTCTAAAATTAATCTTATACAGAATCATGAAGGTTGTTGTTGTTTTTTTAGAAAGAAAGAAAGAAAGAAAGAAAGAAAGAAAGAAAGAAAGAAAGAAGAAAGAAAGAAATTCTGCTCTATGATTTTGATGATTATGTTAAATTAGTGGGCGGCCGCAAGGCAAGCCCAATCAACTATATTAACAGTTCAGTTCTTGCATCTTTGAAGTATTTTTAAAATTACATTTATATCCCATCTTCTTCTCCAAGGATCTCAAAGTGGCCTACGTGGTTCTGCCCAAGGCTTTTTCTCAGTTGGAGCTCAGTTCTGACACTTCTCTCTCTCTCTCTCTCTCTCTCTCTCTCTCTCTCTCTCTCTCTCTGAACTATCAATTCTTTATTGATTAAAAGATTTGCATGTCTATAAAAACATTATGTATTATCTCTTAATAGTTAAAAAATGAAGAAAAAATTATATAAAATAGAAAAATTATAAAGGAAAAAAAAAGAAATAATGAAGTAACAAAGATAAGAAACAAAGAAATCAAATTTTTAAAAAAGAGACAAAGTTATTTACATAGTAAAATAACTACATCAGCTCAATCCTTCCCATCCTTCTCATTATACTGTTTGATATAACATTCTTTTTTACACAGGTTTACATTGTATAATATCATTTCTTTCTGCTTCGTATACCTTCCTTTGATCTTTTTCTTTACAAATATCACTCAATTTCTGCTAATATGGAGTTATTTGTACAAAAAAGTTTTACATAATTATTAATATCGAAACAAAAAACAACTAGAGAATGGATAATATATAGTTCTGACACTTCTCAGGTGGGCGCCATTGCCATTATAAGGGAACAAGGGAGGTGTTCGTGGTGAGTTCCAGCACCTCTTTTTCTAGAAAATAGCACTGGTTCTGCCCCCTTTTCATTTTCTCCCCACAATAATCCTGTGAGCATCCTGTTTTTTTTCAAATATTTTTTATTAATTTTCAGCAAAAGAAAAATAGATAAACATTTCCACTTTACAAATTTTGGACTTCCATCAGCCATTCTGACAATCATCCGAATTAAACTTTTTAGTTACACATTTCCTACATTTCGTATTGCCTTTTGACAAACCTGTCCACACCTGTTTTCCTTTCTTACAATATTTCTTTAGATTTTTACAGAGCTTCTTTAAATGCTGCAAACGTTATTTCATTATCACTTAAACCTTCCCAATATTCAACAAATTTTCCCCAGTCCTCGATAAACTTTTGATCTCGTTGGTATCTGATCTTCCCTGTCATTTTATCAAGTTCTGCATAGTCCATCAGCTTCATTCTCCACTCCTCCAAAGTAGGTACATGTTCCTGTTTCCATCTCTGGGCCAATAATATTCTTGCCGCTGTTATTGCATACTGGAAAAGTTTACAGTCCTTTCTGTTTATTTCATTTCCTATAATTCCTAAAAGGAAAGCCTCTGGTTTTTTAGGAAATGTATATTTCAACATTTTTTCAATTCTTTATATATCAGTTCCCAGAGGCTTTTCACTTTCTTACATTCCCACCACATATGGTAAAAAGTACCATCCTTTTCTTTGCATTTCCAGTGAGCATCCTGTTCTCAAGTAGGACTCAATCACAAGAGCACTTTCCCCTCCTGCAATTTTCAGCAACTGCTGTCCAGAAGCCTTAGTGCCTCCAACTCTGAGGGCAGCTCACAGCCACCTGTCAGGAGTCCAGTCCCCAGCTTGATAACACAGTGAGCAAAGTTAATTAAAAAGGATGACTTACTGTCAAAACAAACAGATAGATCCTTATCATACGAGTGACAACTTATGTTGGAAATGCAAGGAAAAGGAAGGAACCTTTTATCATATATGGTGGACGTGTCCCAAGGTGAAAGACTTCTGGGAAAAGATCTACAATGAATTGAAAAAGATGTTGAAATATACATTTATAAAAAAACCAGAAGCCTTTTTACTTGGAATAATAGGTTTGGAATTGACCAAGAAAGATGTTAGACTGTTTTTGTATGCCACAACTGCAGCAAGAATTTTGTTAGCCAAAAACTGGAAACTACAAGAATTACCAACAGTGGAGGAATGGGAGATGAAGATGTTGGACTTTTGGGAGCTGGCTGACCTGACTGGAAGAATCAGAAAGAGGAGGAGAACCAAGAAGAATGGAAGAAATTTAAGTACCCACCAACATTTCTCCGATGAAAATAGGGACGTCCAGTGTTATTTTTCAAGAAAAAAGGTGCCAGAACTCACCATGAACACCTCGTAAAGTCTGCAGTTCGAATCCGCGTGACAGGGTGAGCTCCCATCGCTTTGTTCCAGTTCCTGCCAACCTAGCAGTTCGAAAGCACACCAGTTAGAGTAGATAAATAGGTACCGCTGCAGTAGGAAGGTAAATGGTGTTTCCATGCAGTCTGGAACTTGTCACGGTGTCCTGTTGCGCCAGAAGCGGTTTGGTCATGCTGGCCACATGACCCAGAAAAGGCGTCTGAGGACAAACGCCAGCTCCCTCGGCCTGAAAGCAGAGATAAGCTCCACACCCCATGGTCAAATTCGATTAGACTTAACCCTCCAGGGGTCTTTTACTTTTACCTCTCTTAGAATAGCAATGGCGCTCACCTGAGAGGTGCTGGAACTGAGTTCCGATGAGTTCCGGCTGTAGAAAAAGCTCTGGGGACATCCTTTTCCATACCTGCGACATTTCTCCGATGAAAATAGTGATGTCCTATCATACCTTCCAAGAAAAAAGTCCACCAAGAACTCAGGCCAATGTAAGGTTCAAGAGTGGGAGTGGTCCCTACTCGCAAATCAATAGTCAATTGTAACAAAAACTAATCCATTCAAAAGTATGTATTCTGACAAAGATTACAAACTCAAATAGAGATTACAAACTCAAACTCATAAAGATAGGTATAACACAATAATTCGTTACAGAATTAGAGATAAGAGTTTATGAGTAGAAATAAATTCATGTTAGTCCATCATCAGATTTGATGTGAAGGTCTTATTTTCAATCACTGAGCAGAAGTCAGAAGTCAATTATGGATCAGAAACCAGGACAGGGCCCTGTTTTGATGTATTCACCTTCATCAGCTAATTTTTAAAGGGTCGTATATGTTTGAAGACTTTCGGATAAATATATCCTGTTATTTTCTATGTTTCTCAGAGATAACAACTACGTGTGGGTAGATCAACGTGTATCTTGAGCCTTTCTGTGCGTCTGAGTTTGTAATCTCTATTTGAGTTTATAATCTTTGTTGGAATACATACTTTTTAATGGATTAGTTTTTGTTACTATTGACTATTGATTTGTGAGTAGGGACCACTCCCACGATTGAAACTTACATTGGCCTGAGTTCTTGGTGTGCTTTTTCCTTGGTATATTTAATAACAAGAACAACTTATTTAACGTTACTATCATACCTTCCAGCATTTCTCTTATGAAAATAGGGACGTCCTAAGGAAAAGCAAGACATTCTGGGATCATATCAGAAACCGGGACAGCTTCTGTAAATCTGGTACTGTCCCTGGAAAATAGTGGCACTTGGAGGGTCTGAGCTTGCAAAGAGGCGTGTGCATGGGGTTAACATATATAGAATGAGAGACATCCACATTCCCAGGCTATACCTTTAATGTCTCAGCTGACCTCTATCTCTCTTGAAGTTTAGACTGATGTTGCATCCTGTTCTACAAATCACAAAACAGAGAAACCAGTAGGAGAACACTTCAATCTCCCAGGACATTCTATACAAGATCTCAAAGTAGCTGTTTTACTACAAAGGAATTTCAGAAATAGACTGGAAAGAGAAGCTGCTGAATTGCAACTCATTACCAAACTCAAAACCATGGAGAGACCTGGTTTGAACAAAGACATTGGATTCTTATCTCATTATACATGACTAAGCCATTTCTCACCTTCTCACCCCTTGCCTTTTCCTGTAAGACCTATTACAGTCGTTAAGAGTCGTCAACAGGCTCATCTCAGCTATCTGCCAATCTCCCATTCCCACCACCCTTCTGAGTAATACCCCTCCCCACCGTCTCACTATATAGAAGGATCTGGCAACTTCTGTTTCAGTGTATCTGAAGAAGTGTGCATGCACACGAAAGCTCATACCAAGAACTAACTTAGTTGGTCTTTAAGGTGCTACTGGAAGGAATTTTTTTATCCTGTTCTAAAAGTTCCTGCTCCTCATACTTCTCTCTCGGACCTCAAGATGCAATGTCACCTTGGAGCTTTACTCTGAGAGAATGATGGAGCAAGCATGGCTGCCTTGTTCTAGACTAGCTAGTTAATCTAGAACGAGAAACTTTTCTATCCAAGTTTTGTATTTCCTACAGGAAACCAGTTTGCTGTTTTTCTTATTCTGCAAGCATCTCTCTCTGTGTGCGATTGCAATGTGTAAAGCCTACCCTTTAACCGAGAGTCACCAGTCAAGCACTGCTTCCTCTGCATACTAAATGGGTTTCCATAGGTAACTGGACCCAGGTATCCCAAAACCCCAAACAACTACACCAGAGGCTACCCACTGCAACATTACCACGCACATGACAAACTGCCCACTCCCCAAAAATGTACTAAGGGGCTTCCATGCCTGCAGTCACCACAGATGTATATCAGGTTCTCTCCCCACCCACCCCAATTTATTAGATTTTCTGTGGTAAGGAAAAGCTGGATTAAATGAAGAAAAAGTATGGGCTAGTATTTTGATTATTTATTTATTTATTTCATTCACGACTTGCTTCCTGTGAGATATCCCAAAATGATTTACGATATAATAAGGAGATCTATAAAACAGTTACATAAATTTAAAAAGCTTTTTTTAAAAAATATATATAAAAAAGCAAACTATTATAAATATAAAAACAGTCTGAAAGATAGAACAACAGAATCAAGTGGGATAAAGTTTTTAGAAGGTTGTTGATGTCAGGAAATTTAAGCCTTATCAGGAGAAACTGGCCACTCTCCAGGCACCCGGCTTGATCTCCTGGTTGACCTCCCTGTCTGCATTCCCGGCAGGATACAGGCTAGGTCCCGATCTGCGATCCTCCTCTAATGTGAGAAGAACACACCACTCTTCCCTGCTCCCTGTTCCCCCAGGGAGGGGAAAGAGATAGACAGAAATGTATTTACATGCCTTTATTTCTGTCTTTGCAGCATTACAGAGAAACGCGTCTGCTCTCTTCAAACTCCAACAGCAGAGAGTCAAACTCCACCCCTGTACTTCCTGTACAGGTCAGATTACACTCTGAGCTAAATCCGGTGCTCAGCACAGTGAATAGACTGTCCCTTTGCTCCCACGGTACAGTCCCAAACATTCCCATCATGTTTTGCTTTCCAGCCAGCTGCAGCTCGCTGCCGCATTGCTCCTTTTCCATAACAGTTGAAAGAAGAACGTCTTTAAAAGGAGCAAAAAAAAAAAAAGACAGAGAAGGCCACTTGCTTCCAAAGGCTACAGATGCCACCACACTAAAGGCTCAATTCGGACATCACGCACAATGGACCTCCTGACAGGATGGCATTTGCAGGACGCCCTATACTGTGATACAAATCCATGGTGCGACTACATTTGGAATACTGTGTACCGTTCTGGCTGCCTCACCTCCAAAAGAATATTGCAGAGTTGGAAAAAGGGTTGTAGCATCTGGGACCTCTTAGTTTAGAGTAAAGTTGAGTGAGAGGTGACATGGGAAAGGTTTATAAAACTATGCATGGCATGGAGAAAATAGATAGAGCGAAGTTTCTCTCTCCCTCTCCCTCTGTGGTATACAGTCATACCTCGAATTAAATATACTTCAGGTTGAGCGTTTTCAGGTTACGCTCCACGGCAACCCGGAAGTAACGGAACACGTTACTTACGGGTTTCGTCGCTCGCACATGCGCAGGTGCTCGAAATGACGTCACACGCATGCGCAGGAGCGGCGAATCACAACCCACACGCGCGCAGATGCGGGTTGCGTTCGCTTCAGGATGCGAACTGGGCTCCGGATTGGATCCCGTTTGCATCCAGATGTACCACTGTAGTGGTTAAGAGCTGTAGACTCGTAATCTGGTGAACCGGGTTCGATTCCCCGCTCCTCCACATGCAGCTGCTGGGTGACCTTGGGCTAGTCACACTTCTCTGAAGTCTCTCAGCCTCATTCACCTCACAGAGTGTTTGTTGTGGGGGAGGAAGGGAAAGGAGAATGTTAGCCGCTTTGAGACTCCTTCGGGTAGTGATAAAGTGGGATATCAAATCCAAACTCCACCTCCTCCTCCTCCTCTTCTCCTTCCTTCCTTCCTTCCTTCCTTCCTTCCTTCCTTCCTTCCTTCCTTCCTTCCTTCCTTCCTTCCTTCCCTCCCTCCCTCCCTCCTGTTAAGTTGTGGGTTGACATAGCAGACGACACAGCGATTTCTCCAAAGCAGCTCTTTATTTTGTAAGCTGGAACAGAACTAACTGAGGAGCTCAGTCAGCCTGCTTATATAGAGCTACAGAACAATTGTAACTGTTGCAACGTTCTAAAACTATCCAATCACTGAACGTCACTTTTCGATCCTTCATTTGCATAACTATCTACAGTATCCCCCTGCTGGCCCAGGGTGAGAACTTCAGTACATAACACCTCCCTCCCTCTCTCTCTCTCTCTCTCTCTCTCTCTCTCTCTCCCTCTCTCATAACACTGGAACTCATGGATATCCAATGAAGTTGAATTTTGGAAGATTCAGGACGGATAAACGAAACTACATGCAGCACATAGTTAAACTATGGAACTCACTCCCACCGGAGGCAGTGACAGCCACCAGCCTACTTAGCTTTTAAAGAGGGTTAGACAAATGCATGGACAGGGCCATTGATGGCGATGTTCTCCCTCCATGATTGAAGGCAGCAATTCTTCTGAATACCAGTTGCTGGAAACTACAGGAGGTGAGACAGCTCTTTTGTGTTTGAATCCTGCTTGTGAGTTTCCCACAGGCATTTGGTTGGCTACTGTGAGAACAGGATTTTGGGCTAGATGGGCCTGATCCAGCAGGGCTCCTCTTAAATTCTGGCATCTTGTAGAATGTAGTGATTGGCTGGGTTTATATGGTGTGAAATAATCTTTAAAGCACCCAGAGCCCAAGTTGCATAGGGCTTTGTACTCCAATACCAGTACTTTGAACCCAGATTGGTAACTAACTGGCAGCCATTTTGATGATGATGTCGCATGGATAGTGTGCAAAATATTTAAGAATGCACACAACAAGTCCACAATAAGCTGTTGTGTGGAGACGCCCATTCATTCCCCTTGTTCTGAACCAATTCTGACTCTAAATTAACATCAAAGCTTCAAAGAAGGCTTTTTTTTTAAAAAAGAGAGCTTCTAGCGGAGGGCAAGGTCTAGTCTAGGAAGGGAGTTTGTTAAATAAACATGTTGCTACCCAAAGACCTGGTGCCATGATGATGGAGAACATCAGAATTTCCTTCTCGCTTCTGAGTGAAGCCGACGAGAGACATCTGCCTATAACATGACTTTGTCTTCATTAGTTCTTCAGAATGCAAGAAAGACTTTCCTCTGGAGGTACCACTGTGTGTGCTGTTTTCCCCTCACCTCCTCTTCAAGAAGAACTTCTTAGCAGATCAAATAGAAATCTAGTTGCTAGAAGGGACTTGTTTCCAGAATACTCAACAGAATCCTTTCTTGTGCCACTGAAAGATTATTTGTCGGGTGGCACCACGTACAAGATGTTTGTACATCCTGCCAAGCAGTGGATCATGGGTCTCTCAAGAAGAACTTGCCAGGTAGACCAAATGAAGTGGGTTGTGGAAGCTTTTAAGTGGAGTACACTGACAAATATGCCAACTCTGAGGTAGCCAGGACACAGTACTGAGCAAAAAATGCCCCTTCCACATTCACAGCCCCATTGGTAGGCCATGAATTGGGGGGCAGAGTAATAGTTGTGGCTTCCACTGTTTAATGCTAGGTGTGTAGTGTCTTGGCTAGAGCGTTGGGAGACCAAGGTTCAAATCGCCACTTGGCCACGAAACTCACTAGGAGACCTTGGGCAAATCACTCACTTTTAGCTTAACCTACTTCATAGGGTCATTGTGGAGTGGGAAAACCATGTATGTTGTCTTAGGCTCCTTGGAGAAGAAGGTGAGATATAAATGCAAGAAATAAACACATTAGAGCCATGTAAAGTGAGAGCTATCTGCATGCACATAACTCTATCCAGCTAGCACTTCAGAAGGGGGTGAAGGAGGGCTAGTGAGGGCTGTGGCCTGAAGAGGGGTGTTGCTGAGGTCTGGATACAGTGTCCAGGGACTCAGCTTTAAAATGTGTTGCAAAGTGCAATATACAAATGGGACACTAGGTGGCGACAGTGAGCTATGCCAAATTCAATGTATTTTTCAAAACGTTTTTGTTTGGTTTTTTAAAAAGCATTTCCACAGCGTTTTTTTTTAATTTGTGTGTACATTCCACCCAGGCCTTATGCTCTCCTGTCCTACACAAACACCCACTTGGGTGATGCGGCATTCCTGCCACTAAACTCTGTAACAGCACTATTGTTGTTTTACCCATTTATGAATTTCCTTACGCGCTGAGTCTCAAGGCAATTTTGCAAGCATGCCATGAAACCATCTAAAAATAGTTTTAAAAGAAGTACAAAACCCAACTAAAGATAGATCTAAAAGGAATACGGGATAAACAATCGGGATGCTTTCATCCCATCGGAAAGCTTGCCAAAAGAAGAAATGCCTTTAATTGTTTCCGGAAACAAGTAAGGGCTGTTCCACAAAACATGGGCAGCCCTCTTGAAATTCCTGATCTGATATTTTAGGGACTTCAAATATGGCAGTCTTGAAATGGCTATACTGAACACCGCCATGCCAGAGTTCAGGGCAGGAGAGCAGAGCTGTGGAAGGAGGGAGGTGAAGAAAAGATGGCAGCGCCTGAATTTTCTGCTCCAGAAATGTATAACTCTTCTGTCGCTCTGGCCTGAAAGCATTGGCCATGACAGCCATGCAATAAAACTCTGATGTATGACAAAATAATGAACCACCGAATACATCGCCCTCCTGTGCTGCCTCTGCAGCCTCGCCGGGCTTTTGCCTGGAGAGCACAGCTTGTAAATATATCTGGGTCTTGCCCTGCTACTAACAGGCTAGTGGAGCATTGCCACAAGGTTATTTATTTTACACTCTGGGCTCTGCTTCTGAGCCATGGAGTGTAAAAACAATCAGAAGGACAAAGTGTAAATTCTCCCTGCTGATTTATTTACTGTTGTGTTTTTATAGGCCCACATGGCTCGGGGTTTTCGCGCGAGGCCCGACCATTCAAGCAGAGCCCGCGCCGTACACTTCCAGAGAAATGAATGACTTTATAAATTCTCTACAATAATAATCCCACGTACAGGAATGCATGCAGAGGAACACCCAGACAGGGCTGGAATGTTTTTAAGAATATAAGATTGTGCTTTTTTGGTCAGGGAAACACATTTCTCTCAGGGCTCTGTGGTATGGCCTAGGCTCCAGCCCTGTCTGCCTACCACCTGTAATGAACCCTTGGGGAGAGTCTCGTTCGGGCCACCCAAACCGAGAGGAGGGTCAGAAGACAGCAGCTCTGGGATGTTAACAGCCTTAATGAACCTTGGTCCATTGGAGACTCTAAACAGCCATCTTAATTTTTTGTTTTTTAAAGGGCCTTGATAGGAAAAACATCTGATTTGGCTCCGTTCTGTATCCTCGATTAACTGAAGTGGCCTCTCAAGTCTCCACCGTGGAAGAAAAAAAGCAAAACTTAGTCTCTCCTAATGAAATGCAATAAACACTTTCTACACACACACACACTCCTTTGAAAGCGTCAAAGGTTTCTTAACAAAGATCAGTTTGTCTGTATCTGCACCTCTCTTCTCTTTCTCTTTCTCTTTCTCTTGTTCATTCACTCCTCTCTCTTTTTTTTTGGAGGCAACTGTGCAAACCTACCTAAAAATGTACAGTGGTGCCCCGCAAGACGAATGCCTCGCAAGACGAAAAACTCACTAGACGAAAGGGTTTTTCGGTTTTTGCGTTGCTTCGCTAGACGAATTTCCCTATGGGCTTGCTTCGCAAGACGAAAACGTCTTGCGAGTTTGTTCGCTTTTTTCTTAAAGCCGCTTGAGGAGGCGCAGTTGCGACGGACCGTGCTTCGCAAGACGAAAAACATCGCAAGACGAAAAGACTCGCGGAACGAATTAATTTCGTCTTGCGAGGCACCACTGTACTGGTGGCCATTAGCTTTCTTCCCTTACTGCACCTAGATAGCAGTCCTTTTTTAAAAAAAAGAATAAAATGGGCAACTACTCATGCAGAAGTTCTTACAGTAAGTGCCACACTTTTAACATTTAACATTCTGAGTACCCCCAGAAAAAAAAGCACTGTTAGATTGTGATTAATTTCTAAAAGGTGCCAAAATTCAAATTTCAAAACTCAAAACACACTGGACTGGCTCAGTTGATAGAGCACGGGACTCTTAATCTCAGGGTTGTGGGTTCGAGCCTCACATTGCGCCAAAGATGCCTGTATTGCAGGGGGTTGGACTAGATAATTTTCGGGGTCCCTCCCAACGTGACAATTTTATGATTCTGGAATGGTCGTATATACCCTGCTTTTCGGACCACAAACTTCTATCTGAAGGGCTTTCGGAGGGACTGTCCTCTGAAAGGGGCATCGTTTATTTCAGGGGTGAGGAAAAAAATTCCAGCTCGAAGATCTCAGTGTCTTCTTCTACTTTATGGGACAACGTATCAGTGATAGGCAGGGCCAGAGGCGAAAATGGACGAAGCAACAACGGTGCATTTCACTTCTGCATAATAGACTGCACACTCATCTCACTATTCTCCATCTGGGCAAGCAACAAGCATGATCAGAGTCCAAGGACAAATCTCAGCCAGGCAAAAACACGCAGGGTCACTGGGTGTGAAGCTGGGTCACTGGGATATGTGGCCTGAGGAGAGTCCTGAGGGCCAGAAAGAGAGGAATGGTGGGCCACATTTGGCCCCCAGGCCTTGGGTTCCCAACCCAAGCTGTCCTATCTAGGGATGCCAGGCCTCCAGGTCTTACCTGAGGTTTGCCTGGCTCCCTCCAAGTGGCAGGGGGACAGCTTGAATTTCCAGGTGGGCGAGAGTGCCTTTAATAATGACAGAGAAGCTAAAAGGTGGAAACCTTTCTCCATTCCCTAGTTGCCCCTTCCACTGCTGATATTAATGAACAAAGACCCTTTCGCAAAGACCCTTGTGGTCAGATGCAACTTCCAAACATTTCTGGTCACTGCTTTGATAGCAACGCAAGCTGCGCCTGCTTTGAGTTTCCTTGCGCTGCGCATAACTGTCTCAAATTTCATTAAGAAATGAAAAATAAAACATCTCAGATCTGGCGCAAGGCGGTGCCTTTCCTACTGCTTCTCCCCAGATGGAAGGGAAAAGGCACTCTGCGCGCTGTTCCAAACTAGCAGAAGGCATCTGTGCGTAGATTCAGAAGCACTAGCAGGCTCCTGTCTGCATAACTCGAGCTGAAACAGGAACAGTATGTACAGATCCTTCCCACCACTCAAAACTCCTATCTAGCAGCTGGGGCAGAGCAATACGCACCCGTCCTTCTCGTGTTAATTAAAGACCTCTTTAAGCTTTCTTTTTCTATCCAACGTTGCTGGGTATGCAGGAAGAGATTAGAGCTACGGCAGGCATTAAAAATAAAATAAAAGCCCCCAATGATTCATTGGGTGGTTATGGACAAAAGGAAGATTTTTTAAAAAAAATCATAGTGGGGGGGGGAATCTGAATGTTTTGGGAGGGCAGTCCACCACTTTATTTACCTTACTTAACCTTGAAAGGTGGCCAAGGGCTTGGGAAGGACCATGGCTCAGTGATGGAGCAACTGTTTTGCGTGCAGAAGGTCTGATCCCTAGCATCTCTACTTAGGGTGATAAATCTGAAATTCTGGAGAGCTCCTGCAGATGAGCATAGATAGTGCTAGATGCAAAGGGGTGGGGTGAGGAATTGCATTCGCCACCTTCAGCCTCTTGGGGAAGAAATAAATCTAATTAATAAACGTTGGCATCTTGAAGCAGATTGTAGAGGTTGCCTGCATCCTGCTGGATAATTCCGACAAAGCCCCAGAGGTCAACTCAAAATGCCTTCGTGCAGTTTGCTGGAGTATTATTATGTGCACGCTGTACGCAGCTCGTTGCAGCTACAGTTTCCATGCTCAGATGGCACCGTGGCATTCATTTACACTGGTGCTATTTAGGGTGACACAGATAAGAACCCGGGTCTAAAAATTCAACAGTAGGTGGAAAAACCCGGCGCTCTCCGACAGCCTTAGGGGACATATCAAAATATCATCCGGCTGATAAAGGGCCGTTGCTACCATCACAGCCGTGGCGTCTAGGAACGGATGCCCACCTGATGCTGGCATTCATAAGAAAGATGCGATGGGAAGTCCTTCTGAGATCGTGGCAGCTGCTATAAACGATACATTCTTAACATCCCCCATTAAAGTGCACCAGAGCAAGGAGCAGTCTGGAGCAGGCAGGAAGGGAGAGGAGATCATTGGCTGTGCTTTGTGGCATTCCTGGACTCCTTCCAGGTAAGAACTCTCTCTTTCTTTAACGGAGAATATTCTTTTTTTCCACCCACCCCCTTCCCCTGTAGACCTTCGGGATGTTATAACAGCTGTTTGTAAACACTGCAAATCCAAAATTAGCAGGGGGGTTGAGCAGGAGCATCATTTATCAACGTCTGCCCTCTGGAGCATCTTAAAAATGTTGCAGATACGTTGGCACATTGGTAAGGGATTTGGAGAGCTGGGTGGGGAAGCCAATAGCCAGCAGGCAGTCTCTTAGCAGAGATGCCCCCCAGCCCCCTTGTCACGGGACATGGGCTGCCACTCCAGAGAATGTCCATTTGGCCACACAAATCAAGACTGGTTGGCACTAATGAAACACAAGCCTTCGGAGGGTTGAGAATGAATTTTGTCTCATTAATCATGCTTGGCTTCAGGAGGCATGAGACTTGCTTTGAGAGCAACCCATGCTTAAGAAAGCCCTCTGTACTGTCTCCTCCAGCCTGAGGTCGGGGCAGCCAGGAACACAGAAAATGTGGCTCCCCCAAAATGCCCAGAATGTTAAAACATGAGCATAGAAAAAGTGCATGGCTGCATCATCCCCAAAGCCCATTTTGTCCCACATCCTGTTCTCACGGTGGTCAACCAAGATGTCGACAGAAAGTAGAGAAGGTGGAGAAATTTGATTTAAACTTCAAGGCTAATCTGTTTGGAATTCGCAGTTTTCGAAACAACATGAGCTCCAAAACGCAGCCATCCTTCCAAATTCACGCATATTTACATTTTTCGATGCAGTTCTCCAATCAAACCATGTTTAGAAAAATGCATATATTAGAGGAAAGCGGGCATTGAATGGCTATGTTAGGGAAAACTTACAAAAAGGCATTACTGTATTCAGGGAGATTGCTTGCAAAAAATTGTGCATCGGTCAAAACTGCATACAAAACTGTGTTTATTAGGAAACATCACCACTAAAATGCTGGTGCTTTTTCAGGATGATTTAAGTAAATAAACAACAACAACTACTACTACTACTACTAATAGAAGTAATAATAATAATAATAATAATAATAATAATGTATTTATCCCCTGGATTTTCCTTTGATGGGTCTCAAGGTAGCTTACAGATAAAAACAAGAACTGCTAAAATATAGAATAGAAATAATTAAAAAACAGTTAAACATTGATAGGAATTAAAACTTTTAAAATCTATTAGAAGCACACAAGCAATTACAAACAATTACAATAAAAAGCAGCATGGCACTAGCCATTTCATTAAAAGCAGTCAGTTCCCACAAGCCTGCTGGAACAAGAAAGTGTTCACCTGTTGGCAGAAGGAGAGAGTTTCCTTCCATGCCTAATGGACAGCTAGCAAGCAGGAACTGAGTGCAGTTGACTTGAAAAACTAGAAACTGAGAGAAAGCAAAATGGACAGATCTCTCCATCCCTAATATCGTTATGTACGATTTCCCCTTCGTGAAAAATTGCATCAAGCTGGCATACTTTTATTCCATATGCAACACCGATAGGGCATGCTTAAAGGCCCCTGACTTGAAAAGCAGAATGACTTGAAAGGTTAATATAATTCAATAGACATTTGGCACTTCTGCTGGGGGTGGGTCGGATTGTTGAACGTTAATTATTTCTCCTTGCATACCGTATTTTTCGCTCTATAAGACGCACCAGACCAGAAGACGCACCTAGTTTTTGGAGGAGGAAAACAAGAAAAAATATATTCTGAATCTCAAAAGCCAGAACAGCAAGAGGGATCGCTGCACAGTGAAAGCAGCAATCCCTCTTGCTGTTCTGGCTTCTGGGATAGCTGTGCAGCCTGCATTCGCTCCATAAGACGCACACACATTTCCCCTTATTTTTTAGGAGGGGAAAAGTGAGTCTTATAGAGCAAAAAATACGGTAATTGTTGTTCCTTGTATAAATAAGTGGAAGCAATAAGTAAGTGAAAATCATAAAATATTTTGGGGAGGTATATGGAAGAAAGCAAATAAGGATTGCATGTGCAAATGGCTTTGTTGTTCTTCTGAGTTTTCTTTTGCAAAGCACCATTAAAAGTGTCACACTTTTTGTGTGTGTGTGTCTGAATCCAGCTATTTATAGCAGAAGAAACATAATTTACTTTTGGGAAGGGGGCTTTCTGAAAACCCAAAGTGTTGCAGAAATGGGCAAAATGTCCTTGTGTGGTCTGGCATAAAGGAGAACCAAAACAAACAATGGGTTTTTTAAAAGTGACAGTGTTTCTTCGCAACGATTTTTCCTTCGAGCACTCTGGACCTTTTGCCGCCCTGGCTATCACTCCTTCCTCTTTGCCGTTCCACACGCCTCCGTCCATCTGGAGCTTTGCTGGGTAATGCCCCTTTGACATGTCCATCAAATCTTTTCCATGACTTGATTGATTGGTGTAGAATATCTGCGGAGTCTAGGTTCCCCCCCTTCCTTTCCTCCCAACTTTTGCTGGATAAATTTCAATGAGCCTGGGAGGACTCTTATATTCTCGTTCTCTCTCTTTCTTAAAAAACGCACACCTCACTGATAGCGTTGACGGTTGGCAAACAGACCCAGGATATATGTTATTTTCCATTCCCAAAGAGGAATGTTATGATATATTAAACTGAGCGAGGTGTCTAATTTGCTGTTGCGGTGCGTACACACTGCTGAAATTATTAGAGTTGCGGAGAGGATTTATGAATCCCAGAGGGAACAAGTCATAACCCCACCCCAAAACCTGAATCTGAACACTGTTCCTTTTTTTGGGGGGGGGTGTCTGGTCTGCTTCTAGCCTGCTTCCTGGTTAACACTCTCCCCCAAAAGCACATTGATTTAGTAACACCCCCCTCCCGTTTCTCCTAAGTTTGAAAGATATCCTAGGAAAAACCAATTGCCTTACAAAATCTGAAGTTCTAAACATATCAGCGGCTGAAGCACATGAAGGTTCAGACTACTGGGAAGGCCTGTTGAACTTGTTGTTTTTCTCTGTGCGGGAACGTATTGTTATACCCTACAATTAATAAATTGTAGGATTTTGATTAATCGGGATACGGATGAAAGGACCAGCTGCAGAGCTGGGCCGGCTTAGTGAAGAGCAGATCTGTTAACATGACAAAAGGAGTTGATCTGAGAGGATTCCTTTGGCGGGGCGGGGGGGGGGAGAGAGACAGGTGGTGATGGGGTGTGTGCTTGAAGTGACAGAAAAAGAGAGTTTTGAGCAAGATGTTCTGGGAAGGATGAGGAGGAGGAAAAAAGACTGGGATCCATCTTGGGCAGGCTGGCCGAAGGCTGGTTGGGAGAAATGTCTTGGACTCCAGGGCGGCATTGCTGTGGGGGACAAGTGGGTGGAGCAACAAATGTATTTTTAAACCTTTAAACAGTAGACTAGTTTCTGTGTGCATGCACCCCTCTAGCGTCCATCTGGACAAGCAAGAGGCATTGTCAGAGTCCAAGGTCACATTCCGTCTAGGCAAAAACATTCAAGGAGGTTTTGATGCAAGCAGTGGTGTAGTGATCCAGGGTTGTAGTGTATGTCAAACACCTATTGCTATTTCAGCAGCAGGATCCCAGAAGAGTCCCTTTCTGCAGAGACATCCAATCAGCACGAAAGGGAGTTTCTTAGCCACTGAGATGTCTTCTCACCCTTTGTGCTGATTGGAGCCAACCAGAGTGAAAGGAGGTGGGTCACTCATGGAGGATTGGCTCCTAGGGTCACTCTGGAAAAGGCTTGGGAGGGACACAGGGGAGTTGTTGTTCTGTACACTCCAAACTCAAGCATTTAGGTACCCTGAAAAGACAGCAGGCTTCACCTTCGAAAGAACGGCGTGCAAGTGCTGTTCTGTACAATGGAACTTCAAGGAAAACACAAGTCGCTTCGAAAGAAGACGTTGGAACCCTCCAAATCATTTGCCTGTGTACGTATACAGAAAATAGTAGGTCTAGATGAAAGGCAAAGCATGGATGTCTGCACTGGTTGTTGCAATGCATCCCTGATTATTTGCATTATGGTATAATTATAAAACTATTATAGAATCCTAGAACAGGGGTCGGCAACGAAAGAAGAATGGCAGATGAAAATAATGGACTATGCAGAACTGAACAAAATGACAGGAAGGATTCGAAACCTGCGGGACCAGAGATTTACAGAAGATTGGAAGAAGTATATGAACTATTTGAAAAGCAATTGTAACCAACAAATTACGCTAGTAGGACTACAAAATAAGTTTTGTAAAGAGGAATATATGAAGTGCTACAAAGTAGATAAAGAATAGAGAGATTGGTTATGAGTTTTCAATGTAACAGGGAAAATAAGAAATGTATACTAAGAGATTAGATTGGAAAATTTTCAGACAGGACTGATGGAAGTCAAAAAAATTGATTAAGATGTAAAAATATGTTTAATTACTGTTGAAAATGGTATGTTAAAAAAACTAACACACACACACACACACATATATATACATATATATTCAGGGGTCGGCAAGGTTTCCCTCGCCTGGGCCGGTTTACTCAAGTGGAGATCCCACCGTGGGCTGGATTGCGCACACGCTCATGCGCATGCATGTGATTTCCAGCGTCTGCGTCTGCACAGACACGATTTCCAGCACCGCAGAAGCGAGTCCCTGAGCTGCACTGCACCAGTTTAGTGCAGCGTGCAGGGACTCATCGAGTGGGTGGCTTGGTTCATGGGCGGTTCGTGGCCTGGTTAAATGACCCCCGTGGGCCACTTGTGGCCTTAGGTTGCCTACCCCTGCCCTAGAAGGTTGTGTCATTTTAGAAGGGCTGTGGCTGTCATGAAGGAACCCTGCCTTTCTGCATTTGCCACTGCACTACTGGAAGCAAGGCCAGTAAGGGTGTCACCTGATGTCAGGCTTCAGGGAATCGGCTCCCCGCCCTCCGTGGCAGTAGATAAGCAGAACAAAGGAAAAGGAGTCTTCTTACCAGTTAGAAACTTTCATAATCACAGCGAGAGAACAAAGAACACATCACCTAGAAATGCCGGTGCTCCCAATTAAGTTCACCCGCCCGGTCCCTATTAATGTACATCACTCCTACGTCTTGTAATCTGAGCTTGGAGCCACTGTGTTTTCTGTTCTGCCACTTTCGGAGCTCTCTGGGACTTTGGGGAAGGAGGGGAGGATACTATCCAGAGATTGTGAATCTGTTAACTCGTTCTCTTCTAGTGTTTCTTCTGCTAGTTTTCCCCCATCCAGTATTTCCCAGCTTCTGCCTTCTGAACTAGGCCCCTCTGCAAACCACTGTTCCAAATCTATACAGTGGTACCTTGGGTTAAGTACTTAATTCGTTCCGGAGGTCCATTCTTAACCTGAAACTGTTCTTAACCTGAAGCACCACTTTAGCTAATGGGGCCTCCCGCTGCTGCTGTGCCGCCAGAGCACAATTTCTGTTCTCATCCTGAAGCAAAGTTCTTAACCTGAGCTACTATTTCTGGGTTAGCGGAGTCTGTAACCTGAAGCGTCTGTAACCTGAAGCGTATGTAAACAAGGTACCACTGTACTGTCCTCCTGCTCCTGGGAATATTTAGGATCAGGATCAGATTGGAGGGAATGGCTCCCACCATTCTTCCTCAGTGCAGCCCTTCTCAGCATGGTCCCTGACACCCGAGAAGACTTATGAGGGCCTGATAGAGAGGCCTTGAGGGCCTGATTAAGCCTCCCCCTGGGGCCAGGGGTTCCCCAGCTCTGTGCCACTGTTTCCACCTGATTTAGCACTATGTGATTCTCTGCTGACAGGATATCCTTCCTAGTTACAATGGCACAGATCTGCCCCTCCCACTGAGGTCTCCATCTTTCCCAGGCCTTGCCACTTCTTACTGGCGATCCTCCTCTCAGGCTGGCCAGAGGCTGTTCCTTAAAACACTGTCTCTCTGTTACCAGCACTACCCTTTATACCCATTAAACACAAAATAAAGCAAGTTACAGACCTCCCTTTGTGGCGGGGGGTAGAAACTTGTAATTTTATAGAGCTTGTAAACCGAGCTTGTAAAGTCTTTTAAGACCCATATCTTGTGTATATCACCCTAATGATGTCCCTAGAAAATGTGAGACTGTCGGCAGTCCAAAATAAGTTAAATAAACGTAACTCCTACCGCAGTTCCCTTGAGTCCAGTGAGTTTACGCCACAGGTGAATTCCCCCCCCCCCCCGTCTTAATTACCTTTAAACCCAGTCTTCTTTGGTCTCTTTAAAACATGGTTTTCAGTTTTTAGCTGTGTATAGCGGGCAAAGTGGAATTTGCAGTGGGATAATGTAGATACCAAGCAACTGCAAGGAATTGCACATTGGTTGGCATAAAAACTTGATCCATCCAGTAATATCAGATAAACCCAAGTAATCATAAATATGGACTAGGGGCAGGGAAGAAATTGGATTCAGTTTGCATTTACAGGTGAACCTACCTAGTTTACATTTTCTGATACAATGAGTAACAGTTATCCGTCAAAATTTGCATTTCTCCAAATTTTGAAGTGTCGTTCACCAGCTAAGTAATGTGTTCAATTTTTTATCTATTTTTTGCATGTACTGGGGTACAATGTCCATAAAATGCTTGTGTTAGTGAAAATAATATACAGTGGTACCTCAGGTTACATACGCTTCAGGTTACATACACTTCAGGTTACAGACTCTGCTAACCCAGAAATAGTGCTTCAGGTTAAGAACTTTGCTTCAGGATGAGAACAGAAATCGTGCTCCAACGGCGCAGGAGGTCCCATTAGAACAGAAATCGTGCTCCGGCAGTACCGTGGCAGTGGGAGGCCCCATTAGCTAAAGCGGTGCTTCAGGTTAAGAACAGTTTCAGGTTAAGAACGGATCTCCGGAACGAATTAAGTACTTAACCCGAGGTACCACTGTACTAAATAATACTAAATAATATACTAAGCAAGGGAAGGCGTATTAGGAAAAATTGCATACACTCTTGTATAGTAGGAGAAATTTCAGTTAGTCATGGTCTTCCTGTTTATTGCTCATTCATTCCACATTTTTCAGTACATTTCCCCATCACTTTCCTTATAGTGAAAATATTAATTTATTTTAAAAGAAATCACTTATTAATCTATTTAAGTGTAACAAAAACATTGCAATCCATGATACTTCAGCTCTGTAGAACAAAGACAGGCAAACATTTGCTTTTTATTCCCCATAAACAACACAGTCATATTTTTATTTCATTCCAGTAGATCATTCTAGAGCAGGGGTCTGCAACCTGCGGCTCCGGAGCCGCATATGGCTCTTTTACACCTTTGTCGCGGCTCCGGGGCGGATACTAGCAAGGGGAGGAGGCGCATTGTGCGCCCCGACACTCTCCACTGTGACGGGCACTGTACTGGCTGTGACGTTGCATGGGGGCGGTGCGTGCGTTAGTCACGCACCGTCCCGACGTCACCTTCCCGCCCGCCCGCTACATTGTAAGGGGCATGTACGCTGGTCACTGCATTGAAAGGGGGCATGTACGCTGGTCACTGTTTTTAAGGGGAGTGAAGAACACACACAAAAAAAAAGGTAACTTGTTAATTTAACGTTTATTTCTATGAGGAGAAGTAATTCTGAGGGGTCAAACAAAGAAATAATAAAAAAGTGACAAAAAAGTTATTTTTATAATGACGAGTTTTGCGGCTCCCAGTTTTTTTCCTTCGGAAACAGGTCCAAGTGGCTCTTTTTGTCTTAAAGGTTGCAGACCCCTGTTCTAGAGTGTGCCTACAAAAAGCCAATTTCTTTTTAAAAGTGGATTTCTTGTGCTAGGAGTGACGGAGCACTTTAATCCCCTAAGAGCCATTTTTGTACCTCATGATATCTGGACAGTTTTATCCTAAAGTATCTCTCACTATGTTTCGTTAACTGTGTTTTGTTCTGTTCCATGTATACAGTGCACTTTTTCTATGCCAATAAAGGAGATTGATTGATTAATCCCCTTGAATTGTGCGAACTTACAAGTATGGTACATGCTTGAATCCTTCTTGCAAACTACGTAGTTACAACCTGTAGTTGCCCAAAACCACCACACAAAAAGTACCTAGGTCAAATATGAGTACCAACACAACAAGATAGCGTTTTTGGAGTGTTTAATCAACATGCACATACATATGAATTGACCAATCATGGCCTTTGTGGTGGGTGGGACTACAGTGGCAGACCAGAGCAAAGAAGTTTTCACTCTAGTCTGCTGTGTGAATATTTAAAGCCAATAGGCACTTAGTTTAACCAGCACAATTGGTGTAAGAGCAAGCCTCCCACTCACATTATATGAGTGTTCTATTGGTTCAATGGTTCTTTAGACGTTGCTGTACAGTGGTACCTTGGGTTAAGAACTTAATTCGTTCTGGGGGTCCGTTCTTAATCTGAAATTGTTCTTAACCTGAAGCACCACTTTAGCTAATGGGGCCTCCCGCTGCCGCCGGAGCACGATTTCTGTTCCCATCCTGAAGCAAAGTTCTTAACCTGAGGTACTATTTCTGGGTTAGCGGAGTCTGTAACCTGAAGCACCTGTAACCTGAAGCGTCTGTAACCTGAGGTACCACTGTAGTTCTAAAGCAGGGGTCAGCAACCTAAGGCCCATGGGCTGGAAGTGGCCCATGGAGGTCGTTTGACCAGCCCACGAGCTGCCCACAAACCGAGTTGCCCGCTCACGGGCTGCACTAAACCAGCGCAGCACGGTGCGGGAACTCGCTTCCATGGTGCCGAACATCGCATCTGTGCAGATGATGAAAAATGCATCTGTGCATGAGCAGAAGACGAAAATTGTGCAGGCACGTGTGTGATCCAGTCCAAGGAGGGATCTGCGCGGGACCAATCCGACTCAGGCAAGATAAACCTTGCTGACCCCTATTCTAAAGGGTCCCCATATTAAGGGTGCGGAAGGAATTTGCCTTCAAACAAATGGACCCATTTGTAGGTTTTACCTTCCTCATAGCAGTCGCTGCAACTTTCAGCAGATAAGGCATTGGCTGGAATCCTTAGCCTAATTAACAGGTGTGGGGGTGATTTGGCTCATCACCCAGACCTCATGCAGGTGTGATATCACAAGGCACCCTGGAAAAGGGCTCTGGGTGGAGGTTTCTGTCCTGAAGGCAAGTGGAGGGCAGACAGGCCATAGAACATCCAGTAGCAGCCTGGGGATGGCCAGCTTAGTTGACCTGTGTCTTGAGATGGTCCTTAACCCAGGCACGACCCTGATTAAATTTCCACCTTCAGCCCAAAGGCTAATTCAGGATACACGCCCAGTGCCTGAGCCAAAGCCTACCTACATCTGTAATCAATAAAGCTGCGGCCAATTTTTAATCCCTTAAAGTTGTTGCGTCAATCTGTTATCCGGTCAATACATCAATCTTTCTCCATAGGGAAAGGTACACTGTGCCTGGGCCTGCAAGTCTTGGAAGACTCTCTAGTGATAAAAACACTGGGCACTGGGCTGGACATTGAGCTCCTTTCCCCTCTTACAGACCCTCCAAGTGTCCCTATTTTCCAGGGATGTCCCTGTTTTAGAGAAGCCGTCCCGGTTTCTGATTTGATCCCGGAATGTCTTGCTTTTCCTTAGGACGTTCCTATTGTTATTGGAGAAATGTTAGAGGCTATGGCGTTATCCAACTCCTGAGCTGTCTGAAGGCAGTCCTGTATAGGGAAGTTTTTAAAAAAACGTTTAATGTTTTATTATGTTTCTATAAATACTGGAGGGGACGCAGGTGGCGCTGTGGGTTAAACCACAGAGCCTAGGACTTGCCAATCAGAAGGTTGGCAGTTTGAATCCCTGCGATGGGGTGAGCTCCCGTTGCTTGGTCCCTGCTCCTGCCAACCTAGCAGTTCGAAAGCACGTCAAAGTACAAGTAGATAAATAGGTACCACTCCAGAGGGAAGGTAAACGGCATTTCCATGCGCTGCTCTGGTTCTCCAGAAGCGGCTTAGTCATGCTGGCCACATGACCCGGAAACTGTATGCCGGCTCCCTCGGCCAGTAAAGCGAGATGAGCGCCGCAACCCCAGAGTCATCCACGACTGGACCTAATGGTCAGGGGTCCCTTTACCTTTATATATACGGGAAGCTGCCCAGAGTGCTGGGGCAACCTAATAAGATGTGTGGTGTATAAATAGTAAAATTATGACGATGGAATAGGAATATTTCATTGGAGAAATATTCTGATGGCCACTGCGCTCAAATTCACCTGGGTTCTTCTCATAGTGATTTCAGCCTGGCTGCTGCTGAATTTCCTGCACTCCTATCTACCCCTTCTTTCGGGGGGCTGGGGGGGTGGCTTGCCAATAAGGAAGATGTCGACGGCAGTGGCAACAGCCTCTCCGCGGACTTCTAAGAGAGGAGGGCTGTCAGTTTCATGCAGGTGCTGCTATCCAGCCAGCTGTGCACACAAGGATTCCAGGCAGGGAGTATTAAATGGAGACAGCTGCAGCCGGGCCCCAAAGAACCACCAAGCATGAACAGCTTAGGATGGATTTTCCTTGCATTATGGAACTTATTTTATTCAGCAGGCTGGGGGGCAGGGAGAAAGAGAGAAAGGGAGAGCTAGCTGTGGCTCTCAAAGGCCTCGAGATTCCATATCCCATTTCTTGGATGAAAATAGGGACGTCCTCTTCTATTATTATTATTATTATTATTATTATTATTATTATTATTATTATTAATGCCCCAGCCCACTCTGGGCTGCTTCTAACATATATAAAAACATAATGAAACTATACAGGGCTAACTGTCTTCTAAAGGTTGTACAGTGGTACCTCGGGTTACAGACGCTTCAGGTTACAGACTCCGCTAACCCAGAAATAGTACCTTGGGTTAAGAACTTTGCTTCAGGATGAGAACAGAAATCGTGCTCCAACGGCGCAGGAGGCCCCATTAGCTAAAGTGGTGCTTCAGGTTAAGAACAGTTTCAGGTTAAGAACAGACGTCCAGAACGAATTAAGTTCTTAACCCGAGGTACCACTGTATAGCTACTTATCTCCTTGTCTTGGGGGTTGCATTACTCCGTATCCTCCAATATTTATAGGTACATCCTAAGGAAAAGTGGGACATTCCGGGATCAAATCAGAGACTGGGGCTGCCTTCTGTAAATCCAGGACTGTCCCTGGAAAACAGGGACATTTGGAGGGTCTGAGATGTTCATCCACTGCACAGGGCTGAAGTCCGAGCGCAGCATTCATTCGAAGCAGTGCTTGACGCGAACTAGTTCAGTTTAAGGAAATTCACCAAACCAATTCGAAAATCTCTGCACTAAACCGGAAAGCCATTCCCATCATTGCCAGCGGGAGTGAACATAAATTAAGTTCACTTTGGGGTAGAATTTTGAATGATTTCTAGTTCATCTTTAAGTTTGTTTCATACATGCAAGTTTTTTTTATTAAAAAAAATACTTTAGACTTTTTGGACTTTTAAGCTTCATGATTTTAATGGCTGGGCATTAAACCATTCACACTCCACTGTCTGCGTGAGTCTCTCTGTGTTATGATGTTTTACTATGCCAGAAAAGTTTCCTTTCTGATACAAAGATCAGGTTGCAGGGACTCATTCTGGAGCAGGACTGGAGTGGGGGCACAGGGTTATAGCCCCCACATCCCTTACCAGGGTCCCAGTTCAGATAAAGACCCCAGACCTGCTACTTATTTTTGCTATCTAACCACTCACACAATTCCTGAAATCATGTGTACTTTATGTACATAAAGAATGTGACTGTGGCCACAAAACTTTCCTCAGTTCTGGTGTAATCTGCCATTGTTGTAGAAAGAAAAAAAACTGTACCCTCTGGTAATAGCAATTAGCTCCAGATTTGCTCTTTAAAATGTTGGTTAAAACACCAATTGTACCACTACAAACTGTAAGTACAGAAAGGCCCCATAGCTTGTGTGTTGAGAGCAAAAGCTACCAGGTTTTTCTGGGGCTTGGAAAAACAGCTCCACATTTTCCCAACACGTAGGTCTTGGATTATCCTTAAAATGTTCCTGTGTCTTGGATAGCAGGAAAGGCCTTAACCTAACAGCATTAACCTATGCTCCTTTTATCTTCCATTAGACTGTCTCACCATGAAATCACATTGATGTGTATCAGATTCCCAACCTGCGGCCAATTTCACGACTCAAACGTGGGCGAAACTGAGCTCTCCGGGGGCCTAAACCGTTGTCATCTATCAGAAACGCTGGGATTTCTCCTTTCGAGAGAGGCAGACAGAGAGAAGGCAAGACCTCCTGATTTGTAGGGAACTGGCTACTAGATATCTGGATATAATGCAAGTTTGGGAGAGGTTTAACAGCTGGGATTAGGACTGCTTCTGTTGTAACCTTCTGGGCTCTCACACACATTTGAAAGTGATCGTGCCAGAGCCTTCATGCGTGAAAAGTCCAGGCCGGCCCACCCATTAGCCACACGGAGACCTTGGCCTCAGGCGGCAGAACAGGAGGGGTGGCACATCTGCATACCACCCCAATCTGGCTGCCCACCAGCCACTGCTTCACCTGAGTCAAGCCATTGGTCCATCTATCTCAGTGTTGTCTGCACTGATGGGCAATAGCTCTCTGTGGTTTCAGGCAGGGGACATTCCTGGTTCTACCTGAAGATGCTGAGGATTAAACCTGAGAAACCTTCTGCATGCAGAACAAGTGCTCTTCCCCTGAACAATGTAAAGGTAAAGGTACCCCTGCCCGAACGGGCCAGTCTTGACAGACTCTGGGGTTGTGTGCCCATCTCACTCAAGAGGCCGGGGGCCAGCGCTGTCCGGAGACACTTCCGGGTCACGTGGCCAGCGTGACATCGCTGCTCTGGCGAACCAGAGCCGCACACGGAAACGCCGTTTACCTTCCCGCTTGTAAGCGGTCCCTATTTATCTACTTGCACCCGGGGGTGCTTTCGAACTGCTAGGTTGGCAGGCGCTGGGACCGAACAACGGGAGCGCACCCCGCCGCGGGGATTCGAACCGCCGACCTTTCGATCGGCAAGCCCTAGGCGCTGAGGCTTTTACCCACAGCGCCACCCGCGTCCCCTGAACAATGACCCCTTGCTAATAAGGACCTTGGGAGCTGCTTTATATTGAGGTCCATCTAGCTCAGAAACATTTTAAAGATGTACCAACATGAGAACGGGCCTTTTCTGTGGTGGCTCCCTGTATGTGGAATGCACTCGACTGGCACCATCATTACATGTCTTTAGGTGCCGGGCAAAAACACCCCTCTTTTCCCAGGCATTTAGCCATTAAATAATCTATGGCCAGTTAAAGATAGGGGCCAGGGGAACTGTTATTATGGTTATTTATTATTATTATTATTATGCTGTCTGTTAGTATTCTTTTTATTATGTTTGTATTATTGATGCTCCGTAAAATGTGTTCTTAATGTTGTACACTGTCCTGGAATCTTCACTGGTTCCGATTTAAAAGAGAGGTACAGTGGTACCTCGGGTTAAGTACTTAATTCGTTTCGGAGGTCTGTACTTAACCTGAAACTGTTCTTAACCTGAAGCACCACTTTAGCTAATGGGGCCTCCTGCTGCTGCCGCTCCGCCGGAGCACGATTTCTGTTCTCATCCTGAAGCACTATTTTTGGGTTAGCGGAGTGTGTAACCTGAAGCATATGTAACCCGAGGTACCATTGTACACTGGTAGCTTGGTTTAAGAACAGTCTGGTTTAACAATGATTTGGTTTACAAATTGCGCAAAACCGGAAGTAGTGTCCCGGTTTGAGAACTTTACCTCGGTCTAAGAACAGAATCCGAATGGTGGAAGGGCACCGGCCACGGGAGGCCTCATTAGGGAAAGAGCGCCTCGGTTTAAGAACAGTTTCGGTTTAAGAACGGACTTCCGGAATGGATTAAGTTTGTAAACCTCACAGCCTAGGACCCTCGTACCTACGGGACCGCCTCTCCTGGTATGCCCCATGGAGAACCTTAAGGTCCATATATAGCAACACCCTAGAGGTCCCGGGCCCTAAGGAAGTCAGATTAGCCTCAACCAGAGCCAGGGCCTTTTCAACACTGGCTCCAGCCTGATGGAATGCTCTGTCTCATGAGAACAGGGCCCTGCAGGATCTGATTTCTTTCTGCAGGGTCTGTAAGACAGAGTTGTTCCGCCTGGCCTTTGGCTTGGAATCGACTTGATCCCCTTCCCCACTATCCTTTTTCCTTTCTCCTTCTATGATGGAACTCCTATTTGTGGACTTCCTTGGCTTTTTTTTCTGGCCCACATAGGACCAGTCTGGATAGTTGTTGGCCTTGGTGAAGATTTGACATTTTTGAGTTTCTACTGAAATGAGGTTGCATTTTAATCTTGTTTTTGAGTTGTATTTTAATCAAATGTTTTATAGCTGGTGTTAGCTGCCCTGAGCCTGGTCTTGGCTGGGGAGGGCGGGGTATAAATAAAATTATTTATTTATTTATTATTTTCATCCGAGGTACCACTGTAGAGTCTTCCACCTTGCAGATGCGCTGAAGCTCCTTATTTACTGCTTTAGCCCAGGTGCTAAAGTGACTGTCCAAGGCGCCGGATAGCAATAAGCAACAAAAGCCCTCCATCCTGGCTAGCCTAGCTCCTGCTTGAAGGGCTCAGTCATGAGCATCCAGATCACTGGCTTCACGGGAAACGAATATGCGCCTTGTTTATTTTTTCAGGCGGCGCCCTCGCCTCCTCAACAGCTCTCCGAGCATGCATAGTTCGGTCTTGTCATGTATGCCTCCTTCCTGCATATAAGCCAGGTGTCAGTCAAAGCGGTTGGTGCTGGAAATCCGTGCTGGGAAGCCGGATGCCTCCAAAGGTTTTCCAGGATCACTTCTCTATATTATGCGGCCTCCCGGGTTATGGGAAATGGACTCAGCTCTCCAGGAAATGACAGTGGGACCTCTTCCTGTTATCTTGCTCTATGACCGCTCAGCAGGAAATGACATCAGATGCTGGGCATCTGATTTTTTTATTTTTTAGCAGCGAAGCACCTTCTTTTGTTTTGTGGGGAGCAGGTGACCAGTTGAACAATGATCTGATCTCCTTCCATCCTGAGGAACGGGGCCTGTTTTGGCCCCTCAGAAAGTCATTAGATCATGGGTAGGCAAACTAAAGCCCGGGGGCTGGATCCGGCCCCATCGCCTTCTAAATCTGGCTCTCCCCCTCCTCATTTACTCGCCACAACAACCCTGTGAGGTGGGCAGGACAACTCTGTGAGGCAGGGTGTCAGATACAGATCTGAACGCTGCCTCTTTTGTCCCGGGTTCGAGTTCTGCTTCCTTCCCACAGTAGATTTAAATAACAACAATAAAAAGGACTAGTTAGGCTGATATGGTTCTTAAGAGAACCTTTAGACTGAGTCGTCAAAACAACTCCAGTCCCAGTAAAGCAAAACGGAGCTGTTACGTGTTCTGATTTATGACACGGCTGTGGTGCAAAGTATGCGTCTAGCTCGGGTTAACAGATGTTTTGTTAATTCCCAATTTCTCCCATAATCTGTATATTTTTGTCCCACACTTGGGCACGGTCTGAAATGTATGATGGAGTGCTCCCTCATTAATCATGTGTGAGTGGAAGTATGAGCCAGTTTTATTCGTTTCTGCACCGCCAGGCCACATAAATTAACTGGAACGTGTGTTTAATATATCTTGAACGACTCCACTCACCTCTCAGTGCAGCACAGTAGCTCTCAAAGAAATTATTTTTCAGGGATGGAATTTTAGTTCTTCATATATTTTCTTTCTTTCTTTCTTTCTTTCTTTCTTTCTTTCTTTCTTTCTTTTTCTTTTTGAAAATGCTAGTGGCACCACAGCAGGAATGGTTCAGTCCCCAAGTGATCCAAAAGTCCCTGGTGTTTGGGATGACAAATGCCCTGTGTTCAAATTGGGGTTGCAGACTTTAATCCATTTATTGGTGGGCTAACCAACAGGTCCATTTTCTACGTGTCTATTCAGAACTAAGGAACGCGGGTGGCGCTGTGGGTTAAACCACAGAGCCTAGGACTTGCCGATCAGAAGGTCGGCGGTTCGAATCCCGCAACAGGGTGAGCTCCCGTTGCTCGGTCCCTGCTCCTGCCAACCTAGCAGTTCGAAAGCACGTCAAAGTGCAAGTAGATAAATAGGTACCGCTCCAGCGGGAAGGTAAACGGTGTTTCCGTGCGCTGTTCTGGTTCGCCAGAAGCGGCTTAGTCATGCTGGCCACATGACCCGGAAGCTGTACGCCGGCTCCCTCGGCCAATAAAGCGAGATGAGCGCTGCAACCCCAGAGTGGGTCACGACTGGAGCTAATGGTGAGGGGTCCCTTTACCTTTAGCCTCATATTGCTCCATGATCACTGCAGATGGTGACAGCAGTCACGAAATTAAAAGACGCCTGCTTCTTGGGAGAAAAGCAATGACAAACCTAAACAGCATCTGAAAAAGCAGAGACATCACTTTGCCGACAAAGATCCGTACAGTTAAAGCTATGGTTTTCCCAGTAGTGATGTATGGAAGTGAGAGCTGGACCATAAAGAAGGCTGATCGCCGAAGAATTGATGCTTTTAAATTATGGTGCTGGAGGAGACTCTTGAGAGTCGCATGGACTGCAATAAGATCAAACCTATCCATTCTGAAGGAAATCAGCCCTGAGTGCTCACTGGAAGGACAGATCCTGAAGCTGAGGCTCCAATACTTTGCCCACCTCATGAAAAGACTCCCTGGAAAAGACCCTGATGTTGGGAAAGATTGAGGGCACAAGCAGAAGGGGACGACAGAGGACGAGATGGTTGGACAGTGTTCTCAAAGCTACTAACATGAGTTTGACCAAACTGAGGGAGGCAGTGGAAGACAGGAGTGCCTGGCGTGCTCTGGCCCATGGGGTCACGAAGAGTCGGATACGGCTAAACGACTAAACAACAACAACAACAAACCTCATATTAGCAGAGTCTGTAGTCCAGAGCTTTACAAACATTTCATGTTGGTGACACACTTTTTAGACACGCGTCATTTCGTGACACAGTAATTCAGTTTTACTAGCAGACCAGAGGTTAAACTAACCCCTTTCCAGCCTCGGGAGGAGTGCAAGGAACGTTCGCGCAACACACCTTCACATTGCAGCCGACACACTAACGTGTCGTGACACACTTTGGAAAGCTCTGCTGTAGTCTTTTAGCTGTAGCAAACCAACGAGCCAATTCCTTCTCCCTTCTGGAATTCGAGAGAAATATCGAGCGGTTGCCTGTTAGTCCACATATTTGAGATCTGGCCGGAGATAAGATTAATAGGAGGAGGGAAATTCAAAGGTTGGAAATGAACTGTTGAAAACTCAGTGTCATTAAATTAATTAGCCGTCTTTATTATATTATGTATATATATAACCTGGTTATGCTTAGATGTATTTAACAGGTTTGACTAAATTGTCACAGCACTCCTTTCAGCAAAACGCCGTTCTCCAGCCAAGTGGACCAACCATTATTTCCCCTTGTTTTTTTAAGAGCAAACCATATGTACATGGGGGAAGGCTTTTTTATGGGCAATTAAGGAGCACTTGTAGGTGCCAAGCATCTGTATTCCTGCCGAATTAAATTAATTACCCAATGGTCTTGGGGAACAAGGATTCCAGTTACCCTGGTTTGGCCAAAGCTCCATTGTGGGGAATTGGACCTGATTAATCAAGGCTTGCGGTATTTCCTCTTGCTATTCCAAACATACCAGCGTCTCCCGGCCATCTTTATTGTGACTCCTCTTCAATCACACCCTGCCAAGGCGAATAGGCACAGAGGCCTGCCTGTATCCGCACTGACTCAAAACCATCCTTCCTTTCTGGCGATTCGGAGCGGCTTTCACGATGCAATCATCCGAGAGAGAGAGAAGGCCAACCTGTCAATGTGTTGCTGCTTCCTTGTTAGGGTGATGTGAAACGCAACGCTTGCCAAAGAAACAGACAAAGGGGGATATGAATATTAATTTCACAGGCTCATCTTTCCCCGAAGGGAGGCTATCGGGGAGGAGCGGGAGAGGAAGTCGGGACTAAGTTCTGGCTAGTTTCACCTCCGAGTGATATATGACTTCTTCCCCTTTTCTCTCCTCACATCATTAGGGGCCAGAATGCATGAGCTATGAAGGGCGAACAATGGGAAATGGGAGCATTCCATTATTGCTCCATGTAGGTGAAATGAATGGCTGTGCATGTTTGGAAGGAGAGATCTGAAGTTCAGATACACCACGAAAGGTCTTACAACTTTAAATCGGCCACGGATGATTTTTAAACGGCATCTTGCGTGCATGGTGCTGATTTCTTGCCCTAGAAAGAGTGGATTTGCATGCAAAACTTCTGTTCAGTCATGAGCATCCCAAAACCAAGTCATTCGCTGTGAATACGGGGTGGGTGTTTGAGCTCACTTTCATTCTGATGACATTTCATTTTGGCACTCACTCTTGTGGTGTTATCTTTGAACACTGAGGCAGAGCAGTAGCCAAATTCTGTGGGGACAGGGCCCAAGCAGGGGGGTTTAATCGTTGCAGGACTGTCACAAAGTATAAGTAGCCTGCTATGCTTTGAGTCATTTAAGTTCTTGTTGTGCATTTATCCATCTAGTTATTAAAAAAAATTAAAATCTCTCAAGGCAACCTGCAGCATCATAAAATGAGAAACAGCTAAAAACAAAATTTCCCTAACATGTTCATCCAGCAATACTATCAAAAGGACAAATCCTGCCGACCAACTGTTCCCAAATCTGAGCATTTGGCAGAGTCAGTTTGACAATGTCACTCTCTTCAAACAGGCAGTTGAAATCTCACAATGGGAAATGCTGTTTGGAGGGAGAGAATTTGGAACAGGAAGATGGTGGGCAGAGAAGGGGTTAAGTAAGCCCTCCCCAGGGCTAATTTTCCACACACACCCAATTTCCCCTTCTCAAAGTGCCTTTTCAAGAAAGAAAAGAGAGAGGACACTAATGGGCTGCTCTTAAGAATGTCAGGGAATTCTGACAGAAACGGAGCAGAAATTGCCAATCTTCACTTATTCATTCTATATTTGGAACAGAACTCAGTTCTTGAATGCGATCGGTATTCACTGTTGTTGGTTCCAGTCTGTGAAAAGTAATTGATGACACCCCAGCTGCTATTTGCATTGCCTTTTTTTTTGCTTCAAAATCAATGGTGTAGAATAATAATAATAATAATAATAATAATAATAATAATAATAATAATAGGTTAAATTCAAGTAACTTTTACTCATGCTAGACCCACTGAAATTAATGAACCTATGTTAGTCATGGCCATCAATTTAAAAGCATCTACCCCAGTTAATGTTAGTTGTGTACAACCCATTGTGATTAATTATGTAATTAATTACATAAAATTCTGTAGCAGGGATATGAAGAACTACTTTTGTCAGAAGCTGAACTGCAGAGGAATTAAAACAGTGCTGAATGTAAGGGACACAGTTCAGCATTTTTAGATCCCTAGCTACTCTTAAGTACATGTAGATGTAATGTGTAGTCTGGCCCTCAGGTTCCTCTGTATAACGTAGTGTGGCTCTCAGATTTTTCTGTGATTGTCTCCCTGCTCTCTGTCACTTTCTCTTTAGCTCCTCTGCCCTTGTGTTCTCTAATACATTAAAGCAAACAAAAGACTTGATCTGCAAAACTTATCCGCTAAGCCAGGAATCGTGTTTCTCCCTGCTGCTTGAAACTACCATCTGGAGACCTGTGAAAGAATAAAATAATAATATTCTTCCAGGAAGAACAAAAAAAGACAAAGGAAACAAGGAGCAGTTGTAATCCCTCACACACCTTGCCCCTAGCCTGGTCCCATTCCAGAAAAAGAAAAATAATTGCCAAGGAACAAAGGACATCGCCTTACACCAGGACACCATTTGCACTATACATTTAAAGCAATATCATACCACTTTAAACAGTCATGGCTTCCCTCAAAGAACTGTCGTTCATTAAGGGTGCTGAGAGCTGTTGAGGGCACACAGCCCTATTTCCCTTGCAGTGGTGCAAACCCCACTTAAGGCTCAATCTCAGGATGACTGCTGCTAAAGAGAGCCAGTGTGGGCGTAATGGTTAGAGTGTTGGACTATTACCTGTGAGACGAGAGTTCGAATCCCCACTCAGCCATGAAGCGCACTGGGTGACCTTGCGCCATTCACTGTCTCTTAGCCTAAACTACTTCACAGGATTATGTGAGGATGAAATGGGGAGGCGGAGAACCATGTGACCACCTTAAGTTCCTAGGAAGAAAAGGTGGTACAGTGGTGCCCCGCAAGACGAAATTAATTCGTTCCGCAAGTTTTGTCGTCTAGCGAATTTTTCGTCTTGCGAATCACGAAATCCCATAGGAATGCACTGAAAATCAATTAATGCGTTCCCATGGTCAAAAAAAGTCCAAACAAAGCCAAATTTGGTACAACAACAGTTTATTAACTGCTCTTTAAAGTCACACATACTGTAAAGAGCAGTTCAAAAATTGAAGGGAAAATAAATTAACTTTATAAACAAAACATGTCTTTGTTTTTAGACAAAGGAAACAAAGTCGCGAGACGTTTTCGTCTTGCGAAGCAAGCCCATAGGGAAATTCATCTTGCGAGGCAAATCGAAAACGGAAAAACCTTTCGTCTAGCGAGTTTTTTGTCTTGCGAGGCATTCGTCTTGCGAGGTACCACTGTATATGACTGCAATTGAAAAAAGGAATATCTGAGTTTCACTCTCATGAAGCTGCCAGTGTGAGTGGAGTGGTCTTGGGGACCTTTGATTCCCTAACAAAATCATGAAGTTAAGGCGATATGAACTTGCTTATATCCCAATCTCATCCCATCCCAGAACTCAAAATGATGTTCTTAAGGTCTGCCATCAAGATATGACCACACCCTGCTATAAAGCCATCCTGATGTGATTACATACTTGAATCAGGTTCTTTTTTTAAAGGGCTGCTTTTTACAGATGTGTGTACCAGTGAAATGCCACAGCAAAAACACAACAATGCACACAATTAAGACAAGAGTGGTTTGCTGCAGAGATCTGTCAATATACTAACATCCAAACTAGGTGGAGAAGGCAGGAACTGCAAACAAATTAAAGGCTTTGAAAACTCTGGCAGACTGTGCTGGCTCCACAAATTTACTTCTGTAATTAAATTATTATTATTTATTTAACTAATTTGATGGGTGTGTTTTTTTTTAAAAAAACCTACACACCTCTAAGCAGTTTGCAGAAATATAAAATTCAAAAGTTGATTAAAAATGGTTGAATACAGATATTTCAAAGTGTCCAAAAGTTTATTAAAATCAACAGAGGCTAAAAAGAAATAAAACACAGATAATGTTAACATGTCTGGATAGGCTTTAAGTGCTGTTTTAAGCAGGTTCCTTTTTTAAAAAAATAATGATATTTATTGAAATTTTACAGACAATAAAAAGTTACAAAATTAAAAATGAGAAATAAAAAAGAATAAAAGAAAAAGAAATACAAAAATACAAAGACAAAATACATAAAAAGTAAAAAAAACTTTAAAAGAAATCAATATTTTCATGTCTTATATTTCATTTACTTGTTTCCTGACCTCCTCACCCCCCCTTTTTTGTATTCCAGTTCACATGGTTAATTCAGCAAATCCTTACCCTCTATCATTTATCTTTACTCAATGTCTTAACCTATTATAACTATATATTTCCAACCATTGTCAATCCGTATTTACATATTCTTGTTAATCTTTTTACCAATACCGCTTATTTTCAATCCAGCATCCCTTTAACATTCATAAATTTTACAGTATTTCTGCAAGTAGTCTTTAAATTTCTTCCAGTCTTCTTCCACCACCTCTTCTCCCTGATCTCGGATTCTGCCGGTCATTTCTGCCAGTTCCATGTAGTCCATCACCTTCATCTGCCATTCTTCCAGGGTGGGTAGATCTTGTGTCTTCCACTGTTCTAAGCAGGTTCCTGCTTGATTTCAAGAGGTAGGGAAGTGTTGCCCCATTTAAGAGGGAAATGAAGTGCAGATGGGGCTCATCTACCTGGGAAGGTAGATTGTCTAGGAGAAGGAAAATTCCAATTCTGAACACCTGTCGCCTTGTGGATATACCAAACCCTGAGGAAGAATCTGTACCTGCTGCCTTGGCAGGACGTATTTGGGAGATCGGGTCCTCCCTTAAAGAGGGCACGTATTGCAGTGAGACCTGGACAACCGACACCCTGTGTTGTGGGTGGGCACTATTGGTCAGCCACAACACCCGATTGGTAGGTCCCTCAAAGCTGGGTGCAATCTGGCCAATGGGACGCAATCCAAACAGTTCGAGGGACCTATTTATGCCCATGCACATGACCCAGAGCTTCCTCTTTCGGCGCATACATTCGGAACACCTGCCCACCTCTCCCTACTTTTAGGGCTTGACCTTGCTATGCCATCGTGTGTCGTCTGTCGTTGGGACAGGGGCACGGCAGGAATTTCCACCACTTGGCTGATTGGGGATAGGCTCTGGTTCAGGTGATAGGGATGGGAGAATGCTTTCACCATCCCTGTGTGAAGGGTATTCCGTTAAAGGAATCCAGGGACTCGGTGGTTTGGTCAACCCCTGAGAGGGGGTTGTGCCTGTGCCTGAGTCCAGGGGGACATTTGGGTGACGGAGTTAGCCCATTCCCGGCTTTCCGCTTATCCAGGTGTTCACCCTTGGCTAACCTATGCTGGAACCCTGAGTCAGCGCTACCTGCACGGCAGGGAGCTAGTCGAACCAGAGCCTATGCAACCAGTCACTTTCTGTAATCAATAAAGTTGTAGCCTAAATTCTGCCAAAAACCAAAACCAAAATTTGAGTCCTGTGTGAATTTATTTAGGGGGGAGGTTTCTGGGTCTGAACACGCAAAAGAAAAGGCTGAGGCGTAAACCCTACACAAATATGGAGTGGAGTCATGCTTTGCTTTCCTTCGGACCACGTTAAATAAGTTGGAGTTCTTGTTATTAAATATACCAAGACAAAAACATGCCAATAACTCAGGCCAATGTAAGTTTCAATAGTGGGAGTGGTCCCTACTCACAAATCAATAGTAACAAAAACTAATCCATTCAAAAGTATGCTGACAAGGATTACAAACTCAAATAGAGATTACAAACTCAAACTCATAAAAATATGTATAACACAATAATTTGTTACAGAATTAAAGATAAGAGTTTATGAGTAGAGACAAGTTCATACTAGTCCATAGTCAGATTCGTCGTGGAGGTCTTAGTTTCAATCACTGAGCAGAAGTCAGAAGTCAGTTATGGATTAGAAACCAGGACAGACCCCTGTTTCGATGTATTCACCTTCATCAGTGGGAAGTATCAAATATTACATGATAATACATTTAAATTCTAAATTATCATAAATTATAATTTATAAAACAGTATTATATAGCATTTGGTTCCTTATCTAATTTTCAAAGGGTCGTGTAAGTTTGAAGACTTTTGGATAAATGTATCTACGTTTCTCAAGGATAACAACTGAAAATAATCATGAATGGCAGGGAGCTAGTTGAACCAGAGCCTATGCAACCAGTCACTTTCTGTAATCAATAAAGTTGTGGCCTAAATTCTGCCCAAAACCAAAACCAAAATTTGAGTCCTGTGCAGTGGCGTAGCGTGGGTAGTCAGCACCTGGGGCAAGGCAAGTAATTTGCACCCCCTAACCCGTGGATTTGCGCCCTCTAACCCTAACCCCCAGATGTTGCGCCCGGTGCGGCCGGCCCCCCCTGCACCCCCCACGCTACGCCACTGGTCCTGAGTGAATTTATTTAGGGGGGAAGGTTTCTGGATCTGGACACACAAAAGAAAAGGCTAAGGCATAAACCCTACACAAATATGGAGTGGAGTCTTGCTTTCCTTTCCTTCGGACCACCTCAGTGAGGCTGGGAGAGGAAGTCCTGTCATCTGGCAGCCCAGGACCTCCAGACACAACGCCCAGCCTTGCACCCTGAGAAGGTCACTTTGGTGCTGGAAACACAATGAAAAGAAAACAGGAGGCAGCAGTTACCAGTTATTAGCTCCACCTGACCAACATTTTGACTTCACCCCCAAAGGCGCACTCCTCGGTTGACTCCTGTGACAGACAGATGCCAATAACAAAGCAAAATTCAGGAGCGGAATAGAAGACAGAGCAAAACAAAGGTACAATAAAGCTATAGAACAGGAGGACAGGTAGTCCCCCCAGCAGACCACTGGAAGAGAAAAATATGGACTATAATGCAAAGTTATAACATGATGAGATATGAGCAGTTACAGGAGGATAGGTTATAACTTACAGAGACTTTAAAGTGGGGAATTTGCAGTTTTCGTTACATTGGCATCAACACAAAACAAATGAATCACAATTATGGGTGTCTGAAGTATGATATAATTTAACTCTACTTTTTTTTATTACGTTGGAAGCAGCACAAAGCAAACGAAGCAGCAATTACGGGTGTACTAAGTACGATATAATTAGCTGCGCATCAAGATACCTTTGCAGATCGACTGTCTATCACATACTTGCGGAGTCTAAAAAAAAAGCAGATGGAAATATTCAGCGAGAAGCACACGATGCTGTAGTCTGTGAAATTCAATGCCAGAATAAAATGGCCAGCCTTTAAGATGCCACCTGATGCGCCGCTGTTTTCACAAGAGACTAATGCGGTTAGTTTCCCCTGCAATCCTTTCCCTGCTGAACCCCAAGGAGAAGTACTTGTGTCCAGCCGTCGTTAGAGCAAGTAACGGACTGATCTAGGCAAATCCCACTTTCTCATCGAGCTTAATCTCGGAAAATCCTAGGTTCTAATCCTGCTTAAGCCACAGCCTAACATTTTGAACCTCCTTGGGTCTGACTTCATCTCTCCTTGCTTTACTCAGGACAGATGTACAGTAGTGTGAAAAACCCAGGCTTTGCTGGAAAACCACGTTGATTTCTCAGGGGGGAGAGACTGTCTCACAGCCCCGAGGGAACTAGGGAGCACCTGTTGGGGCAGAGAAGATGCAACAGCAGAGAGAGACTGCTTATAGGAAAGAAGTACAGGGGTTAATTCAATGGTGTAAAGAAAATAATCTTATGCTTAACACCAAAAAAACCAAAGAACTCATAATTGACACTATCCACTATTTAAATAAATAAATAAATTATTATTATTATTATTATTATTATTATTATTATTATTATTATTAGTTGACAGCCAGGACCAGACTCCATGAACTGACTGTAGGCAGGCAGGTGTGGGGCTGGTTGAAGGTGAGGCAGTGATGTGTTTTGGTCCATGTATGGTTTCTGAAAGCAAGAACCTGAGAGATTTGGCTTTGAATGGAAACTGAATCAAACATCTTCTCCATCCCTGGCTATCACCAACTGATGGGAGTTGAATTCCAGAACATCTGGAACGCATCATGCTGGGTAAGGCTGCTCTAGAACAGTGACTAGGTTCTACATCAACGGGGCTTCCTTTTTTGGCCACAGGCCTGTTCCAGAATATGCTGTGTATAAGGTCGATCCAGCCCCATGCTTCCGCTTTCAAGTCAACCCTGGTCGTCGGCGTGAAATTTAGCTGCCCAAGTGAACAGTCGACTTGGAAAACCCATGTGTCTGATTTCATATTTATTCATCCGCTGGTTTTTCTCGTTTGGCAAATGGACTGTGTCAATATTTAGTTATTGCTGTGGGAACAGCAAGAAAAGAAAGGAGGGAAATAATAGAAGAAAACATTATGTTAAGGCTTAACCTACTTGGCTGGGCCGGTAGGCTTGACTCATTTGTTTAACTACTTTTTCTTTTTCCTCATGTGTCTCTCTCACACTCAAGGCAAACAGGAATCGAGGACCAGAACTGTTTACATGGCTTGTACGTTGAGCCAAGGGTAGGTGCCAGACGGTCTCTGAATCCCTTCAGTCATTTTTTAATGAATTGTTCCATTCTCTCTCTCTCTCTCTCTCTCTCTCTCTCTCTCTCTCTCTCTCTCTCTCACACACACACACACACACAATCTCTCTCCTCCCCCGTCTCCCTTTTCCCTACATCAGGGCGGAGAACCCTTTTCATCCTGAGGTCCACATTCCCATCTAAGCAAGCTTCTGGGGGCCAGATGTGTAGCCAGAGCACAGGCAAAAGTAAGCAGAGAAACACATTTGATATTTGGACATGATGCCAAAAAGCACTCCAGGGCTCCCTCTTTTGACTTACGTCACCTCATAGAGACCCCACTTTTCCTACAACAGCTGGAGTCCAACAACAGCTGGAGGGAGTCGCCAGACCCTCCAAGTGTCCCTATTTTCCAGGGACAGTCTCGGATTTACAGGACACATCCTGGTTTCTGATTTGATCCCGGAATGTCCCGCTTTTACTTAAAGTAAAGGTAAAGGGACCCCTGACTGTTAGGTCCAGTTGTAACCGACTCTGGGGTTGCGGCGCTCATCTCGCTTTATTGGCCGAGGGAGCCAGCGTACAACTTCCGGTTCATGTGGCCAGCATGACTAAGCCGCTTCTGGCGAACCAGAGCAGCACACGGAAACGCCGTTTACCTTCCCACCGGAGCGGTACCTATTTATCTACTTGCACTTTGACGTGCTTTCAGACTGCTAGGTTGGCAGGAGCAGGGACCGAGCAACGGGAGCTCATCCCGTCGTGGGGATTCGAACCGCCGACCTTCTGATCGGCAAGTCCTAGGCTCTGTGGTTTAACCCACAGCGCCACCCATGTCCCTTCCCGCATTTCCTTAGGACGCTCCTATTTCCACCAGAGAAATTTTGGAGGGTATGAGTTACTTTGGCTGCCTTCGGCATACACATTCAGTTCAATGGCTGCTAGACGCGATGTCTCTGCTCTGCTTCCAGGTGCTTCTGAATCCCAGATGCTGGAAAACACAGGTCCTGTTGCAGGCTTCCTATAGACATCTGGGTATCCATTTGAGAAGCCCAGTCTTCAGTTGGCTCCTTGCCATCCCTCGGAAATGACCAGAAAAAACAAAAGCCACAGGTATTCCTCGTGCTCCCAGCATGATACTTACCCCTTCTTTCCATTCTTCAGCTAGGAAGCCAGAATGGGTTCATCGATGATGAGCCTCCCTTGCCAAAGCCTGAGGTACTTTTTCTGCCATGCGTTTCCCTTAGACATTCGTATAAGGAATTTGCACTTTTGGCAGCAGGATAATCGCCTGCTCGTACGGCTCTGCATACCAGCAGCAGAATCTGGAAGGAGGCCCTGCAATGTCTTGAAGGAATGTAACTGGCAACCATTGCTTTGTACTGGGGCAAAGGAGGTTAAGGGAGCATGCGTTTAGAAACGCAAGGGGAATCATATCTGAAGAAGTGTGCATGCACATGAAAGGTCATACCAATACAGTGGTACCTTGGGTTACATACGCTCCAGGTTACATACGCTCCAGGTTACATATGCTTCAGGTTACATATGCTTCAGGTTACAGACTCCGCTAACCCAGAAATAGTGCTTCAGGTTAAGAACTTTGCTTCAGGATGAGAACAGAAATCATGCTCTGGCAGCAGCAGGAGGCCCCATTAGCTAAAGTGGTGCTTCAGGTTAAGAACAGTTTCAAGCTAAGGACGGACCTCCGGAACAAATTAAGTACTTAACCCGAGGTACCACTGTAACTAACTTAGTTGGTCTCTAAGGTGCTACTGGAAAGAATTTTTCCATTTTGTTTCGGCAGGGGGAATTGTACCAGATAAGGTCCGTTCAGCTCGAATTTCCGTTCACTCTTGGGCGAATGGATTGATAACCATAAGAACACAAAAGACCTACATTGGCTCCCAGTACGTTTCCGAGCACAATTCAAAGTGTTGGTGCTGACCTTTAAATCCCTAAATGGCCTCAGTCCAGTATACCTGAAAGAGTGTCTCCACCCCCATCGTTCAGCCCAGACACTGAGGTCCAGCGCCGAGGGCCTTCTGATGGTTCCCTCACTATGAGAAGCGAAGTTACAGGGAACCAGGCAGAGGGCCTTCTCGGTAGTGGCACCTGCCCTGTGGAACGCCCTCCCACCAGATATCAAAGAGAACAACAACTATCGGACTTTTAGAAGACATCTGAAGGCAACCCTGTTTAGGGAAACTTTTAATGTTTTATGGATTACTGTATTTTAATATTTTGTTGGAAGCCGCCCAGAGTGGCTGGGGAAGCCACTCTGGGCGGAATTATTATTATTATTATTAAAGAAACCTGCTGGATCAGGCCCAGAGGTGCCAGCTTGTGAGGGCGATTGGGGTGACATTGTGTGTGACATTGCTTGCGTGATGTCAGGATGTCGAATGCGGCAGCCGTGCAGCTTCGATGGCCAGCAACGTCCCCTGGCATTGCCACAAACAGGAGGCTTCTTTGACCCTCCTTCTCTTCTGTGGCAGAAGGAGGAGAAAGAGAAGCTGGCCGCTGGAGCTGTGCCACCCTTGGCCTCCACACTTTTTCAACGTTGGGGGGGGGGTGGCAGTTCCAAAAGGGCTCCATCCCCAGGAGCTGGCGCCCACCATCAGGCCGGTGGCTCATCTAGTCCAATATCCTGTTCGCAAAATGGCCAATCAGCTGCCTGTAAGAAGCAAGTTGTGGTTCGAGGACCCGACCCCCGCGATGGGAAATGAATACACAAGACACGTGATATAAGGTTAATGGGCATGGAAAGGCCACAACTTTATTGATTACAGCAGTGAAAAGGTATTGGCTTAGGCATTGGATGACTATAGGTGGTGGGTTTATTCACCAGTAGGTGGAGCCTGTTGATGCTCATCCAACTATAGGCTCCCCCCTGATGTCACCGAGGGTCGTGCCATGGCCTCCCGCCAAGCAGGCATCGGCCAGAACACACGACCGCCAGATTCCTTTAACGGAATACCCCAAAATTGAAGGCATAGGCGATGGCCACACCTAGCCCTTCGATACACCACAACACATTATTCCAATGCCTAACCTACCCACCAATACCACAAAAGTTGTGACGATTGCTACGAGGTAGGCGAAAAAACCAAAAAGCCTAATGCCAAATGGAGAAACTCCTACCAGGCCCCCTAGACAACCAGGGCGACCAACCTAAGGTCCATAGCAAGGCCAATGACCTAAGCCCTAACTCTAAGGGAGTGGAGGGTGGGTGACTCGCGACGAGATGATGGCGAAGAATGAGGCCGGGGAGAGGCTGGCAGCACAGCAAAAGGCTGCTGAACACACCCCCTCCGAGGCACCTGGTTGGATGCCTCCAGAGGGGCGTGGGCGCCAGCCAGGTGAGGTGGAGGCAGGGGGCTATGCCCCCTGCTAGGGGCAGCGCTCGGGCTCCCGTCCACAACTACTCCCCTCTCTTCCAGGAAGGAGAGTCTTAAGCAGGGCCTGAGTCCAACAGCTCTTTCCCCACTTCCCAGCACCTGTTGTTGTGAGGCACAATGCTGAGCCTTTTGTACAGTAGGCAGGTGTTATAGAAAAAAAACATGCTCCTTTTCCCTTATGGGGTATCCAAGAGCCTGTATAGAGTCCTTAAGTGGGTTCCCTATCGGGAGGAGAAAATAACAGAGGCCAGCCAGAGAATACGGTGGTACCTCGGGTTAAGAACTTAATTCGTTCTGGAGCTCCGTTCTTAACCTGAAACTGTTCTGAACCTGAGGTACCACTTTAGCTAATGGGGCTTCCCGCTGCTGCCGTGCCGCCGCCGCGCGATTTCTGTTCTCATCCTGAAGCAAAGTTCTTAACCCAAGGTACTATTTCTGGGTTAGCGGAGTCTGTAACCTGAAGCGTCTGTAACCTGAAGCGTCTGTAACTGTATTGAGAAGCAAAGCAGCTAGTAAGCTTGATCGTTATTCAACTGTTGCAGCAGGGTCCTTACTCACCACACGCAGGAGGGAGAAGGAACCCAGAACAATGGTGCGCAAGCCCTTATATAGACTTTTGAAATTGCCCACCCCGTAGCCCAAGACCACCCCCCAAAACATCATACGTACATCACAGAAGGAGGCGGTCTACAGCAGAAATCCTGTTTGCCAGGATATCTGTTAATGGTCACTGGTTGCTTTACCTGGGCAGCCAACCATTCTTTTGTGATGGTAAATACTTTAATTCCTGAATCCAGGTCACGGGCTCACCCTATCCATACACAAATACACCCTTAAGACAGGTAAGCAAAAGACAATGGAGAGGTTTTCCCATTTCCTTCCTCCTTGCATAGAAGTATTTGAGGTCAATTTGGGAGAGTCAAAATGGCTTTAGGATTGCTCTCCTGTACTGTTTCAGACACGTGGTTTATATACTTATGTATGTGTTTGCCTGGTACATTTATGAATGCTTGTTTTATATTTGGGACCTTAGAATTCTTATAACACGGGTTTCTACAGACACTCAATCCAGGCAAACAAGAGTCGTTATCAGCGTACAAGAGCACTTTCCAGTGAGGGAGAAATGCTTAAGGAGAATATGAAACAGGACTGGCGAGAGACATATTCTGGGTGGAAGGCATGTGACTGGGGAAGGCATAATAAGGCTTAGGCTTAGGCATGGAGAGCTGCATTTGGCGCCTGGGAACTGAAGTTCCCCATTTCATTTCACTTTTAATTTGTACACCGCCTTTCTATATTCCTGTACACAAGGCGGTTTGCACGCTGAAGAAACAACAACCTAGACAGCAAAGATCGCATATGGAATAACAATCTGTTCCGATACAAATAAATAAATAAATAAATCACAGTAACTTTAAAATAAACAACTTATATCGAAGAAAGCAATATTCATTGAACCATCAGAATATAAATATAAATGTAAACAGTAAAATTAAATATCAGCAAATAAAAATCAAAGAGTTTGCACTTATTCATTACAATAAAGAATTACTAAACTATAAACAATAAAAATAATGGCAAGTCACAGTGCATTAAATTACCGTATTTTTTGCACCATAACACTCACTTTTTTCCTCCTAGAAAGTAAGGGGAAATGTCTGTGCGTGTTATGGAGGGAATGCCTACGGGTGGCATGCCTACGGATTTTCCTCCTCTAAAAACTATGTGCGTGTTATGGTCGGGTGCGTGTTATAGAGCGAAAAATATGGTACCATAAAACTTACCAAACCATGTAAAAGGATCAAATTGAGAAACAAGGACACACAACGTATAAAATTATTTTTAAAAAATATCCCTGAACTCCTCTTCTCTCTTCCCAACTGCTTCTGGGAAGTTCTCAAATCATTGCCTGATGGACAGCAGAAAGTCTCTCTCCCCTCATAGCTGTCCTGCACCACAGGCCCTACCAACTAGGGCTCCTTTTCAACCTCCTTTTCTGTTTATAATATGCTCAGGGCCGGCCCACCCATAAGACGGGCTGAAGCGGTTGCCTTGGGCACTGGAATCCCAAGAGGCTTTCTCCGTGCCCACCCTGCTACTTCCACCACTTCTGCCCAAATCTCATGAGATCTCATGCGCTCTGTGAGATCTCGTGAGAGCTCTGTGAGAACTGGAACTTGACGTCATTTTCGCTGCTTTCAAGGTGCCACTACACAATCCAAGTGAAGGGGGTTTCTGCAGACATGGAGAAAGGATAGAGAGGGGCAGCACCTTTCCATTTTTTGCCTCAGGCCACCTCCAAACCAGCTAAATATAGGAAAGCCTTCTTCATGACTCAGGCCCATCCACACCATTCATTTAATGAACTCTTAGAATCATAGAATCATAGAGTTGGAAGAGACCACAAGGGCCATCGAGTCCAACCCCCTGCCAAGCAGGAAACACCATCAGAGCACTCCTGACATATGGTTGTCAAGCCTCTGCTTAAAGACCTCCAAAGTAGGAGACTCCACCACACTCCTTGGCAGCAAATTCCACTGTCAAACAGCTCTTACTGTCAGGAAGTTCTTCCTAATGTTTAGGTGGAATCTTCTTTCTTGTAATTTCGATCCATTGCTCCGTGTACGCTTCTCTGGAGCAGCAGAAAACAACCTTTCTCCCTCCTCTATGTGACATCCTTTTATATATTTGAACATGGCTATCATATCACCCCTTAACCTCCTCTTCTCCAGGCTAAACATGCCCAGCTCCCTTAGCCGTTCCTCATAAGGCATCGTTTCCAGGCCTTTGACCATTTTGGTTGCCCTCCTCTGGAGTAAAACTCTTGTACCACTTCTTCCCAAAAAATTCTGAGAAGTGTCATTTGTTAAAACTGCTGAGGTGTTTTTTTTAGGAGACCCCTCTTCCCCTCACAGAGCTACAATTCCCAGACTGACACTCAAACCCTCTTCCCAGGAAACTCTGTGAGGGGAACAAAGACCTCCAGGCAACTCAAAGCACCCTTAGCAAACAAGAGCTCCCCGAATTCTTTGGGGGAAAGCATGACTTTTTAAGGGAGTGTGATAGTGCTAAAGGGGATGCAGGTGGCGCTGTGGTCTAAACCGCTGAGCCTCTTGGGCTTGCCGATCAGAAGGTCAGCGGTTCGAACCCCGCGAGGGGGTGAGCTCCCGTTGCTCGGTCCCAGCTCCTGCCACCCTAGCAATTCAAAAGCACACCAGTGCAAGTAGATAAATCGGTACCGCTCCAGTGGGAAGGTAAACGACATTTCCATGAGCTGCTCTGGTTTTGGTGTTCCGTTGCACCAGAAGCAGCTTAGTCTTGCAGGCCACATGACCTGGAAAAACTGTCTGCAGACAAACGTCGGCTCCCTCGGTCTGTAAAGCGAGATGAGCGCCGCAACCCCAGGGTCGTCTGCGACAGGACTTAACTGTCAGGGGTCCTTTACCTTTACCTTTTTTTGATAGTGCAAAAATGCATGGCTTGAATGTGGCCTTTTTATCTGGAAATTGTCTCTGGAAGAGCTAAGCGACATCAGATTGCTTTTAAAATGTGCTTTTGCTGTTTTTTATTGCTAAATTGCTTTGGGAGGTCGATGGGAAGCAATTCATTAATGCAATGCTACGGATGAAAGAATGTCTAAATAATAAATACTGACAGTGGGAGTAGCGTTGTGCTCAAAATGTACGGTATGAATCTGCCCTGTGTGTGCATCCTGTGTAGTGTTGTCTACTCTGAGTAAGAGAGTAGGGAGTTCTCAGGAGACAACCCCCCGCCCCCATTTCCTACACAGAGCTACAATTCACAGAGTTCCCTCGGAAGAGGGGATTGTTTGTTAAACCACTCTGGGAATTGTCGCTCCACATCACAATCTGTAGAACTAAAGCCCATCATTTGTGGATTTGAATATGTTAAAAGCTGGCGCACATGGAATTGTGTGCACCGCTTCTTTTTACAAATGCACTCCTTTCTCGTGCCACGATTGTGCTCTGTTCAGTACACGGCGTCCCTCCTTTCCCCTTCAATCGCAGGAAATGTGTTCGTTTATAAGATTATCGGCCCATTATTGCCGTTTCAGGAAAGCAGAGATTGGTTTCCCACTTTATCTGTTTACTCTGCGGCCGATAAAACCTTAAGACATTTTTCAACTTTCAGTTTATAATCCCCGTTCCCCTTATTCCTAGACAATATGGTGCGTGGTTGGGGCCGATCGCCACCTCCTCCCCCAACCCCCACCTCCCAGAGATGTTTCTCTTGGCTGGGAAGCTGGTGAAAATGAAGTTGTTTGCACAGGATTTAGGCAATTGGAAAGAAGGAGGGGGGATTGAAAAATGGATGGGAAGGAAAATGCCCAGCTAGTAGGGCTTTTTTTTTAAAAAAAAGTGTTTTGCCATGTGCACAGCTGCTTCCTGACTGTTTTCATTTTTATTGCGAGAAGTTCAATGCTTACAGGAAATTCCAGTTCGGAGACAATACCAGCTGCTTTTGGATTTGGGCTGCTGAAGAATATGGCACCTCCCGCCTCTCTGGATGATTTGCCCAGTCAGAATCTTTGCCACTCCCCAGTGGCTGCAGGAATACTGCAATCCATCGCTCAATGAACATGCAAACACTTGTGGAATTCACTGCTGCAGGATACTGGGCATAGGCCATAGGGTTGCAGTCAGAGTTATCTCCCAGCCCTACCAGGAAGTGCCAGGGATTGAGCTTGAGTCCTTCCGCATGCTAAGCAGATGATCTCTCACCAAGCTATGGCCCTTCCCAGTACTGAGCTAGATGTGCTAATGTTGTTGTTGTTTAGTCGTTTAGTCGTGTCCAACTCTTCATGACCCATGGACCAGAGCACGCCAGGCACCCCTGTCTTCAACTGCCTCCTGCAGTTTGGTCAGACTCATGTTTGTCGCTTCAAGAACACTGTCCAACCATCTCGTCCTCTGTTGTCCCCTTCTCCTTGTCCCCTCCATCTTTCCCAACATCAGGGTCTTTTCCAGGGAGTCTTCTCTTCTCATGAGGTGGCCAAAGTATTGGAGTCTCAGCTTCAGGACCTGTCCTTCCAGTGAGCACTCAGGGATGATTTCCTTCAGAATGGATACGTTTGATCTTCTTGCAGTCCATGGGACTCTCAAGAGTCTCCTCCAGCACCAGAATTCAAAAGCATCAGTTCTTCGGCGAACAGCCTTCTTTATGGTCCAGCTCTCACTTCCGTACATTACTACTAGGAAAACCATGGCTTTAACTATACGGACCTTTGTTGGCAAGGTGATGTGCTAATAGTCTGTCCTAATATGAGGAAGCTTCATGTGTTTTAGTTTTGATCACCCATGACATAAATGGTTTATAATGGTTTGTTTATGTTTAGTCGTTTAGTCGTGTCCGACTCTTCGTGACCCCATGGACCAGAGCACGCCAGGCACTCCTGTCTTCTATAAAACTTTATAAAAGTGAAAAAAGGTTTGATCCGACAGTGTGGAAATAGGTAGGGGTTGTACAAAGAATTTGCGGTGGATGCTATTTGGGAGTGGACAGAATAGCCCTTGCAAATTAGATCTGATACTTGGTTTAAAACAAAACATTACTTTTAACCAAGCTTAAGGTTGTTTTAGAAAAGTGTCTTTGTTTTCTGCATCCTTTCTGATGCCATTTTAAATAGGTAAAATCAGTTGTTTTGTAAATTTCTTTTGAGAATTTTAATACCAAATTTACACTGTCCAACCATCTCGTCCTCTGTCGTCCCCTTCTCCTTGTGCCCTCCATCTTTCCCAACATCAGGGTCTTTTCCAGGGAGTCTTCTCTTCTCATGAGGTGGCCAAAGTATTGGAGCCTCAACTTCACGATCTGTCCTTCCAGTTAGCACTCAGGGCTGATTTCCTTCAGAATAGAGAGGTTTGATCTTCTTGCAGTCCATGGGACTCTCAAGAGTCTCCTCCAGCACCATAATTCAAAAGCATCAATTCTTCAGTGATCAGCCTTCTTGATGGTCCAGCTCTCACTTCCATACATCACTACTGGGAAAACCATGGCTTTAACTATATGGACCTTTTTTGGCAAGGTGATGTCTCTACTTCCAGTGAGCACTCAGGACTGATTTCCTTCAGAATGGAGAGGTTTGATCTTCTTGCAGTCCATGGGACTCAAGAGTCTCCTCCAGCTAATATGATAAAAAAACATATTTTTTACCAACAAGCAAACACGAACAGTGAAACCCCCCCAGGTGGCTGATACATTGGGTATACATAATCAACAATAACATATTCAAATCAACCTCCTCCATCCACAAGGTTCATTTACGTAACTTTTAACATTTTAATTGCCCCAAATTGTTCAAAAAGTTTGCTGACCCCTGGTCTACACTGACTGGCAGCAGCTATCCAGGGTTTCAGGCAGGAGTTCTCTCCCAGCCCTACCTGGAGATACCAGGGCTTGAACTTGGGACCTTTTGCATGCAAAGCAGATGCTCTATCATTGAGCTATGATGACCCTTCTCTGCCCTGAGTATTGCTCATTCCAGGATGAATCCACCAAAGCTCCCTCAGCTCAGGAACTAAGGTGGCACCTCCCTAAGGAAGGCCATCCACTCTTTGGAGATTCAAAGCATATTCTCTCTCTCTCTCTTTCTCTCTCTCTGCTACACTCACAATGGCCAGAATCAATCATCGCAGCGTGATCATTCGCTCAGTGGTGGCACTCTAACCAACGGTGTCATCCCCTTGATGCAGTTGCTAAGTAAATATTATCACCATCCCTTTCTGGAAAAGTATATTTAAGTGGTGCCAAAGTTCCTGGAAATTTTGAGAAACACAAGGGTTGAACCTTCTGCTTCTGTCCACGTCAGGCCATGAGTCCCACCTAGGGCAAAGACAAACAGGTTGATGCTCAGCTGAAATCACAGTGTGGATCCCTCCCTGTGCTACCTCTAATGCCATTTCCATGGGAAGCTTTGGGTTTGGAGGGGTTTTTTGGGGGGGGCTGAGAATGGGCTCCTGGAAGTGGGACCTTTCTGGTGGGCAACCAGAACCACATGGATACAAATTGCCATGGCTGTGAAGTCGTTTTACAATTAGAAGGCCACCCGCTCACCCAATGGAACTTCATCTTCCTCTCTTATAGCTGCACAAGCTCACCCCCCCAAAACATCTGCTCAAGGGGTCTCCAAGCCATTTGAAGCAGATTTGGAAGCATGTAGTGATCTACAGAGGGAGGGAAGAGATGGAGGGGAAGTTCTGGGAAGAGATGGAGGGGAGAGCCAGTGTGGTGTAGGGGTTAAGAGCGGTGGACTCGTAATCTGGTGAACCGGGTTCGCTTCCCTGCTCCTCCACATGCAGCTGCTGGCTGACCTTGGGCCAGTCATACTTCTTTGAAGTCTCTCAGCCCCACTCACCTCACAGAGTGTTTGTTGTGGGGGAGGAAGGGAAAGGAGATTGTTAGCCGCTTGGAGACTCCTTTGGGTAGTGATAAAGTGGGATATCAAATCCAAACTCTTCTTCTTCTGTTGCATGAGCGGGTCATTCCCCTTCTGGGGTGCCAACTTGGGCCCCAGATCATGGGTGCCCAGTGGTGTCAACGTAACGTGACATAATGACATCATGTTACGTCCCCCCCCCCAGAAGTGGAGTCAGAGGCCCTGCGAGGCCTGGGACGCTGCTTCCAAGGTCTCCCATGGCCTCAAACAGGACCCGGAAGTCATGTCCAAGGCCCCACTGAGCACCCACAACAAAAAATTTGTGAGCATCCAGGGCCCCCGGGCCGCCCAGAGTTGGTGCCAGTGTTCCCTTGCACAATGTCTTAGTTGGATTCAACCTGTAGTCTCCGGTGGCGCTGTGGTCTAAACCACTGAGTCTCTTGGGCTTGCTAATCAGAAGGTCAGCGGTTCGAATCCCTGCGATGGGGTGAGCTCCCATTGCTCTGTCCCAGCTCCTGCCAACCTAGCAGTTCGAAAGCACACCAGTGCAAGTAGATAAATAGGTACCGCTGCAGCGGGAAGGTAAGCAGCATTTCCATGAACTCTGGTTTCCATCATGGTGTTCCATTGCACCAGAAGCAGTTTAGTCCTGCTGGCCACATGACCCGGAAAGCTGTCTGGCAGCCACCATTCCCCTCCCAGACGCCCCAGGACGCCCCTGAAGGCTCCTTCTAGGTAACCCCAAAACCCTCTTGCTGTTAGAGCCTTATATCATTGAACTTCAATTCCCATCTACCCCAGACAGCGCGCCCCGCATTCAGGCCCCCTTCCCGCTGTGCATCTGGTGGCGGGCGGAAGGGCTAGGATTTGTTGCAGCTGCAATTGCCTCCATTCCAAGCAAAATATGACGAGCCCAGCCACCAAATCGCAGGTCCCTCGGTCCTACTTGGATGTGCGCCGACGCATTGGAACAGCTTCCTCTTCCTTTCTGGTTGATCTCAGAACCGAGAGGCAGGCAGCGTTTAAGAGAATGCCGGAGGCTGTTTCCCCCCCAAAACGGGTATAAATAATTAAAGCCGAGGAACGGGGTGGAAATTATATATGACACCGGTGTATACGAGACGCTTTTAATCTTTGGCATCCATTCTTTGCTCCGAGCATTGGCAGTCAGCCTCGCCGGGGTTGGGAGGGTGTGGGGGGAACTAGAAAGCCACAACTTGGTGTCAGCCATTTGGGCTTCTCATCAGAGAAGCCCAAGTGCCAAAGACAAGCATGGACAACCCTTTCTGCTGACTTGGCTCAAATCCCCGCAAAAGGGGATGAGACAGCCAGGGAGAAAATTATATAGCTAGACCTTGGAGAACAAGCCGAGCGTGTACATACAAATTAGCATCTTCGCATGCCGTTGCCATTTGCAAATTAAGTTGTTGGGGGACAAGGGTTATTCACCAAAGGGAGACAGCATCAGGCGATGTCGTAGAACGCAGCTCTGCAGGGGCGCACCGAAGCGGCTCGCAGCCTCAGGCTACAAGGAGAAGGGAGTGTCGTAAATCTGTGTGCGCCGCAACAAAAAGGAGAAATATAAACAGCTTAATGAGTTTGAATTAAAGTTCTTTCATGTTGGAAATAACTTTAGCTGAAAACGTAAATAAAACCGCACTTAATTTTAATCAAATTACAAAAACAAAGTGTTAAGTGCTTTTGTGTCACCACCTTGCCAGAGGTGGGATGGAAGGCAATAGGCATTTTAGGGGTGGGTGTTGGGAGAGTTGGGACAGAGAAAAGAAAGTTTAACGCGGCACGGTTAAGCTATGGAACTCACTGCCACAGGAGGCAACAATGGCCACCAATTTGGATGGCTTTAAAAGAGGACTGGATAAATTTGCAAAGGCTATCCGTGGTTACCAGCAGCGTCCCATTTGCTCTAAGGGACCACTACCCACCATGGTTCAGGCTGCCCCTGAGGAATCAACCAGAAACTGGAGCAAAAACAGATGTAGAAACATGGGAACGACTGTGGAATATGGATATAAAATTTGCAGCATGTTATGGTTTAGGAGAAAATTATATGATAATGATATAGCGTTGGTATCTGACACCAAGTAACCTGGCAAAAATGTATAAATCTAAAACAAACAAGTATCGGAAATGTAAAGAGAAAGATGGTTCTTTTTATCAAATGTGGTGGTCTTGTAGTTTACTGGGAAATGATATATAATGAATTGAAAAGGATGTTCAAAATAACTTCTGTAAAAACCCAGAAGCTTTTCTTCTGAGAATTATAGGGACAGAATTGCCTAAATTTTATAGAAATTTATTTATGTAAGCAACTACAGCAGCAAGAATGCTACTTGCCCAAAAGTAGAAAGAAGCAGAAATCCCAGCAAAGGAAGAATGGATACAAAAACTTACGGAATATGCAGAAATGGCGAAACTTACTGGAAGAATAAGAAATCAAGATAAGAAACTTTTTATAAAAGAATGGAAATGGCTTATTGAACATTTACAGATAAATTGTAAACAGATAAAAACATTGGCAGGATTATTGTAATAACCTGCAGTTTTACAAGAGGATATATTTACAGTAGATATTGAAATGAACGAGTGAAATGAATTTGGATATGCAGAAGATATGAAAAAATAAATTTAAGGAACTGCAGAAAGAGGGAGAAGGAAGTCAAACTTTGGAATGTTAAATTGATTGTAAAACTAATGTAATGTATAAACTTGAAAAGTATAAATAAAAACTTTTGAAAAGAAAAGAAATTGCCTCCCAAACTAAGACTGGGGCCTTGAAGTTCCACCATCCATTCCCAGGAGCTGCTCTAGCTGGACCCATGATTGGCTCTTGGGGATGAGTTCTGCCAGAGATGCAGCCGCACAGCAGCCAATCAAAGGGCTGGGTTGGCTTCCTGCATACCGTCCAGCTGAAAAATCAGGATGTGAGTCTTCTGGAATGCGCTCCCAGATGAGTCATGTGACCCACACCCCAATCTTGCCCCCGAAAAAGCGCTGGGGGGGGCAGATTGTGGCGCGAGACTATGAGAGATTGCGGCACCCAAAATGGCTGCTGTGATTTCACACGGAAATACGGAACGCCCCATTTTTCCGGGGACGCTTGGCAGGTTATGCTCCCACACAAAGAGGTCCCGCCATGCAATGGTAGCAAAATAAGGATAAGCAAGGGGTCTAGAGATTTACTGTTTGTTTAAAGAAGACTGTAAGTTGAATATTCAGGGAAAAGGCCTGTTCTGAGTGCAACTGAGTTGGACACACAACTCAGGAAGTTTTTAACTACCAAACCGCAGCACCTGTCAGCACCAGGGCCCAGCCTTTGAATATGTAGAGTAGCAGCAAATGGAGTTTGTGTGAGCATGTGCAGAGCTCATTTTACTCACCACAGACTAACCGCAGTTCCCCTACATAATCTGGGATTCAGATGCAGGGAGGTTTAGCCAGCCCCTAATTCGAATCCAGCTGCTGAACTCCGTGTCATTGTCATGTTATTATTCTCAAATGATCGGATTGAAAGATTTCGCCTTAATTAGTGCCACCTTGTGTTGATAGCCAGTCTTGCATTCCAAAGAGATTACTGAAAAAGATAATCTAAATTACCAGCATGTTGTTTTCACTCCTTGCAACACCCCTAAATGGAGTAAAAGTTTAACTCTTTCCTCCCCTGCAGGATAAAAGCAGTGAGGGTCCGGGAACTGCTAGCAGGCAAAAATTGGAGGATACAGGAGTCAGACTTCTTTCTTTCTTTCTTTCTTTCTTTCTTTCTTTCTTTCTTTCTTTCTTTCTTTCTTTCTTTCTTCTTCTCTCTCTCTCTCTCTCACACACACACACTTATTAGCAAATTGCCCCCAATATGGCTGCATATGGAAAAAATGGAAAGCGATGCGCCACTTTAGTTCATGGGCTGGACTACTGCAGTGTGTTCTGTGTGGAGCTTCCCTTGGAAGCTGCGGCTGGTCCAGAGTCTCACAACCAAGCTGCTGAGTTGTGGATGCACACATATTACACCTGTGCTGAGGGAACTGTCAAGCGCAGTCAAAGACTTGTTAACATACAGAGCCCTGAACTACTTGAGAACAGCTGTTACTTGAACAACCGCCTGTCTCTGTATAAACCTGTAAGATCACTTAGATCATCAGGGGAAGTCCTACTTGTGGCATCACACCCTGAAGAATATCATAGGATGGTGATCCCAAAACAGGCAATTTCTGCTCTTGCTTGTGTTCCATGGCACACCCTCCGCCTTGCCATAGATAAAGCAACAACCATTAGTGGCTTCAGAAGTCTGAGAAAGAACCAAGGAACCAGGCAGAGGGCCTTCTCGGTAGTGGCACCCGCCCTGTGGAATGCCCTCCCATCAGATGTCAAGGAAATAAACAACTATCTGATTTTTAGAAAACAGCTGAAGGCAGCCCTGTTTAGGGAAGTTTTTAATGTGTGATGTTTTATCGTGTTTTTAATATTCTGTTGGGAGCTGGCCAGAGTGACTGGGGAAACCCAGTCAGATGAGTGGGGTATTAATAATAATAATGTTGTTGTTGTTTAGTCGTTTAGTCGTGTCCGACTCTTCGTGACCCCATGGACCAGAGCACGCCAGGCACTCCTGTCTTCCACTGCCTCCCGCAGTTTGGTCAAACTCATGTTAGTAGCTTTGAGAACACTGTCCAACCATCTCATCCTCTGTCGTCCCCTTCTCCTTGTGCCCTCCATCTTTCCCAACATCAGGGTCTTTTCCAGGGAGTCTTCTCTTCTCATGAGGTGGCCAAAGTATTGGAGCCTCAGCTTCAGGATCTGTCCTTCCAGTGAGCACTCAGGGCTGATTTCCTTCAGAATGGATAGGTTTTATCTTCTTGCAGTCCATGGGACTCTCAAGAGTCTCCTCCAGCACCATAATTCAAAAGCATCAATTCTTTGGCGATCAGCCTTCTTTATGGTCCAGCTCTCACTTCCGTACATCACTACTGGGGAAACCATAGCTTTAACTATACGGACCTTTGTTGGCAAGGTGATGTCTCTGCTTTTTAAGATGCTGTCTAGGTTTGTCATTGCTACAACAACAACAACAACAACAACAACAACTTCTCTTTTGGTCCAAGCTTTCCCCAACTCCTAAGATTGGACCTCTGAATCTATGTTTTGCTTGCTTTTGTTTTTATATTTATTTATTAGGGTTATGCTGCACTTCTGTTTTAAGGGACATTGTTTTCAGCAGTTTTCAAGTACTGTAGTCTTTGAGGGGGGAAAGCTTGGGAACAAAGCGGTCTATGCTGGCTGGCAGAGGCTCTCCGGGAGCGAAAACAGGAGGCATTCTTGAAAAACACAGAAGGTCAAACCCGAGACTTCCTCTGCAAAGCTACAGCCCTACCTGGAGATGGTGGTGACTGGACTTTCTGAATGCAAGGTGGATGTTCTAACTCTGAGCTATGGCCATTCTAGCTTTGGCACACTGCGGAGCCGACCCTGCCCTCAGGACAGAGAAAGGCAGAAGTTTTGATTCTGGCTGAATTGACGTGAACTAGAGCATCAAAAAAGGCTTTCAAAGGAGCTTAGTTTTAAGAATGTTGCTTTGCCTCCTTTGGAACTATATATGCCACACCCCTTGTGCCGGTGCTGCGACACTGGGATGTGGCATGCCTGTTTTACTTATGTCACAAGATGAATATAATCTTCATTACAATGAAACTTCAGCATGGTTTACAAAAGGAATCAAACAGTAAAATTGTCAGTAAAAAAAATATCACCCAGTTAAATCTATAGTACAGTGGACGCTCGGGTTGCGAACGTGATCCATGCGGGATGCACGTTCGCAACCCACAGCGTTCTCAACCCATGTCTGCGCATGCGTGGGTTGCGATTTGGCACTTCTGCGCATGCGCAACTGCTGAAACCCAGAGGTAACTTGTTCCAGTACTTCCGGGTTTCAGTGGTCCACTACCCGAAAAAGTGCAACCTGAAGCAGCTGTAACCCGAGGTATGGCTGTATACAGTGGTACCTCGGGTTACATACGCTTCAGGTTACATACGCTTCAGGTTAAAGACTCCGCTAACCCAGAAATAGTGCTTCAGGTTAAGAACTTTGCTTCAGGATGAGAACAGAAATCGTGCTCTGGTGGCGAGGCAGCAGCAGGAGGCCCCATTAGCTAAAGTGATGCTTCAGGTTAAGAACAGTTTCAGGTTAAGAACGGACCTCGGGTACTTAACCCGAGGTACCACTGTATATGGGGCCTAAATTTAGACTCTGGACTTAATGTTCTATTGGAGGGATGGGGAACATAATCAGACTGGTTCCTTATCTCCCCTATCCCTCGCCCTACCACTCCTTTTGTAAACTGCTTTGAGGTTTAATTACAATCAAGCGGTATATAAATTTTGCAAAATAAAAATAAAAAAGTTTTTAAGCAGTAGCATATCAGTTTAAACAGTCATGTATCCCTATTTTCCAGGGACAGCCCCAGATTTACAGAAGCCATCCCAGTTTCTGATTTGATCCCAGAATGTCCCACTTTTCCTTAAATGTCCCTATTTTCATTGGAGAAATGTTGCAGAGTATGGGCTCCCCCCACAATAATCCTGGGAATGTAGTTTGTTAATGGTGCTGAGAGTGTAGTCAGGAGATTCCCTATTCCCCTCCTGGAGCTACAATTCAGAGTGGTTTAATAGTTAATCCCTCTTCCCAGGGAACTGTTTGAAAGGTATCCTAACAACCGAAACCCAGCTCTCTATCAAAATTTGTATTTCTCCAAAGTTTGCTATGCAACCTTCCAGGCAAAGCATGCATAAAAACCCCACACACGATACACTAGGGGAAAGTGTGTGTCAAAAAATGCATGTCTCCGTGGATGTAACATACAAAAATGCATGACGCTGGGGGGAATTTCTTGCAAAATGCGCATATTTCAAGAAATGCACATGAAGATGAATACAATTATTATTTTTTTGCAATTTTTAAAAATGCAAATGGATGCAGAAATGAATAGATATTAAGACTGTAAAAATAAGAAATGGACAGAAATGGACAAATTTGTCTATTCAATACCCCTTCTGTTTCTGCTAGTTTGGAACACATGCATGCCAGAGAGAGAGAGAGAAATGTATAATACAATGTTTGCCCAGCCTTGTCTGGCCTCCAAAGCAAATACCTAAACAGGCATTTTGTTTCGGAGTCCTTCCTTGGAAAATGGACAGGTTCTCCCCACACCCAGTGTTGTTTGCAAGAGACTTCTCTGGCTGTTTGCTGTGATAGTAGGTAAAGGCACGCCACACAAGTAAACAGAGGAGGAGGAGGAGGAAAATCACAAGTCTCCAACAGTAATGAAGACAATGAAAGAAGGCATTCAGATTCAGGAGGATGGGCTCGGCCGGATCTAGACATATGATACTCCTGAGCCAGCCTCAACAATCATGTTCCCTTTGGAGTGTGTTTGTCTTTTTAATATGTCTTTCTGACGCCATAATGTCAAGAGTCGAAATGTCATTTCCCCGCCCTCGGTCATCCTTTGGTTTGTTAGCTTTAATATAGGGCAGAGATGGGGAGCATGCAGCCCCCCAGACGCTCTGGGACTCTGAAATATACTCGGAGTCGAGAGTGGATTTCATGCTCTTTATTCAGCTCATAGTGGTGAGGAGGAATGGAAGTTCCCCCAGAATGTCTGCTTTATATACATTATTTACACAACGGGCCCCACGTGATTGGCTAATTCCGGGATTCACCTTTAGGCCAATCAGGTTGCGGAGTCACTTCCACCTGGAGCTGGATTGGGTGGCTCCTCTGGACCAATCAGACAGCAGCATTCTGAATCCTATTGTTCTAGGACCAATCAGACTGCTGCATTTTGGATTCTATTCAACTCAGTACATAACAGACTCCATCTCCCATCAGCCTCAGCCAGCAGGTCTTATGACCTGGCATAGCAGTAGCTGTGGTCCAACAACAACCAGAGTGCCACAGGTTCTCAATTCACACATTACCTGGTCGTGCATCCCATTAAGGAAGTAGGAAGAGCCCTGCTTGGATCTGACCAAATCTTCATTCAGGGAGCCAACAGGGAGAACAGGTGGTTCACAGGTCAGAGGAAGAGAGAGAAATACTCAGTTAGCTTACAGCTACTTTCTTTATTAAGGAAAGCAGAACAAGAGAACACACAGAGAATTCTAAAGGGCCTGACGAAACAGTTGTCCGGACTGCGTTGTAGTTCCCCCTTTACTCCCTAGGCAGGGCTGGATTTAGGTTTGATGAGGTTCTAAGCTACTGAAGGTAATGGGGCCCTTTACATGTCCAGCTGTCCTTTGTCAACAACAAATTGTTGTGGTTTTTTGTGTTGAATATATGCTATGTGGTAATTTATGGACCTTATAGGTATCTAGGGATGCGGGTGGCGCTGTGGGTTAAACCACAGAGCCTAGGACTTGCCGATCAGAAGGTCAGCAGTTTGAATCCCTGCAACGGGGTGAGCTCCCATTGTTCGGTCCCAGCTCCTGCCAACCTAGTACTTCGAAAGCACGTCAAAGTGCAATTAGATAAATAGGTACCATTCCAGCGGGAAGGTAAACAGCATTTCCGTGTGCTGCTCTGGTTCGCCAGAAGTGGCTTAGTCATCCTGGCCACATGCCCTGGAAGCTGTAACCTGGCTCCCTCGGCCAATAAAGCGAGATGAGCGCCGCAACCCCAGAGTCGGTCACAACTGGACCTAATGGTCAGGGGTCCCTTTACCTTTATTCTACCTTGATTAGACCACACCTGGAATACCATACTGTGTCCAGTTCTGGGCACTACAATTTAAGAAGGATTTTGTCAAGCTGGAAGGTGTGCCGAGAAGGGTGACCAAAATTATCAAGGGTCCGGAAACCAGGCCTTATGAGGAACAATTGAAGGAGCTGGGTATGTTTAGCCTTGAAAAGAAGAGACTGAGAGAAGATATGGTATTCATCACATGGAACAGGGAACAAGCTTGTTTCTCCTGCTCTGGGAACTGGGTTCTGAAAATGGCAAATCCTTTAAAAAGCATAAAAACTCCACACACACACCCAAAAGCTCAACAACTTTGTCTGGATTTTCATCTTTGGGAACATGGCAACCCTACTGGAGGGTAAAAAACGGTTATCTATTTCAAACATTCAAAGATAATTAAAAGCAACTATAAGCTAAAAGCCAGATTAAAACACAGGTCAATGTTCTATACGTCTAGATATGTCTAGATAGGTTTGCTTAAATAAAAATGTTTTTAGCAGGTGTTGAAAAGTGTAAAGCGATGGCGCTTGTCTGATGTTGATGGGCAAGGAGTTCCAAAGTCTGGGTGTTTCCACACTGAAAGACTGATTTCTTAGAAATGCAGAATGAATGTTATGTTGCACCTGAATCAGTGCCCATTCCACCTGCCTATTAGGAGACTAAGTACCTAAAGAAACAGGTATGCATCTTGTTCATTCCTAGTTTCCTTTTTCAGGAGGAATTATTCATAAAAGCGGGTGGCGCTGTGGGTAAAACCTCAGCACCTAGGACTTGCCGATTGCATGGTTAGCGGTTCGAATCCCCGTGGCGGGGTGCGCTCCCGTCGTTCGGTCCCAGCGCCTGCCAACCTAGCAGTTCGAAAGCACCTCCAGGTGCAAGTAGATAAATAGGGACCGCTTACCAGCGGGAAGGTAAACGGCGTTCCGTGTGCTGCGCTGGCTTGCCAGATGCAGCTTGTCACACTGGCCACGTGACCCGGAAGTGTCTGCAGACAGCGCTGGCTCCCGGCCTATAGAGTGAGATGAGCGCACAACCCTAGAGTCTGGCAAGACTGGCCCGTACGGGCAGGGGTACCTTTATCTTTACTATTCATAAAAGCATCTTGCAAAAGTGTTGGGTGAAGTCAGGGGTGGGGAACTTCATGTCCCAAAGTGGCTCTCGAGTCCTCTGGATCTGGCCCTTGAGAGTCCTCCTACTTGCCTGTAGATGTTGCTGTTTTGTCTTCAGAAGGATCCACACCTGGAGAAGACTTGCTTCTGGTACACAGCAGCTGTCCCAACCTGGAGCCCTCTGGACAGGTGGACAAGCAACTCCCATCAGCTGATCTCTGATTTTATTCACATCACAGAAATCAGATGGTGGGAGCCATAGTCCAAAATGTCTGGAGGGCACCGGGTTTTGGGAAGGCTGGTATATGGGGTAGAAATTGGGAGACAAATGGAATGAAGATGCACTGGGGCGGGAGGGGGAAAGAAACTGAAAGAACAACCACCTTGACATTTCTCTGGAGAAGCTAGTGCCTGTGTTTCATAAAATTGTAAAATTGGAAGGGATCCCAAGGGCCATCTAGTCCATCTACTGACTGAGCTATCTGTGTGTGTGTGTGTGTGTGTGTGTGTGTGTGTGTGTGTTGAGACAGGGTAAGTAGATCACTGATTCACCAATGTGGCCTGTGCATGGTTGTGACTGATTTAAAAGATGCCCGGATGAACCTGGTTAATTGAACAAGAACACAACCATGTGCATGCTTGAAAGAACGATGGCGGTGGAGACGCTCCTTCAGGTATACTGGGCCGAGGCCGTTTAGGGCTTTAGAGGTCAGCACCAACACTTTGAAATGTGCCCGGAAACGTACTGGGAGCCAATGTAGGTCTTTCAAGACCGGTGTTATGTGGTCTCGGCTGCCACTCCCAGTCACCAGTCTAGCTGCCGCATTCCGGATTAGTTGTAGTTTCTGGGTCACCTTCAAAGGTAGGAGTGGGAGCCACTACCGAGAAGGCCCTCTGTCTGGTTCCCTGTAACCTCACTTCTTGCAATGAGGGAACCGCCAGAAGGCCCTCGGCGTTGGACCTCAGTGTTTGGGCTGAACAATGGGGGTGGAGATGCTCCTTCAGGTATACTGGGCCGAGGCCATTTAGGGCTTTAAAGGTCAGCACCAACACTTTGAATTGTGCTCGGAAACGTACTGGGAGCCAATGTAGGTCTTTCAGGACCGGTGTTATGTGGTCTCGGTGGCCGCTCCCAGTCACCAGTCTAGCTGCCGCATTCTGGATTAGTTGTAGTTTCTGGGTCACCTTCAAAGGTAGCCCCATGTAGAGTGCCTTGCAGTAGTCCAAGCAGGTGATAACCAGAGCATGCACCACTCTGGCAAGATAGTTTATGGGCAGATAGGGTCTCATCCTGCGTACCAGATGGAGCTGGTAAACAGCTGCCCTGGACACATGTTGCATGTTGCCGAGCAGAGAGCCAGGCAAGACACAGAAAGGGTCTGTTGGAGCTCACTGTAGCAGAAGAACGCAGAGATAGGGACCTGACACCGAGGGCTAGGGACAGTGCTGGATTAACGTATAAACTAGAGTGGTACTATTACTTTCCTTTATCTGGACACTAAACTTCTGTTGGTGCTTTTTTGCTGCTGAATCACACTGCTGGCAGTTTCCTCTGTTCCTATATCAAGTTTTGTCTTGGATATTTCTCTGGGGGTGGGCCATAGGTCAAGCATCTGGTTTGCATGCAGCCTATCCCAGCTTCAATCCCTGACATCTACAGGCAGGAGCATCAGTGCCAGTTTAGTGTAGACAATACCAAGGCAGACGGATCAATGGTCTAACTCAGTTTAAGGCAGCTTCATATTCAGAGATGGGCCATAGCTCAGTGGTAGAGCATCTGCTTTGGATACACAAGGTCCCAGGTTCAATCCCAGGCATATCGAGGGAGAGCGCGGAAGAGAATTTCAGAAGCAGCATGTTATGTACTGAGTTGAATAGGATCCAAAAGGCAGCAGCCTGATTGGTCCTAGAACAATAGGATTCAGAATGCAGCAGTCTGATTGGTCCACAGGAGCCACCCAATCCAGCTCCAGGGGGAAGTGAATCCGCAACCTGATTGGCCTACAGGAGAATCCCAGAATTAGCCAATCACGTGGGGCCCCTTGTGTAAATAATGTATATAAAGCAGACATTCTGGGGGAACTTCCATTCCTCCTCACCATTATGAGCTGAATAAAGAGCATGAAATCCACTCTCAACTCCAAGTATATTTCACATCACCTGCAAGCTAAGGTGGCAATTGAACAAGAAGGTCTGGCTGAAATTCTTCACCTTGAATTGAGGGTGAACATGAAGAAGGATCATCTGAATTCTCTCCAAGCAGAGGACCAATACTTTCTTGAAGCAGCGGCACAGCTTCTTTCTTAGGAGAAGGGTGCCAGCTTGAATAAAACAGGGGGGGGCAGGTAAGCCCCACCCCACATAATCGATCACATGATGGGGTGCATCCACACCATTTGAATGGCAATGGCCATCAACTTTGGGGGGGGGTCCCCATCAAATATTTTATTGGGAGGCCAAAAGGAGCTTGGCTCCCATGGCTGTAGCACTGTGGCAGATCATCTGCTTGGCATGCAGAAGGTTGGAGCTGGTGAGGCAGATGGACCAATGGTCTCAGTAAAAGGCAGCCTCCTGTGTTCCTAGGGACAGCAGAAGGAACCACAGCTGAGTTATCTCCCATCACACAAAGGAAGAGTCTTCTCCGGCTTTGGAGCTGATGATCCTCCTTAATTTCCCTGCTTCCTTCCATGGTGAAAAGTTCAAGCCAGGCTCTCCTGGGAGCCTCTCTAGATGACACCCCATAAATGTAAAGCTCTGTCCGTGAAAGTTGATTCTACCAGTCCCAAGCAAGCATTTGGAGAAGGAAGACGCCCATGGAAGGGCCAAGAAGTTGAAACATCGCCGGGTCTGCCTCCAAAGAACCTCTGGCTCTCGTCCACGGCATTTTCACAGGGCTTAGGCTGAAAAAAGAGAAATCGATGTAACACTTTTATCTCATTAAAAGCCTGCCTTCCCCTAAGCCGCGGAATGAGAGCCCTGAGCAAATGGGCAAAGCCTTGTTATTCTGAGCCGGGCATAACACTGGGGAAGAAGAATTTGCACACAGGTGGGGGCTGGAATCCAAGAGATTGGTGGGGGTGGGTGGCAGAGGGGAACGGGTCATAGGCAAAGAACAAGGCGGGGTAATCTTACACCTGGCAGAGGATTTGAGGAGAACTAAACCCACACAGCCCTACGGCAAGTCGGAGCAACGTTGGAAATATCAGCCCAAATTCGTGCAATCGTCAGAGTTATGGGGCAGAGGGCGATTTACGAGGCGTGCCCAGCAATTATTACCAGCAGAGTTCAAGGGGGCTGTTTTGGTCAAGGGTGTTGATTCCTTACTTATAGGGGACCATTTTTCGCCTTGTAGAGCAACAGGGGAGGGGAAGAAGTGTACTGGGGGTGGGATCGGAGGAGGGAGGCGATCGGAGCACAAAGAACAATGACTCCAGCTGCTTTTCACACACAAGAGAAACACCAGACGCACATTGTGTGTGTCTGTGTGCGTTTCCAGATTCCATATTGCAGTGCCTCTGGCTGTGACCCTCTGCTCTGAATTTCAAGGTCGCTATTTATTTACTTTGATGCATTCAGATCTTCATAGGTGTCCCACTCATATAAATATCAAAATAAAGAAGAAGAAAAACACTGCACAGGAAAATACGCAGGGCAAAATTATTATTTTTTAAACTGATCTTACAAAACGGCTCTCTCACCTTAAGTTAAAACTATCGACCAAAATCTATTAGTGTTTATTAATTCCAATGGGTTTACTCTGAGCAGGATGAGAATTTGCTACAATCCAGTATCCATATTCTAATTATAGAAATACAATGCATCTCATTGCAGCGAGAGCTACTGTACTCAGATGATCTGGCTGCCTGTCCAGTCTGCTGACCAAGTATGTACTGTTAATTGGCAACTGCATACAATCTCATATTGTATGGTTCTTTATCTTGAAACTGGACTTAGACCGGACACGCCTTCAAAAGAGGATGCCTTCAAGGAAAGGATTGCTCTCTGTAAAACAGTGCACACGGTCAGCCCCGCCAGGGCCTCTGGAGCTACCACTAAGCAGTGGCGTAGCATGGGTTGTCAGCACCCGGGCCAAGGCAAGTAATTTGCGCCCCCTAACCCGTGGATTTGCGCCCCCTAACCCGTGGATTTGCGCCCCCTAACCCGTGGATTTGTGCCCCCTAACCCTAACCCCCAGATGTTGCGCCCGGTGCGGCCGGCCCCCCTGTACCCCCCACGCTATGCCACTGCCACTAAGAAGGCCCTGCTCCTTGTGGAGGCCACTCTCATTTCTCCCAAAAAGTTTGAGCTTGAAGGAGAACCCTATTGGCTGATATTAAGCTTAGGTAGGTTCATAGCAGGATGGAGACACTCCGTGAAATATCTGTAACCAAGACCATGTAGGTCAGGGCTGGGGAACCTTTTGCCCTCCAGTTGTTGCTGGATCACAACTCCCATCATACATGGCCATTGACCAAACTGGCTGGAACTGACGGGAGTTGGAGTCCAGCAACATCTGGGGGACCACAGCTTAGCTACCTTAGGTGTAGGACTTGTGAGGTCAAAGCCAACAGCTTTAATTGTCTAAAATGTATAAGAAGGTTTCTAATAACTGCTGGAAGTGTAAACAAGCAGATGGACCCCCCCCCCCCAATTTGTGGTGGTCTTGTAAGAAAGGAAGGGTATTTTGGGATATGATATATGATGAGATAAAAAAGATGTTTAAAATGATTATACAAAGGAGGAGGAGGAGGAGGAGGAGGAGGAGGAGGAGGAGGAGGAGGAGGAGAAGAAGAAGAAGAAGAAGAAGAAGAAGAAGAAGAAGAAGAAGAAGCAGCTGTTTATGTATGTAATGACAGTGGCTAGGATTCTTTATGTACAAAAATGGAAGGAAGAGGTTTTCTCAAAAGAAGAATGGATAAGAAAAGTGATGGACTATGAGGAATTGACAAGCCTAACAGCAAAAATAAGAGAACCTAATGATTATTATTTTTGTGGAATAATTGATGCCTTTTTCGGAATATTCAAAGAAATATTATAGTATGATGAATTTGCGAGCAAGATTTGACCTGTGAGCAACAGTAGGAATTAGAGATCATTGTATGGTGTTTACGATACAAGAGAGAGAAGATAGGGTGCTGCAAGGGGGAGAAATAAAAACACAATGGAAAAAGGGAGGGGAAGTTGAAAAAACCAAAATTATTATGGAGTTTTGGAGTGTGTATGTGAAATTCTTGAAATTTAACAAAATATAATAAGCTAGAAGCTTCACTCGGGGCAGCAAAGAAAGTGGTATTAGGAAGAGGTGAACCATATGAACAGAAGAAGAGTCTTCTGGATTAGGCCAATGGCCCATCTAGTCCAGAATCCTGTTCTCAGAGTGGTCAACCAGAGGTCTGTGGGAAACCAACAAGCAGCCCTCTTCCCTCTTGTGGTCTCCAGCGACTGGTGTTCACAAGCATACACCCTCTGACCAACCATGGGCACACGTCTCACCTGCCTCACTTTACGAGGGAGACTTAGAAGGCTCACCTTCCCTTCCACTGCCTGCTCTATCGGACGACCCACAAGCCCGGCCATTTTCCGCAAGCCCCACCAGTCTCCTCCAGGCCTTCTGTCAGCAGTTCACTAAGTCACTCCTTGCCGTCAGCGCTCTGACAACTTCACCTTGTACTTGGCGTTCTCACACCCACTTCACCGAGAGAGACGATTCCCAGTAAAAATATTTAAACAGCTCCTTCTGAAAACACCAGGAGATTAATATCTGGCACGTGTGTGGCTCAGTCAAGACATCTCTGCAGGGGGAGGGAGCTGGTGAGGTTGGGGGTGGGGAGGTCCTAAATACTGCATCCCACCTTGAGAATAGACTAGCACCTCTTTGGGATACTTAATGAAAGTTCTCATCATGTCTGCCCATTGCAATGGTTTCCACCTGTCTGCAACCCTGAGGAACCCAATTGACGTATTTCTGGCAGAAACCCTTCCCTCAGTCAAATAAGGTCCTTCCCCCCCTATCATTTAGTGTTCAAGATTAGTCCCTTCCTCCTGAACCATCACATCGTCAGAGGAAATGGAGCACTTTCCAGGAAACCTGTAAAAGCAAGTTTAAGAAACAGTGTGTGGAGCAGCAATTAAAATTTAGGGTTACGCTTGCTCACAAAGCATCTCCGGCTAAGATTCCCTTGCAGAAAAATCCAAATGGATCTTCTCTTTGGATTGGCCAAATCTGGGAGGCTGTTGGGTTTGGGGATTTAGGAAGTGGGATCTGCAACAAATTGTTGCAGGGTGTCCTCTCTCACACAGCCTTCCAAAGGTAAAAGGTAAAGGACCCCTGGGCGGTTAAGTCCAGCCAAAGGTGACTGTGGGGTTGTGGTGCTCATCTCGCTTTCAGGCCGAGGGAGCCAGGGTTTGTCCACAGACAGATGTGGTGCAATGGGACACCGTGATGGAAACCAGAGCGCACGGAAATGCCGTTTACCTTCCCACCACACCTGTACCTATTTATCTACTTGTACTGGCGTGCTTTCGAAATGCTAGGTTGGCAGGAGCTGAGACAGAGCTGGGACACAGCAACAGCAGCTCACCCTGTTGTGGGGATTCGAACCACTGACCTACTGAACAGCAAGCACAAGAGGCTCTGTGGTTTAGACCACAGCGCCACCCGTGTCCCTACAACCTTCCAGGACTGCACTTGTCTAGTGTTTCAGGTGACCAGAAGGCTGTGCCATCCTGTAAAGGGTTTGACCAGTTCGATTCACTCCAGAAGAAGCATATTGGGACGTGGGTGGCGCTGTGGGTTAAACCACAGGGCCTAGGACTTGCCGATCAGGAGGTCAGCGGTTCGAATCCCTGTGACGGGGTGAGCTCCCATTGCTCGGTCCCTGCTCCTGCCAACCTAGCAGTTCGAAAGCACGTCAAAGTGCAAGTAGACAAATAGGTACCACTCCGGCAGGAAGGTAAACAGTGTTTCCGTGTGCTGCTCTGGTTCACCAGAAGCGGCTTAGTCATGCTGGCCACATGACCCGGAAGCTGTACGCCGGCTCCCTCGGCCAATAAAGCGAGATGAGCACCGCAACCCCAGAGTTGGCCACGACTGGACCTAATGGTCAGGGGTCCCTTTACCTGTATCAAGAAGCAAGGGTGAACTCCATCAACTCCATAGTTCTTACAAGCGTTATTGCAATCCTGCTAGTGTTTTCATCTGCTTACAGTGGTCTTCGAGATAAATTACAATTTCTCCCCCTTTGTTTGTTAAAGTTTTGGTCTTCCTGGTTCCTGAGCTTTCTGGTCAATTTTGCCATTTCGGCATAGCCCATCGATTTAATTTGCCATTCTTCTCTGGTAGGGACTTTATCTTCTTTCCAAGCGGAGAGCCACCTTAGTCATCCTTGTCAGCAGCTTTTCACACAGCACAAATCCCCTAGTGCCACTGGTACCAGATCCTTTAGCAAAGCGGGAGAAGCCATAAAATCTAATATGAAACCTTAGTCCTCGCTTCAGCTGTTGGTGGCTCTAATGGAAAGAGCCTTGTGTCTTAATTATAGCAGGCCTGCCTCCCCATTATAGGGGTTGATCCTTTGGGGGTGTGGGAGAATGAGAACATCCAGAGTTGAGCCTGGCAGCTGAGTAATAAAGTGAGCGAGTTGCGGTGGAGAGATTGGACAACAGCAACCGCAAAAGGCACACCTGTATGAAATAGGAATGGTTGCAAGTATGGCAAGTGCAGGTGCGCCTGCAGGAGCCCATTCATAGGATGCGGCTCCTTTTCCGAAGGAACACATCCTGCAAACGATTTGGTGACACGAGCAAGACCTGTGACAAAGGTTTGCAGCAGGAAGGGTCCTTATTCAGGGGTGACAGGGATGGTGCAAATCCAGTCACCCCCTGCCCCCATATCTGAAAACAGCACATCAGAACATCAGCAAATGACACCTTGCAAGAATAAAACACACACACAGGCCACAGGATTCTTCAGTACAATCATACCTCATGTTACGTTTGCTTCAGGTTGAGCGTTTTCAGGTTGCGTCCCGCGGCGACCCGGAAGTATCGGAAAGGGTTACTTCCGGGTTTCGCCACTCGCGCATGCGCAGACGTGCAAAATGACATCACGCGCATGCGCAGAAGGGGCAAATCGCAACCCACACACACGCAGATGCTGGTTGCGTTCTTTTCAGGTTGCAAATGGGCCTCCAGAACGGATCCCGTTCACAACCAGAGGTACTACTGTACAGTCTCAAATTCAATTCGTTCCGGGAGTCTGTTTGACTCCCGAAAGGGTTCGGAAACCAAGGAGCGGCTTCCAATTGGCTCTGGGAATTTCCTGCACTCAAGCGGAAGCCATGGAAGCCATGTCGGACGTTCGGCTTCCAAAGAACATTTGTAAATACTTACTTCGGGAGCCGATTTGTTCAACAACTAAGGCATTTGACTACCAAGGTACCACTGTAGTAGTTTTACTGAGGCCTTAAAGCATGCAGAAATGTACTGGCTCCTCAGTAAGGCACACAAAAAAACACTTTGCTCAGAGAGCATGCCCAGTTACAAAAGCCAAAAACAAACAGTATATGCAGAAACAAAAGAAAAGAACAGAATGAAGAGAAACTGGCCAGCAGGCAGGAGTATACAGTGGTACCTCAGGTTACATACGCTTCAGGTTACATACGCTTCAGGTTACAGACTCCACTAGCTCGGGTTAAGAACTTTGCTTCAGGATGAGAACAGAAATCGTGTTCCGGCGGCGCGGCAGCAGCAGGAGGCCCAATTAGCTAAAGTGGTGCTTCAGGTTAAGAACAGTTTCAGGTTAAGAACGGACCTCCGGAATGAATTAAGTACTTAACCCGAGGTACCACTGTATATCCCCCACCGAGGCAGTGACCTCGAGTCTTACATGACTAGATAAAGGCCAGCTGCAGGCTTCTTCTATTGTGAACACACTAGAAAGTTCAGGAAGGTTCTAGTAGATTCTAGTGAATTCTGCATCCATAAGACTTCCATGCCTGCCACAGAGTTCTAGCCAACCAGGCTGTGTTCCAGGATATTCCATACCATTACCTCCCTGGTTTTTCATAAGAAGAACCTGGTTGCAGGATCAGGCCAAAGGCCTATCTAGTCCAGCATCCTTTTCTCACAGCGGCCAGCCAGTTGCCCATGAGAAGCCCACAAGAGCACTCTCCCCACCTGTGATTCATTTTTTAAAAAGAATATATCTTTATTGATTTAAAAGACTATCATACAAATGCATTACAAATAATTACAACAAAATTTCCCACGAGAATGAAAACGGAATAACAAGAATAAAAATAAAAAGCAAAGAAGAATTAACATTAAAATAAAAGAATATCGGTTGTATTATCATATCTTGACCAATAAAGTCTTCAAGAACAAAAACTTCCAATCATTCTCGTACTTTTTCTAATATCTTGGTTTTATCACACAGTTTATTTAATAGCTTTTTCTGCATATTCTTCTAAGATATTTTTTTCCAATTATTTATTATACACAAGTATCATTCAATTCTGCAAGGATAGTTTCATTTTTACAGTGTGCTCTTATATACTCCTTGAATAATATCCATTCTCTATATACTTTTTGATTTAGGGCTCCCCTAACTTTCCCAGTCAGCTTTGCTAAGTGAAAATACTCTACCATGAGTGTTTGCCAGTCTATTATTGTTGGTATTGTTTCACATTTCCAACTTCTGGCTACAAGTATTCTTGCAGCCGTGACTGAGTACATAAACAGTGGTCTTGTATTTTGCTTTATTTCTGTTAGTAATATTCCTAGAAGGAAAATCTCCTGTGATTCCTAGCAACTTGCATCCAGAGCCATGTTGCCTCTGACAGTGGAGGTAGAACAATAGCCATTGTGGGTGGTAGCCATTGTTAATCCTGTCCTCTGTGAAATTGCCTGCACCTCTTTTAAGCCATCCATGTTGGTTTCTATCCATCACCACAATCTTCAAGAGACTGTTTGAGCTTTCATCGTGTGGTGGCTGCCTGTGGTTAGGATATGTTTCTGTGCTGGTGCCTTAGGGCGTTTGATGCTACAAGTGTTTGGAATATTTCCATTCTGTTTTTCTTCCTTTTGATTTGTGTTCATTCTGTTTGTTTGTTTTTTAAAAAATATATTTATTTAAAAATTTTAACAACCAGATTATCAATCAATCCATATATCCATTCACATCCCCCCCCCTTTTAAACTTATCTACATTCCCACCACATATGATAAAAAGTACCTTCTTTTTCTTTACATTTCCAACATATGTTTGACCCGGTTTTATACATTTTTGCTATTTGTACTGGTGTGATATACTATCTAGACATCATTTTCATATAGTTTTCTTTCAGCAGAGAGCAGTCAGTAAATTTCAAATCGAACTTCCACAACTTTTCCCAGTCCTCAAACTGTATATTGTGTCCTATATCTTGTGCCCATTTAATCATAACTGATTTGACCTCTTCATCTTTTGTTTACATTTCTAGCAAAATACTGTATACTTTCTTCAGCAGCCTCACTTCTTCTTCTATAACTTCCTTTTGAAATCTAGAAATTATATAGCTAAACCCTTTCTTGTTGTTTTCCTTATACATCTCATGTAATTGTCTGTAATGCAACTGAAATATACTCGGAGTCGAGAGTGGATTTCATGCTCTTTATTCAGCTCATAGTAGTGAGGAATGGAAGTTTCCCCGAACTGTCTGCTTTATATACATTATTTACACAATGGGCCCCACCTGATTGGCTAATTCCGGGATTCTCCTGTAGGCCAATCAAGTTGTGGATTCACTTCCGCCTGGAGTTGGATTGGGTGGTTCCTGCAGACCAACCAGACTGCTGCATTCTGGATCCTATTGTTCTAGGACCAATCAGACTGCTGCATTCTGAATCCTATTGTTCTAGGACCAATCAGACTGCTGCAATTTGGATCCTATTCAACTCAGTACATAACAGCAACCATTCTCTTTTAATAGAGTAGTGGGCATGGCTGGAGCAGCGTTCTGATAATGTGCTGGCAGATCTCTAAGTGATGTGCCATAGATCGCAATAACAACCCGCTGCACCCTGAGATTATACTGCTGGCTTCTGGAAGAGACCTGGAATGGATTTTTGTATTGAGAACCGTGAGCTCAGGGGGTTGGCTGTGGCTGAATGGTAGAACCAGGGAGGTACAACCATTAGGTGGTGTGAGGCTGTTGCCACAGGTGGCAAAAGCTCCCACATGGGTGCCCTTGCTTGCCCAACTGCCTCAGTTGCCGGTGGAGAAGCGGTGGAGACATCTGCATCAATTTCATGCAAGACCTCGCTGAATCTGGGCGAGGTCTCACCTGAAATCACATGAAGATCTTGTGCAGCGTGATCTCACCCAAAATTGGCACCAATCCCAGAGATGCTGCTCCACTGGCAGTGAGGCAGGCAGCGCAGGTTGCAGTTGCAATGAAAGGGCAGGGTGGCACTTTCCATTTTGCCTCAAGCAGCAAAGCAGGACGTGGCACCCCTGGGAAGAACACCTCTTTTGCAGGTAGAGGGTCCCAGTTTCAGCCCACAAAATCTCCAGGTGCAGAAGGGAGGGGCTCTGTGCCTGAAACCCTGGAGCAGGCATCCCCAACCTTCAGCCCTCTAGATGTTTTGGACAACAATTCCCATCATCCCTGACCACTGGTGCTGTTAGCTAGGGATCATGGGAGTTGTAGGCCAAAACATCTGGGGGGCTGCAGGTTGGGGGGCCTGCCCTAGAGCATCTTTGCCAGTCAGTGTACAGTGGTACCTCTGGTTAAGAACTTAATTTGTTCCAGAGGTCCGTTCTTAACCTGAAACTGTTCTTAACCTGAGGTAACACTTTAGCTAATGGAGCCTCCCACTGCTGCCGGTGCGATTTTTGTTCTCATCCTGAGGTAAAGTTCTTAACCCGAGGAACTACTTCCGGGTTAGCAGAGTCTGTAACCTGAAGCGTTTGTAACCTGAAGCGTTTGTAACCCGAGGTACCACTGTACACAATACTGAGCTAGATGAACCAATGCTGTGGCTTAATATAAAGCAGTGTTTTCTTTTCCTATCTTCCATTGTGGACAATAGATCGTTATGCATTTTTCTGAAGAAGAAAAATCTTTTCTCTGGTAGGAGAATGTAAAATAAAACACAATTCCTCAGAGCATCCAGCCTTCTTCTTTAGGTGGGTACAGAATCTCCTTCACTTGTCCGTGTTGTGCAGCTGTAAAGGATGAGACGAAATCCGTGCATTTCAGACACTGGCGGACGATTTGATTTGATCCCATCCAAAAAAAGTCAATGGGCCGGATCGGTCAAAATATTGACACCGCTGGACTGCATTAACTGCCTTCTCCAGAAAGCCGTGCCTGCCTGTGCGTGTTTTCTGCAGAGAAAAGCTCAGATAATCAGCAAACCAGTTGCCTAAGTCCCTCATTTCACAAATACAATACAGAATGAGTCCCTCGGCGCTGGAAGGCTGCAGAGGTTAAACACTTAGTTCCGGTACATAAAGTTTATATTCAGTCACATACAGAGGGAGGGAGGGAGGGTGAGAAGAACACCCATCAACCTAATCTATATTCTGCTTATGTTCAGAAGGCAGACTGGGGACTGACAGAACAGCAGCAGTGTTGACTTAGGCCACATTCACCCCATACATTTAAAGCATTATGAATGCAACTTTGAACAACTATGGCTCCCCCCCAAAGAATTCTGGGAGCTGTAGTTTGTTAACTCCTATTCCCCTCAGAATGCTGCAATGCCTGGAGTTCCCTGTGAAGAAGGATAGGTTGTTAAACCACTCCGAAAAGAGGATTAGACAATTTCATGGAGAATGAGGCTATCAACAGCTACAAGCCACAATGGCTATGGTCTACCGCCAATGTCCAAAGCAGTTGTTGGGAATCTCAAGTGGGAAGAGGGCCATTGCACTCAGATCTTGCCTGCAGGCTTCCCATGGGCATCAGGATGGCCATTGTGAGGTGATGATGATGATGATATATTTATTATTTATACCCGCCACTCTGGGTGGCTTCCAGCAAAATATTAAAATACAATAATTCATCAAATATTAAAAGCTTCCCTAAAGAGGGCTGCATTCAGATGTCTTCTAAAAGTCAGATAGTTGTTTATTTACTTGACATCTGATGGGAGGGCGTTCCACAGGGCGGGCACCACCACCTAGAAGCCTCTGCCTGGTTCCCTGTAACCTCACTTCTCACAGTGAGGGAACCGCCAGAAAGCCCTCGGAGCTGGACCTCAGTGTCTGGGCTGAATGATGGGGGTGAAGACACTCCTTCAGGTAGACAGGGCTGAGGCTGTTTAGGGCTTTAAAGCTCAGCACCAGCACTTTGAATTGTGCCCGGAAACATACTGGAAGCCAATGTAGGTCTTTCAAGACCGGCGTTATGTGGTCTCGGCGGCCACTCCCAGTCACTAGTCTAGCTGCCACATTCTGGATTAGTTGTAGTTTCCGGGTCACCTTCAAAGGTGTAGAGTGCATTGCGGTAGAGAGTTTGGATTTGATATCCCGCTTTATCACTACCCTAAGGAGTCCAAAGCAGCTAACAATCTCCTTTTCCTTCCTCCCCCACAACAAACACTCTGTGAGATGAGTGGGGCTGAGAAGACTTCAGAGAAGTGTGACTAGCCCAAGGTCACCCAGCAGCTGCATGTGGAGGAGCGGGGAATCGAACCCAGTTCACCAGATTACGAGTCTACCGCTCTTAACCACTACACCACATTGGCTCTCTTGGAGACAGTAGTCCAAGAGAACAGGATGCTGGACTACAAGGGCTCATCTTATGTTCTTACAGTTCCCGTAAAAGATGTTGATTTGGCCCACACCCTTGCATGAACGTTTGACCTATGCAGAGTATGGAAGTTGGAGAACTTGGGAGTTCCACGGGATTGGAGGAGGCTGTCTCATGAGACAGCATCAGGAACAGCTAAGACGTACCTCCATTTCCATTAATGGAGGGGGGGGACTGCTTTGAAGCTGACAGTAGGGTAATTATGAGAGCAATCAGCGAGGGGCGTTGCGGCACTTAATTAAGGTTTGCAAAGGGCGTTGAGCTTCTAAGCATGAAAGCTGCTACATATGTATCATGATGTTGTTATTACTGCTGAGCAATGATCAAAGGGGCAGAACCTCAAGTTTAGATAAGCACCCTAGAGCTGTTTCTCTAAGGATCAGCTGAACCTCCTGGGTCTAGACATTGAGGCTGGGAGTCCAAGAAAACAAGGCACCTTAAGTTATAAAAATCCACCAGTTTCAGGGTGCGCCTTTGTCAGGCGGCACCAAGCGAAGGAAAATCTCTTTCTTGCAATTGATGTCATTTGGTTTGCACACTCCCCATAAAATCATATAATTACACGACACCCCGACCTCTGAATGGTGAGCGACTTCCAGGGGTCCCAGGCTTCGGTTTCCTTGGTCAGCGGAGACTGTGGTGTCTTTAGGATATATGGTTTTATTTACACATATATACCACCTGAGTGGGACGCGGGTGGTGCTGTGGGTTAAACCACAGAGCCTAGGACTTGCTGATCAGAAGGTCAGCGGTTCGAATCCCCACAACCAGGTGAGCTCCTGTTGTACGGTCCCTGCTCCTGCCAACATAGCAGTTCAAAAGCATGAAGTGCAAGTAGATAAATAGGTACCACCCTGGCGGAAAGGTAAACAGAGTTTCCGTGTGCTGCTCTGGTTCGCCAGAAGCGGCTTAGTCATGCTGGCCACATGACCCAGAAGCTGTCTGTGGACAAACACCGGCTCCCTTGGCCAGTAAAGCGAGATGAGTGCCCCAACCCCAGAGTCAGTTATGACTGGACCTAATGGTCAGGGGTCCCTTTACCTTTTTACCACCTGAGTGGCTCATCATAATAATACCGTATTTTTCGCCCTATAGCACGCACCTTTTCCCCTCCAAAAATGAAGGGGAAATGTGTGTGCGTCCTATGGGGTGAATGCAGGCTTTCGCTGAAGCCTGGAGAGTGAGAGGGGTCGGTGCGCACCGACCCCTCTCGCTCTCCAAGCTTCAGGAGAGCTCCACCGCCAGCCCCACAAGCTCAGGGGACAGCGGGGAGGCACAGCACGCCTTTCCCGCTGTCCCCCGACTTGGTTAGAAGGCTGGCGGGGGGGGGGAGAGAAGCCTGCTCCTCCCCGTCGCCAGCCCCGCAAACTCGGGGACAGCGGGAGGCGCAGCGCGCCTTTCCTGCTGTCTCCCGACTTGGTTAGAAGGCTGGCGGAAAGCTTCCCCCTCCTCCAGCCCCGCAAGCTCCCAGAGCCATGACAGAGCTGCACGCAGCTTCGGCATCGCTCTGGGTCCTGTTCTGGGGGCTGGGGGAGGGGGAAGCTTGGGCTTCCCCCGCCCCAGCCCCGCGCCTGGGGGGGAAAAATAATTTTTTCCCCTTTATTCCCCCCCAAAAAAAATCTAGGTGCGTCCTATGAGCCGGTGCGTCCTATAAGGCAAAAAATATGGTAATAATAATAATTTTTTATTTATATCCTGCCCTCCCCAGCCGAAGCCGGGCTCAGGGCGGCTAACAACAATAAAATAAGACAACATAGCATGAACACCCCAAAAGATATTGCTTCTCTGTTAGCTGCAGCTTTGGCTCCAGTATGGAGCAAGCAGGTCACTGTGTCTCCAGCTTCTAGCGTACTCCCAGCCCATTTCTCACGGTCTCTCTGCCAAGTCTTCTCCTACCTAGCAGGCAGGTGACTGGGAGAGACCCACCCATTCATTCTATGGCACAGGACAGCTCTTTTGGTAATCTCACATTCATCTCAGGGTCGTGAGTTTGAGCCCCACGTTGGGTGAAAGATTCCTGCATGGTCCCTTCCATGACGTGGTCCCTTCCAACTCTATGGTCCCTTCCAACTCTATGATTCTAAAGCATTAGGGGAGCTGCAGTTCAGCAGTTAGAGCATTTGCTTTGCATGCAGAAGCTGTTGATGTATTGTAATAATAATAATAATAATAATAATAATAATAATAATAATAATAATATAGTTATACCCTCCCATCTGGCTGAGCTTCCCCAATTCTTCAGCAACCAGTCTTCTTTATGGTCCAGCTCTCACTTCCATACATCACTACTGGGAAAACCATAGCTTTTAACTATAGCAACAGCATAATTCAGAGATGGACAGCTTTCAAGCTTTGTATTTTTCTACCCCAAAGTCCAACTACCAAGAGCCATGTTCAAGATACTGGCTTGGAAGGTAGAGCCCAGATGCAAGATGGCAGCTCAAAGGAGCAGATTTCCAAATACCCACAGAGCCCCCGTGGCCTGCGTATAAGTACAAATCTGTACTTGAATTACTACACATAGGAACATGAGGTGCTGCTGGACAGAGATGCCATCTGAATTCACACGGCAGTTTATTCCATTTCAGTTAATTTCTGTTTTACATTTGAGCTTTCACATGATGTAAGGGGAAGGAAAAAAATCCACTTCTGGAAACCTAGCGGAATGGAAGGTTAGCACTCATTTCCAGAAGCAATCCATTCGTAACCCCCTTAATTGCAGAAAATTGTAGCAGTAAATTTGGGGCGGTATACCGGCATGCAGTTCTTTCCAGCTGTTTTCATGGGGGAACAGAAGCAGGCATGTACAGAAAATGGCGGGGGTGGGAAAGAATAGCAATGTTGTCCAATGGCATCCACTGTTGTATCATGCCATGCCCACCAGCGAGAATGATATTTAGCGTGGCATGCCTGGGTATGGGTCAAAAACCCACATAATGCAACAGCTATGGCTGTGCGAAAGGAACATTCGGAAATGGGACAGATCCACTCCACTTCCCAGTGGGGAGAGTTGCGGTGGACCGCATGGCCACCCACTCCCCACCAGGGGCAGGGGACTTTGTCCCCCATTGCCCGGGGGATCCCGGCCACGTCAGAGCCCGGCCAGCCTATCCGCTGGCCGGGGAGGCATGGACGGGTCCGTTTAAACTGAGGTGTGAGCCAGAGGGTTTCCTCTTTGGCTTGCTTCCTCAATCACCCTCCCTCCCTCCCTCCCTATTTTACAGGTTTTAGGCACTGGCCTTGCTATGGACCTCGGTTGGTCACCATTAAGGGGCCTGGTAGGAATTTTTCCACTTGGCAAATTGGCACTGGCCATTTGGTTTTCGCCTACCTCGTAGCAATCGCCACAACTTTGTTAGGGTTGCGGTTAGGCATTGTTTGACCTTGTGATGGGGGAGGGGAGGTGTGGCCATCACCTGCCCCTTCAAGCTTAAGGGTATTCCATTAAAGGAATCCAGGGTTGTTGATCTTGTCTGAAGCCCGGTTGGGGGCTAGGGCCATGACACAACCCTGACGGGAACACCAGGGGGAGCTCAAGTTGGTATGCATTGACGGGGCTCCCCCTTCCGGTGGTTTACCCTTCCTGGACTTCCTGCGCATCGGGCAGGAGTCAGATATAGTCAGGTCCATTCAATGCCTAAGCCAATACCGCTCACATTCTGTAATCAATAAAGCTGTGGCCAAATTTGCCCAATAACATTAACCTAATACCCATATAGTTAAAGCTATGGTTTTCCCAGTAGTGATGTATGGAAGTGAGAGCTGGACCATCAAGAAGGCTGATCTCCAAAAAATTGATGCTTTTGAATTCTGGTGCTGGAGGAGACTCTTGAGAGTCCCACGGACTGCAAGAAGATCAAACCTCTCCATTCTTAAGGAAATCAGCCCTGAGTGTTCACTGGAAGGACAGATCGTGAAGCTGAGGCTCCAATACTTTGGCCACCTCATGAGAAGAGAAGACTCCCTGGAAAAGACCCTGATGTTGGGAAAGATGGAGGGCACAAGGAGAAGGGGACGACAGAGGACGAGATGGTTGGACAGTGTTTGACCAAACTGTGGGAGGCAGTGGAAGACAGGAGTGCCTGGCGTGCTCTGGTCCAGGGTGTCACGAAGAGTCGGAGACTACTAAATGACTAAACAACAACAAATATCCATGTCCTTGAGTGAGTTATTTCCCAATGAGGGGGTGGCTACACGCAAAAGCTCTAGCCTTGCAACCAGGAAAAGGAATGCGATTTCCCCCACCTCCAAGTGCATCCACAGTCAGACCGTTAATCCCTCTGGGATCTGGTTGGCATCTTTGTGAGTTGCTCCCTCAGTCCCCTACATGGAGCTCATTTCACTTTGCAAATAAAGGCAGGAAGTAGCCACTTGGCCCAACGAGCCTGGCTCCTTCATGGTTATCTGGGGCCTGCCTCCCTGCCTTTGTCTTCGGAGCTCGCAAATCCTTCTGCTGTCCTCATAAAAGTGTCGGAGCTGTCTCTTAAAACCCATTCGAGTTATTTGTTTAAGTGACCTATCTTGGCAAGTATTCTCTGTAAAGCACTCTCGACTACTAAAGCTTGCCCTGTCAAGGCCTCCAGTTTATCTTGGAAGCAGCTTCCAGTTTGCTCCCCAGAAGGGGGCTGTGATCTGGACTCAACAAGAAACAGGACG